>NC_058412.1:80319555-80630194 GCF_002201575.2 Neomonachus schauinslandi | reverse complement strand
GCAGTTTTCAAAGTGTGGTAGTACGGGGGAGGGGGGGGGGGGGGGGTGTGGTGGTTCTTTCTTGGGAAGTAATAGAGAGGGGGCAGAGGTGTTGAATTGATATTTTAAATTGTTTAGAAGAAAAGGAGGGCAAAGGAGAACATGTGTTTCAAAGTTTTTATAGTGTGGTAGAACTCAGGATACATTTTTAGACTGGTCTGTAGTAGGATCTTTCCAACAAGAGTGAAGAATGAAACCCATGACAGGGAGAGGGTTCATAGTTATAGTTCATCATATAATAAAAGAGAAAGATCATACAATTATCTCAGTAACACAATAAGAACAAGCATTTGACAAAATTCAATACCCTTTCTTCATTGATAACACTAGGAATACTGAAAATAGAAAGGAACGTTCCTAATCTAATAAAGAACATCTATAAGAAGCCTGCAGGTAACGTCATCATTAATAGTGAAACACTTTGCTTTTTTCTAAGATGGGAAACAAGATAAGGATGTCGTCTCTCACCGGGGACAATCGTTTTTGTAATAAGTAAAGAAATAAAAATAGAAGGCATACAAATTGGAATGGAAGAGATACAACTACAGGTTCTGACAGAGGGCATAATTTTATGTAGATCGCCCTTCGAAATTTACAAAAGAGCTGCTGGAAGTCATAAGTGAGTTTAGCATGACCCTGGAATAAAAAGTCAATCTACAAAAATCAATTATAATTCTATATACTAGTAATGGAAATTTGAAAAAATGAAATTTCTTAAAAATACCATTTACAATACCATAAAAATTCAAATACTGAAGTATAAATCCCTTGAAACATGTGCAAGATGTCTACCATGAAATCTACAAAATACTGCCAAGAGAAATAAAAAGACATAAAAAGGGAGGGATATACCATGTTTATGGATTGGAAGATTCATTGTTAAGATATCTATTCTGCACAAACTGTGGAGTTTATAGTCTATACATTTTAGGCCCTATAGGTTATAGAGTCTATATTTCTCATGCAATCCAAATCCCAGGAGGAATTTTCAAAAAAAATTGAGAAGTTGTTTCTAAAATTTATGTGAAAATGCAAATGACCTAGAATAGTTAGAACAATCTTGGGGAAAAAAGAACAAAGTTAGAGGACTTATGCCAACTTATTGAGTAAGGCAATACTAATCTTGACAGTGTGATATTTGCATGAGCATATAAATGGAAAATAATGGAAAGTAGAGTAATAGACCCACACATATATAGCCTATTGATTTTTGACCAGGCACCATGTCAATTCAATAAAGAAAGAGAAGTCTTTCACAAGTGTTGTGGAGCAACTGGCATCTCTATGGGGAAAAAAAAAAAAAAATGAAGGTTGACACTTACCTAATCCTATATGCAAATATCATAGATCTACCCCACCATGGACCTAAATATAAAATCTGGAACCATGAATATTTCATAAAGATACACGGGAGAATATCTCCAGACCTTGAAGTTAAAAAAAAAAAAAAACTTAGATAAGACACAGAAAACGCTAACCATATAAGGAAAACTGATCAATTTAGTGTTATCAAAATTAAAAACATCTGCTAATACCATTAAAAAAATGAAGAGGTGAGAAGGTAAACCTGGAAAAATTGTCACCTTACATCTATCTGAAAAGGAATTTGTATCCAGAATATATAAAAAATTTCCACACATCAACAACATGAGAAACAACACAATTTTAAAATGTGTAGAAGATTTTACTTTCACTGAGTGATACATGAATCTTCCTGGTGAATAAGAGCATGAAAAAGTTTCAACATCATTAATCATCAGACAACTGCAAATTAAAACCACAATGAGATTCTTTTAACACCCACTGAAATAACTAAAATTCAAAGAAACCTGCAGTACCAATCATCGGTGAGGAGATGGAACAAGAGCGGTCTCGTACATGACTGGAGAAAAAGTAAAATGGTACAATTAGTTTGCCAATTTGACAATTTCCTAAAAGGGATCACTCCTCGGTATCAAGCCAAGAGAAATAAGAGCACATGTCCACAAGAATGTTCACAGTCTCCATATTCACGATAGGTACCACGTGAAACAACCCATACGTCCATCACCAGGGAGAGGTTAAACTGTGTACAGCCACACAATGGGATACAACTCGGTAACACAGAGGAACAAAGTATGGACACATGCAAAACATGGATGCATCTCCAAAACGTTATGTTGTGTGGAAGTAGGGAGTCCCAGTGCTCCCTGTCTGACTTTATTGGTAGAAATTTCAAGATCTCACAAAATTAATCCATGGAGATAGAAATCAGAACATTGTTTGCCTCTGAGGAAGGAGAGGGATTGGCTGGGAAATGGCAGGATGGAACTTTCCCGGGGGGTGATGGAAATATTTCTGTTGTTTTTTTAAGATTTATTATTTATCCCTCTATTTTAGAGAGAGAGAGGGCATGAGTAGGGAGAAGGGGAGAATCTCAAGCAGACTCCCCACTGACTGGGGAGCCGACGTTGGGGCTCGATCTCATGACCCAGGAGGTCATGACCTGAGCCAAAATCAAGACTCAGATGCTTAACTGACTGAGCCACCCAGGCTCCCCTGATGGAAATATTTCTACTGGGATGGCAACTACATGGGTATGTGTTATTGTCAAGACTCGTCAAACTTAGGATCTACATTTTATCGCATGCAAATTTGACTAGAGTAAAGGCAATTCCTTGTGTTTTTATAATTCACCAGAATTTTTACTAGGGTCCTATGGTAGACACCCCATTGGTTTTGGCTGAGTTCATTCTATTCATGCTACCTTGTGTGGTAGGTGAAGCATCTGTTACGCTCACTGCACAGATGAAGAAACCGGGAGAGCTCGGTGGTGCCAGAGAAGCCAGACTTCTGGCGGTTCTACAGCCTCTCTGTGAGCATGCACTTGGAATCAGCCTCCTGGAGCTGAGAAAGCCCTCAGAGCTCTTCTCCTCCATCCTCCCATGTTTTAGTTGCAGAAACTGAAGCTCAGGTAACTTGGGAGGTGATGTGTAGGTTTGGGAAAAGAAGTGCTGGAGAAGAGAGCTCAGCAATGTCCGAGTTTGCCCTGGGGCCAGCTCTGTCTGGGTTCTGTGAAGTGTTTCACTCATCCCTCTGGGTTTCCTCAGTGGATTCAAACCCCATAAGGTCAATAAGGAGTGTGCCTGATTCCCCTGTGTACCCCTCCACAGCCTTTCTTCTCCCTGCCCTTCTCAAGGAGATATTCAGCTCATGTTCAAAAAATGCAAGCGCTAAATATTTGCAAAGCAGCTTACAATATAGACAGTTAAAATATATTTAAAAATAAAATATGTCAAAAACAGGGAAGAGATTATTAGAACTTCCTTGTTATATCCTACATACTTGCTGGAGAAAGAGCCCAAATTTGGCTCTATGCGTTCAAGTAGCTAAAGTAAAGAGGAAAATAAAATCAGTTCCAGGGCGCCTGGGTGGCTCAGTTGGTTAAGCGACTGCCTTCGGCTCAGGTCATGATCCTGGAGTCCCTGGATCGAGTCCCGCATCGGGCTCCCTGCTCAACAGGGAGCCTGCTTCTCCCTCTGACCCTCCCCCCTCTCATGTGCTCTCTGTCTCTCTCATTCTCTCTGTCTCAAATAAATAAATAAAATCTTTAAAAAAAAAATCAGTTCCAAAATTCTCTATGTCCACAGATCAAAAAAAGGTCTGTAAGTCTTGGTGGGTGGGGAAGCAGGATTAAAGGCACATCTCTTCCTGATGGTATTACTCACAGTCACACAGCTGGTTGATAGCAGAGGATGGCTTGTTGATTCCAAATTATGTGATGTTAACTAATCAACTAGAGGGCATCCTTCCCACAGGCTAATTGTTTTAGTAGTTCAATAAAACCAAATATCACCATATAAAAGCACAATAACCAACCAGAGTAGGGGAACCAGATTTAGCAAATAAAAATAGAAGAGCCCCAGCTAAATTTGAATTTCAGATCAATTTCAGATGAAATTTCATTCTTTGAATTCAACTGATGTCTTGTATTTTATCTGGCAACCTTAATCTGGGGAGTATAGATTTAGATTATACCGTATATAGAGGGATGGGTAACTACAGATCCTCTAGGCAACCTAACAGAAATTTCTTTTCAGGCATTGAATGGCAGTTCAAAATTACACTCCTTGCCGAGGGTCTGGTGTGTAGTTTTCTTTTGCAGTTAAATCCCAAATCATAGGGGCGCCTAGGTGGCTCAGTAGGTTAAACGTCTGCCTTTGGCTCAGGTCATGATCCCAGGGTCCTGGGATAAAGGTCCCATGTCTGGCTCCCTGCTCATCAGGGAGCCTGCTTCTCCCTCTCCCTCTGCCATTCCCCCTGCTTGTGCTTGCTCTCTCTCTCTCTCTGTCAAATAAATAAATAAAATCTTAAAAAAAAAAAAGAAACCCAAATCATACACTTTTTAAAGCAGCTCAGCTGAGGGTAGGATCTCCATCCACTTGTAAAATCTGAACTCTGACAGGACTCCCAGGCCGAGAAGACACTGCTGAGTTCTGGATCCACAGTGGGACTCTGTGGCCCCTGAGGGCATTTGAACTCCTTTAGGGAATTAATGGGAGTGGCCTTGACCGTGCAGCTTACCTTCACTTTTGCCAAATGGTTCTGCCAAAATGCCCTACTGATTTCATGGAAATGTCACAACAAACCAATTCCTCAAATTTAAAAAAAAAAAAAAACTTATAATTGGGAAATCTAAGATATACTGACATGGTCATTGAAGACTTACTTATAATGATGGCCGTTTAAATTCAACACAACTCAGATATACAACAATAACTAATGAGGCACATCAGCTGTGGCACAACCATGAAATAGAATTCTATGAATATTTAAAATGTTAAAATTTAAGTGACACATCAAATGTTTTTATCATGATCGAAAACAGAAAAAATGTAAAACTACATGTTGTGTGAGCTCAGCTACATAAATGGTATGTTTCAGCACAAATTCAAATTTTTTTCAAATACAAATTTACCGCGTTTAAAAGTCATTATCTTGGGCGCCTGGGTGGCTCAGTTGGTTAAGCGACTGCCTTCGGCTCAGGTCATGATCCTGGAGTCCTGGGATCGAGTCCCGCATCGGGCTCCCTGCTCGGCAGGGAGTCTGCTTCTCCCTCTGACCCTCTTCCCTCTCATGCTCTCTGTCTCTCATTCTCTCTGTCTCAAATAAATAAATAAAATCTTAAAAAAAAAAAAGTCATTATCTTAGGATGATGGATTTATCGATAATTTTTGCTGTTTTCTTCTTTCATATTTTCTGTTCTTCTGTAACTTTTAGAGTGAGAAAAACATATTTCTAAAGAGAATGAACATCTCTGTAAGAAATTTTAGAACCGCAAAAACTTGATTATAATGGTAACCGGGTAAGTCCCTCCAATAGCATCAACAACATTGGGATGATAAAACCTAGCATCCAGTCAAATAAAATGTAATAAATTCTGGTCTGCTGGGAACGAGATGCACTGCTAATATTCTGCTTGTGGGAATCTGAGTGTTCTTCAAGGTTACATGAAAATTTAGCTCTAACACTTCCACTTTGAAGTTCCAAAGTTCCACATGTAGAATATTGACAAGGGATCAAGAGCAGGAGAACAGGAAAGAGACAGAAAGAGGAAAAAAGTGTAATGAAAAGATCCTAGGCCACATGGAGAAAAACCAGCAAAAGGAGAACAGGAAGGAAAAGTGGGGTGAAGAGCGGGGGATGGAGGATAAAAATTTCTGGACATTTTGCATCCCCCCAGAATCAGGAAAATGGAAGTAAAGTTGCTAGATGAAACTGGAGGCCTGCACACTCGACATCCCCACTCTTCATGGCTCTGCTCTGGTGTCCTGTCCAGTGGCTTCATCCAGAGAGGAAGAGTTCAGGTCAATGGAAATCGGGTGCATTATCAGCACATCAAAGCAGACCTTACTGCCCCTGGGCACTCAGGGAAGCCAAACTGGTTGTCTTCCCTGGCGGTTTGTATGGCACAGGCATGTGGTACCTCACGTGCTTCCAGAATTTGGAATTCAGGGACTGTTTGTTGGCCACGTGGTCTTCCCTCCACTTGATGGTACCTTGCACTTCCACGAGATGCTTGAGGGAATCTTGAAGCTGCCCAAACTGCAGTCCACTGGGCTTGCTCAGAGCCTCCAATTCTATAAGAATCACCTTGGAGTCATTCTGGATGAGGGCGCTGTGCAAGGCGATCTCCTGCTCGTAGGCAAACTCCCTGCTTTGCACCATCTCAGGAGTCAGGATAAAAATCTGCCGCCGACTCTTTCGTATGTTGCTTTCCACTGCAGTGGCTGCATCTGGAAATAAAAGACAAGGATCACATTTCCTTTTGCTGCATTTTTAAGTCTAATGCTTTGATCATAAATGTTCTGAACTTAAAAAACAAAACAAAACATTATGGTTTCAATCCGGCAGGACATTCTGACACTGATCAGTTCTTTATTCAGGAAAGGGGGAATGGGCTTGGATGGACAACCTGTTATGTTCGACTTACCCCTCTTGCTGTGAGCACATCAGTCCCAAGCCCCTCTTCCTTCCCAGGTAGATCAGTCCTAACTAAAACAGAGTCCTTGGAGTTAAATGGCAGCTACGTAGAGATATTTAGTGGGAGAATTAAAATTCAAGTTCATTAGCTACATATTATCTTCTTAGAATATTAGCTTATGTGTTTTACGAGGGCTTAGTACTTTCATTCTTAGGAACCCTTGCTCCTCTGAACTGATTAAAGTCTCTAAGGGTGTCCTGGAGTCATGTCATTCCCCAATATCTCTGTTTGAGAAGCTGATTTGATCCAGACTAGAAAAATCTTAAGGAAGACCAGATCCCCTTATCAAGTTAGAGTTTATATAGCATCAACTCCATAGTGATGGCAGGTAACTTCTGGGCAGACTTAGAAAGAATGTGTAAAATATTCAGCTCTCACAGCAAGGAGGGAACAGAGACAACAAAGAAACGCAACCACGAATGAAACCACTCCAGATAATCTCAGAGGGTGGCAGCTGAAAGACTGCCAAACCTTGTAGTGTGAACTAGGGAAATAAATGTCGAATAGTGCCAGGTAGAGACCTCAGGATCCTAACAGAAAACTTGACACACTCAAAAGGACTGACTTAAGAGAGGTTAATGAAAGGACAATTTATAAAAGATGTGGGTAGACCCAAGGGAAATCAGTGGGAGGTGCCTCAGGACCCCAGCAAGGGAAATAACAGGGAGGCATTACCCTCCTCCAGGTGTGAAGGGGAGGAAACAGTTATGGAAGCTAATGAATATAAAGGCAGCTAAAGAAGCCCGTGTTCCAGGAAAGAAGAGCCCAGCTACCCTGGCAACCTCACGGGATGCCTGCCTCTGAACTCCTGCCAGTGCTTCCATCGGCCAAACCCAGCAGGGGCGTGATGGATTCCATAATGACCAGCCCCCAGGGCCACTGGATGGAGCGGGGCGCAGAGTGGATTTGAAGGAGCAAACTTCCGGATGGTAACTAGCATGGGAAGAAATACACTGATGCAGTCAGTCATGAACTCTTCCAAAGGGACAAATGAAGTTGGATGTTGTTTTGTTATATCTGATCTTACTTTGGTTAAAGTAAGGTCAGAGGACATCCTTGAGGGAGGGGAAGTGGGAACGTTCCCCAGTGAAAAACAGCACAATGCAAGCCACGCAAGCTTGGGCCTCAGCGAGCTGGCATTCACGTTGGGCTGGAGGGAGGTAGAACTAGAAATGAGGGCGATGGATCTGAGACAAAAGTGATGAAACGTTTGCAGCCAGATGTGGCAGGTGGTGTGACATCGCAAACAGCTGGGGTCCCTCCAGCTTCCTGAGCAGTTGTGTAACATGAAAAGAGCATTTGAGCACCACTACTCATTTCTCTCTCCTGGAATGAGTAGCCGGAGGGAGACCTGGAGGAGAAAGAAAGCCTCTAGAGAAAACTTGGATTCCATTTTCCTGAATTGTTCATTTTACAAGTCTCCCCTGCCATTGTGGGATGATTAACATTGCCCAAATATTCCAGGACAAACCAGATTCACCTGCTGTGTGTTCCTTTAAATCTATAGATGCTTGAATCCCTCTTTGCAGTGGAAATGCCGGTTTAAATTCACAGTCTACTAAGCATTAACTTTAGTGGACTTACCCTCATGATGCTCCTGCTTCACTCACATTCCAAACACTTCCTGCTCTCTGAGCAATTCGAGAAGAGCTATAAGGACGGCTCATGGGTACTTGACATAAATATAGAGGGAGGAGGAGAACAGCTACTGAGAGGCCAGAATTGTGACAAACTGTCAAAGGTACATGAAATCGACTAGGAATACTAAGAAACAGAAGACAGCTCTAGTGGTTGTTGTGAGAATATACATTTGCAATGTTTCTCCAATACATGGAAAATCATAAAGACTCTCTGAATCCTTGCAAATATTTTAGCCAATGCCTCTGGATATTAGAACAAAATTCTTTGTTTTTTGAGTCTTCTTTTGGCTCATCTAGAGAGAATTAAGATATATGTCAGTTATCCTAGTGGTGGACATGGGAAGTCAAATAGGGCAGTGCCTTGCTCAATCCACCTAGCTGTGTCTTCACATCACTGATACTCTTGTGAAGACCTCATGATCAGGTTGGCCATGGGACCAAGAGGAACAAGAATAAATATCTCCTTCTTCTGGAGAAATATTTAAAAACTCTGGTCTTAAGACCTGGAATAATGATTGTCCTATCCCCAACATAGGGATAAGACCACCTATCTCTTGGCCTTCTGATAAATGTGAATTTCTGTCCTTGATGTATGTTGATGGCTTTACCTTCTCCAGGTAGCAGATCTCTCCCATAAATGCATAAGTTATAGCCACATTTATTTTCAAGAACATCAGGCAGAATCTGGTGAACAAAGTGCCCCACGGCATTGGCCCTCTCGGGACTATTTTTATAGTTCCGTGGATAGATGACATAAGCATCATAGATCTTTCCATCTGAAAATGAGGTCAAGAAGTACAGCTTTATTACTTGGCTCTGAAAATTCCCATTTGACTCTTCCTAGACATTCTTCACTGAATTTTATTGTTGGTGGTGCATGTATCCTATCTCCCAAAATATTCTAAAATCCAGAGATGGTGACAACAATCTACCACTACAAGATATTATCATAAAATCAATCTTAATCCCAAATTTCCCCCCTTTACTGCCTCAGACTGAATGGTAGAGAATAGGCAAGAGCCATTCCAGTTTAGCACAGACCATATTGTCAAATTTAATTTACAATTTATTGGTAAATATTTATTGTCATGGATAAAGAGTCTTCTGTTGTTTGGAGTAGATCTCAATTTTAGCTATTGTTTTCCCCTAACTTAGGAAGTGAAAATGCGAAAGGAGAATCAAATAATTAGCCCTAGTTGATCGGACCATATGGAAAATGTAAAGTATATCTGCCTCCAAAGGAAAGAATGTTGTCTGATTTAGCAGGCATAAATGTATTCTTTCATGTGTATACTCATGCACATAGGTAGGACTCTTTATGGAGTGGGCTTTCTGGTAAAATACACCTGCATTCTGATGGCCCTTTCTAAGCTGTTCACATCTGGAAAGCAGGAACACTTTTGTTAATGTTTTGAATTCCATTAATTTTTACCAATGCACATTTTCCAAAATGTTTAAACTTTTCTGGGCTTGGGCTGATTCTGTTCTTGATTTAGTAGGAACAGCAAGCCTATTGGGGAAGAAATTTGAGCTGTTGAGATGAATCTCAGAACCATAAGGAGCAACAAAAAAAGGCTAGAGAACAGCCTCAAAGTGGACTGAAAAACAAAAAGATCTGCCCACAATATGTTAGCAAAAGCAAAATCTGGGTTTAGTAGCATAGCTATTAAGAGATCAATAGACAAGTAACCAACAGCCATTATGGATCCTTTTCTTTTGAAGAAAAAGGTGAAATTTGCCACTTACCATTCCTAGTTTTGTGAGGTCTAGCTATCTCTCTCCAGAGCAGAATAACCTCAATCCAGAACACTTTCAGCGTTATCACCATGACATTGATTAGCATTAACAAGGTGCTAAATCCCGCCAGTATGTAGTAGGTGTTTTGCTGGTCATCTATTCAAAAGATAAGGGGAAGACAAAAATGATCACTATTATTACTAGAACAAGGTAAAATAAACAAACGCATGTCTGCTGACCTCCACTGGGAGTACAAGAGACTCATACAAGAGACGCCTACCTGGGATTTTCATGGCTGCTTTGAGAATCACTAAGTGAACATTTGTTGAGCGCCTACTCTGGGTAAGGCAGCAGGCTAGGCATTGTAGGGGATTCTCAAAGCATAAAAGGTGTCGAGGCAAATGTAAACTTCACTAAGATAGGAGGTAAACATGTAATTTGAGCTGGCAGAGGCTTTTAGGAGTGCTCCCTCCATGCTAGGCTGGGCAGTGGAGCCTTCCTGCAGGAGGAGGGAAGTATTATAGAACCGCAAAACAAGGAAAATGTACTCCTGGCAAGAGGGGCCGCTGTGAGCCCGAGGGCAGAGATGTGGTGTGTTCTCTGAGGAACTAGAGTAATCTAGTGTGTGGAATTAGTGGAAGACACAATAAGAAATGTGGGTCAGGGTTAGGTTCTGACCAGACTTGAGGCTCCCGTTAAGGCATTTTCCCTTTATTTGGGAAGGTTATGGGAGCCACTGAGAAGTGTTGAGTGGGGTGTTAACAATGAAAGGGGTTGACAAGCAAGATTAATCTGAAGGTAGGGGAAGATTTGTCTCTGTGAGAAGAGACCATAATTACTTAGAGGAAAATGGACAGGAAGTTTCTGCAATACTTGTGGTGAAAGATAAGGAGGGTTCAGACTCATGTAATAATGAGAAAGGAACGGATGCACCTGGTGTTGGGGCATTAAGGAGAACAAATCAAAAGGTCTTGGGGTCTTACTGCATTGGAAAGCAGGGAAGAGACAGGGGCCGTGTAAGTCTCTAAAGCATAATTGATGGAGTCAGATTACTGGGATTCTAGGTTCTAAACACACCCCTGACTCTTCTCGTCACTGAACTGTGTCCCGTACTCACTGTTGCACAAAGTGCATACACGAGATGGTTCCCAATTTCAAGGACTTGTAACGGATATGTGCAAATTGAATACAAGAGTTGTACTCATTAATGGTATTTTTGGCTGTCTTAAGTTTACTTCTCTCTTTAGAATTAACTATCCTCTTACAAGTAGTTCCACTTAAAGGTGACCATGAGAAGAATCTCAAAGGAGATTTGTCTCTTATAGCGTTCTCCCTGCATTTTTTGTCTGAAGTCTCAAAGCAAGGGGGTCCCAGTCTTTCCATAGAAAATCATTCATCCATATTCACAGATTCCTCCCATAGCTCATCAGCATCCTAAGTATCCAGCCCTGTGAATCAAGAATGGCCAAGGCGAAGAGATTCAAAACCAGGGGACGATGGAGGAGGCCTGTTACTGGAAATTGGCAGAGAGCTTACTATCTGCACTGTCATCAGTTTAAATGATAAATACTCCCTAAGGAAAGCATTTCAGCAGGATTTGCCTCCAGGTCACTCTCTCTAAAAGTCTTATCTGGGGGCGCCTGGGTGGTTCAGGTGGTTAAGCGTCTGCCTTTGGCTCAGGTCATGATCCCAGGGTCCTGGGATCGAGGCCCGCATCGGGCTCCCTGCTCCACGGGAGGCCTGCTTCTCCCTCTCCCTCTACTGTTCCCCCTGCTTGTGCTCTCTCTCTATCTCTGTCAAATAAATAAATAAAATCTTTAAAAAAAAATAAAATAAAAGTCCTATCTGGATACCCTCTGGGAACCCACATTTCTGGGGGTGACCGTGGTGAAGTAACTGCGCATATGGCTGGCTGCCTCCGCTGGGAGAAAAGAAGTTAATCCAAGACAGTAAAGAAAGTTGAAGTTCAATATCTTTCTGTTCATGACTTTACATCTGTATAAATAACTCTGTATGTTATTGTAACTGAATGTAACTAAACATTAAATACTTCCCGAAAGTGTTTATAAACAGGAAAACACTGCCTAAGTTTGAGTCCTGGCTCTAACTCTAATTTGGTAAGTTCTTCAACCTCCTCTTGCTTCAGTTTCCTCATCTGCAAAACTGGATGATAGTAACAGTCTCTTCCTCATGGGATATTGATCAAATAAATAAGAAATGAAATGGAAAATATTTAGACAGGTCCAAAGGAAACAATGAATAAATGTGTACTACTGTTATTATGAGTGTCAAATATTTATTTAATCACAGGAACATAAGCTTTTAAAGTTCTTGTTGTTGAAATTCGAGATAATGTAATTTATTTTGTGATGAGAAATAAAGGAATTAACTGTGACAATTAAACTGCTGTAGCAATAGTTTTTGTTTAATGTACGCAGTTGTCAAAACAGAGTGTAACCATGTTATTTGAAGAAAACCAGGGGAAGGGTAGCACATACAAATAAACTAGAAGGAAAAAAGTCACGAAGTACATGTAACATGAAAACAATTCCAATACACAGGTCATCAGAGAACATTCATAAAGTGACAACGTAAGCAAGGCAGGGGGACATCGGGGCAAGGGCAGCTCGGGGGGGGGGGGGGGGGGGAGGCGAGGGGCGGGGCACAGCTTCCCCTCTCCTTGGGGATCCACTGTGCCAGCTACCACCACCAGACTGCCGTGATATTACATTACGATGTGGTCCATATGTCCTGGGGCGACTCCGTTATTACTAGTAGAAACCTGGCAACCCATGGAACTCGATAGCACTCAATGTCATGATTCTGTTTGTTTGATAAAAACTTATAAATCAGTGGTTTAAGTCTAAATTAAAGGAAAAATTCCAAGCACCACCTCAGGCAGAGACTTAACATGAACACATCAAATTGGTGGTCTGCTTATCTATCACCCCCAATTTTTTTTTCATCACATTGTACCTCTGTGTGTTTATCCAAATCAATCTGGGCTATATCCCACTTAGGGGTATAAACTGAGGGCTTAACTCTCCCTTTGGCTACGTGATAAACACATTAAATAATTTCCACGTAGTTGTGCATGGAGTGACAAGTGTAAAAATACCATATTTTTCTCCCCACCCATTTATACTGGATTCAGTGCTTCATCTAACAAACAAGATGTCTTTGCCTGGAAATGCAAACAGGGGAGGAAGTTGACAGGTGCTCAGGAAGGAAATGGTTGTAAAACTATTTTTGTTGACATCACTGCGTGCAATGACATACCAAGAGAGTGGGAGGAAGAAGCAGTCTTCCCCCCCAGAGGAGGAATATGTCATCACTGACATTGGTTAGTGATGTCTGGGTAAGGTGATGATTAAAAGCACAATGACTTTGGGGTGCCCAGGTGGCTCAGTCAGTTAAGCATCTGCCTTCGGCTCAGGTCATGATCCCAGGATCCTGGAGTTGAGCCAAGGGCCCTGGGGTCAAGCCCTGCATCAAGCCCCGTGCTGGGCTCCCTGCTTAGCAGGGGAGTCTGTTTCTCCCTCTCTCTCTGCCCCTTCCCCCACTCATGCTCTCTCTCTCGCTCTCTCACTCACTCTCTCTCTCTCAAATAAATAAATAAAATCTTTTTTAAAAAAGCACAATGACTCTTAGATGGTCTTATTGCTGTTTCAGATTCTTTACAATGTGTCTTCTTGTTACCTGTACCCAAGACAGATCATCCTCTCCACCTTGCTTCCATATGCTGCTGATTATTTGTGAAAGAGAATGTTACATTTTAAAAGATGATATATAGTGTCTGAACGTGATCTACTGAAGAGTAGTCAGTTTCCTATTTTTGTTATAATTATATTTTATTGCATCAAATTATAATGAAGTCATTAAAGGCATGCTAGATTCAGATAAAACTAACCAATTTGGCCTTTCCAAGTTACTGGGAAGGTTATCCACCCTAACAAACATAAATGTAAACTGTTGCTTTGTTGAATAATTAGGCCTTATAGCTAGAGCAATGGAAATGTACAAAAATCATTTTCCTTGATAACTTTGGTATGCGTCCATTTATTCATTCAACAAATTGTTATTGAGTGCAGGCTAGGTACCAGGCACTGCACTACAGACGGAGGCCACGAAGGTGGATGAGATGCCATTCATGCCCTCATGGAGCTTAGAGTCACGTTCAGCAGACTCTCAGATAGATTTTTGTAAGTGTGATGAGTGTAGAGATAGAGACAGGGCCCTACAGGAACACCGGGAAGGAATATAGACTCCAAACTGGTGGCCAAGGAAGTCTCCTCACAAAAGGTGGTACCTGAATTGCATGTTGAATAACAGATATAGTAAAGAAATGAGCTGAACTACCAGACTTCCCGTGAGTTTTACCTACATTTAGATTGATAGTTACCAGAGATAGGGGTGGGGGGTGGGAGAAATGGGTGAACAGGTTGTGTTTTCTTTTTTTAGTTTAAATACATTGAATCTTTAAAAAGACAGAAAAAGAAAGACATGTAGCCAAACAATGTATTTGGTGAAATAAATGATGGTTTCTATGTATAATGGGATACTGTGAAGCCAGGAGAGGAGAAGGGGTGGGAGAAGGGGAAAGTAAAGCTGTAGAGAAGCAACTAGGGAAACCATACTACAAATGGTCAGTGTTCTTAAGAGGAGAAGCACATTTTACGAGATGGGCCACTTCCATTGTCTTGAGAGCCACGCTCCAACACATTGGTCTCTAAGAAAATGATTTCAGCTTACAGTTGATGCAGCTAACTCGGGTGACCAAAGTCTCAGGAACACTCCTTACTTGGACTTCTCCTCTTCAGTCTTATGGTGTGCCGTATCGAACCATGCAAACTCTGAGCCAGACATTCATACTTCAGGGACAAATCCTCCTCTCTCACATCATCTATTCTTAAAATGGTGTTCTGACAAGTCATCTCACTGCTAAAATTAAAAAGGGGACATGTTACTTTCAATGCTTACTGTGCTGTTGCGAATTGTGTGGGAGGAAAAGGGAATGTTTTAACCTCAGTATAAAAATACCTTTGATTTTTCTCCTGTTCCTCTTGAATTCTTGCTTCACCAAAGTTCTGAACTATGGTTCCGTTCACCTTCCACCGGACGCCAGCCATGAACCGAGAGCCTTTCCCAAAACAAGCAGAGCAGAGTATGTTTGCTGGTTTTCCTAGGTGAGAAGTGAAGAAATTCACCGGTAAAATTCAGTTCTGCCAATAGTAGTGCGTTCAATGTGAAAAAAAATCATTGAACATCTGGTGTGTGCGGGGAACTGATTCCATTCCCCTCCCTTATCGTTAGCACCTCCCTCTCTGTCCCAGGCCCTCGCCTTGCCTCCACCCCCTTCGTTCAGTTTGGAGGAAGCTCTGCTCCCACTTGCCTCTCATCTGCTGCATAAACTAAGGAGCTAAATAACTCTGGCTTCATCAATCCCAGATTATAAGGTAGGGCTTCTTTTTAATCTAAATTGGAATTTCTTTGTAACTTCTTTCTTCCTCATCTTTCTCCTTTTACTGAATTCTCTTCATCTTTCTGGAAGCCCCTTGGTTGGTAAAACTGTGTTTTGCTGGACCCAGCTACAGTCCCAGTATTGAATCGTTCAAGAGCACTCTCCATTATTACAACTCCTTTTACTTGAGGCTTCCTCGGCCCTGAGCTGAAAGCATGGGGGCTGCCCTCATGCCTGGGGACATGCATTTAGCCAACCCTTACTGAGCCCTTGGTTCCTGGGTCCAGAAGTATGCAGAGGGGTGAGGAATGCAGAGTGTCTCAGAAGGTGACAACAGCACACTCAAATGATTAAAATACAAGGTATTCTAGTCTTCTATAGAAAAACTGACAAGTGACTTGGGAATACAGAGGGAGAAGTCATTCTAGGGAGCAGGACTGCCATGCCGTACGCGAAAATGGTTTCCTTGGACCTGATCGGATGGAGGTTCTGGTGGCAGGCAAGGAGGGTGGCACTGGGGAGTGGTGTTTGAGCTCACTGTTGAGAGATGAGAAGGAGGAACAACATGGACAAAAGCAAGAAAGAATGTGGAAATGCTGCCTTAATCAGTGTAACAACTGTGACGGGGTCAGCGCGGTGGGGACACGGGGCAGGTGGGGTTAACAGCTGCGGATGAGCCAGGATGTAGTGAGAACCAGTTCGTGAAGGGACTTATCTTATAGGCCAGGAACTTGGAGATGTATCTCATTTCTGGTGGGGAACCAGAGAACACAGAGATGAGCAGAGTCGGAAAGCCTGGGTTCTTCTCCTTCTATCATAGATTATTCACACCCCTGGGCATGTCATTGATCCTACCTGAGCCTAAGTATCCACAAGCATAAATTGGGAACAATGTCTACCTCCTGGAGAGAAGTAAGGATGAAGTAAAATGTACGTGTGAAAGCACCATGAGTTACAAGTACAATACAGATGTAATCGCTAGGTATCCCTAATATTAGCAAGTGCCCAGGCGAATATTTCCACACATCACATTTCATTTAATCCCCAAGATCCATCGTGTTAACTGCCTGACCCATGCTTGGGGAATTCAGATCAAGAGTCATATGGAAGGATTCTCCAGGTAACACGTAGAGCATTCTTAAAGTTTTCTTACCGATTTCCACTTCTTTTGTTTCATTTTGCGGAGGGGCTATAATTACTGGAAACCAAGAAAAGCTTTCCTCCTCTTAAATCAAAGACAAAGAGAATATAAATATTAAGATAGCATTGGATGGTGATCATTATAAAGCTTGTGTTTTCATATTTCTACCCTATTTCATGGCAATGTTTCTCAAATTTTTCTGACAATGACACACAGCAACAAATACATGCACGCACACACACATACACACAAACGAAAAAGAAAACATTCAAGTAATACTTTCCCTTACTACCTATGATACTCTTTCATATTTCCTATTCTCTTTTATATCATTAAAACAAATGTTAATCTAACACATTAAATAAATTACATGACCTGGCAATTGCTAGAAAACCACAGTTCTAAAGAATAAGCACAGAACTACAGGAAGGAAGATTTCAACAGTCCCATGAAACAACAGCATATATAAGGTACTTAACAAATGCTTGTTGAATGAAAAAAAAAAGCCCTATGACCATGATAAACACATAGGCCCACACTTCCGCTCACAGAGTTTCACCATTGTTGTAATTCTGTGGCACTGATGCCTAGAGACAGTGAAGGGGGTTTTCTGGAGGACTGCTGCATTTCTACACCCTTTGATTCTCATTTATTGCAGAATAGTGTGATGCTAAGGAAACCCTGACTCCTTATAGATTTGATACCCTTGGTGGTGAGGTATTTCACCACCAATAGGTTTTATAGACTTTAACATTTGAAAAACCCTCTTTAGAATCAAATGATCTACTTGAGGTCACTGATAATGTAGAAGGTATTGCAAGCCAGAATTGTGTGAAAGGTGAAATGGAATGGTGTCACTTACGTCAAGAGGTTTTGAAATGGAGCCAGGAGGCCATTAAGGAGATGGGCCCCATGTCCTCACTGCTAGAACCATGAACTTTTGAACTAGTGAGACTATAAATATTCCAAGAATGAGCCCAAACATCTGCAACTTGGTACAATAAGAGACTTGCTTGTGATAGCCTTAGTCACCAATTATATTAAATGAAGGTTAGCTTTCTACTGCTAATACCCATTAGAATTATTTGTAAACGATGTCTACATGCATTCCCTCTTTGCTTTAAAATCCCCCGACTTTTGCTCCCTAGTGGGACACTAGTTGGGTTGCTACCCAAATCTGTGTACCCCAAATTGCAATTATTTGACCCCAAATAAACGGTCTTGCGTACTTATTGCCTCCTGATAACTTTGGGTTGACAATTAAAAACCACCCAACAATATCTATCTATCCCTTTATAGAACTTCTCACTAAATTTCTAATCCAGTTAGTTATATTAGAGATTAAATAGATTTTTTTCTACTTACAGAACTTCTGACAACAAATTGGGAGAAGGAAAGTTAATCTGGCTCGGCGAATATTTATGTTGCCGTCCAAAAAAAAGTTTATTAAGATAGGATTCAGATCATGCCATCTTTGAAAAGTTTAAGTCATAGAGGAGAGAACAGATTTGGCTTTAGATTAGTAGTGTAAACTCCCTCTAAAATTCCTGAGATCTTGATAGCACATTTAGAAAAGCTCTTTGCTCTGTTGTAGAGAATGTGCAAGATGAGATGAAGCTGGAGGACATCTCAGGGAGGACCATGAAGTATAGTCGTGCCCCTGATCCCCGGTTTTACTTTTCAGGGTTTCAGTTACCTACGGTCAACCTCAGTCCGAAAAGATTACATTGGAAATTCCAGAAATAAACAACTCATAAATTTTGAATTGCTCACTGTTCTGAGTATCATGATAAAATTTCACAGTGCCCCACTCCGTCCCAGCCAGGAAATGAATCGTCCCTTTGTCCAGCAGATCCATACTCTATCTGCCACATGCCCTTTAGCCACTTAATAGCTATCTTGGTTATGAGCAGACTGTCATGGTATCCCACTGCTTGTGTTCAGGTAACACTTATTTTACTTAATAGTGCCCCCAAAGCACAAGAGTAATGATGCAGGCAATGCAGAAAAGCCAGAGAGAGGCCATTGAGCACTTCCTTGAGGTGAAAAGGTAAAAGCTCTCGACTTAATAAGGAAAGACAAAAACATCATATGCTGAGTTTGCTAAGATCTATGGTAACTTTTATTACAGTATTTTGTTGTAATCATTCTGTTTTATAATTATTGTTCCTAATCTCTTACCGTGTCCAATTTATCAATTAAACCTTATCATAGGTCTGTATGGGTAGGAAAAAACATAGTATATATAAGGTCAGTACTATCCCCTATTTCAGGCATCCACTGGGAGTTTGGGAATATATGCCCTGCAGATAAGGGGGTCTGCAGTCTAGGAAAATCAACAAGAAGGGCACAATTCCTCCCACATTATTTTTTTTTTTCAAATATCGTATTTTGTTAAATTCAGTAGCTTACCTTTCATGACGAATGATCTGGTTGCCGTCACGCTGTAATTGAGTCCATTTTCATTGTGCATAAATTTGCATGTATAATAACCTGTGTCCTTGCTAGATGCATTGTCAATCAGCACAAAGGTCTTGTGTATGTGATACCTTGGCCCATGAAGAGCTTTACAATTCTGCAATGAAAAATTCCATTCCATTTGCAGCGACTCTTTACTTGCACCTGTTTTGTGTAATTTTCATCCATTTCCCCCAAATGTCCTTTTACCTTAAACCACTCAACAGGTGCTGTCCAATTGTAGAGGTCAATTGTAGGACAATATATTTTGGAATTTTTTTCTGATCCACATGTTGTTGAATATATCAGATGATCTGGAATATTGCATTCTGGTTGTTTTTTATATATGGTGACGTTTACATATCCAATCTTATTGAAGGTAGGACTATTAAAATAAGTCAAACGATTTAAAAAGTTACTCAGGATTATGAAATGAAATGACTTCATCCAATTCTAAGCTTTTACTTAATATTGCTTTTTTTTTTTCTTCAAACAACTGATGTACAGGGATTGTTTTCTTATTTAAAAACATCTATAGGGGCGCCTGGGTGGCTCAGTCGTTAAGCGTCTGCCTTCGGCTCAGGTCATGATCCCGGGGTCCTGGGATCGAGCCCCGCATCGGGCTCCCTGCTCCACGGGGAAGCCTGCTTCTCCCTCTCCCACTCCCCCTGCTTGTGTTCCCTCTCTCGCTGTGTCTCTCTCTGCCAAATAAATAAACAAATAAATAAACATCTATAAAAATCTAGAGTTTTAAATACTTTTTGTGTTGCATTTGAGATAAAACATAACCCCTGTGGTAGCCCTGAAAATGACTCCCTCGCCATTTCTTTATACACTAGATCTCCTTTTCATGCCAAGGATATTACAAAGATAAGTGGTATTTATTGAGAGCTTTCTATGTACCATTCATGGTGCTAACATTTCATTATTTTATTCTCATAAGGATGCTTTGAAGTAGTCTATATTATCATATGTATTTTAGATAAGGACAGAGAGGGACAGAGAAGTCACTTGTTGGCATCACACAGCCAACTAGTGACAGAACATGAATTTGAAACTAAAACTGGTCTGACCTCAGAACCTAGGCACCTAACTATACACATCCTGCATTTTGATGTAGTTCATCTGACATATTGTATGTACCAAATACAGGCACAAGATCAAAACATTTAACAATATATATGTAGGGTAAGTAATTTGCAAGCACACAATCTTATACAACCCTCTTCAGCTTACCTCTCAGGTTTAAGGCACTGGTGAGAGCCCTTTTGCACCCACCATAGGCCTCCTTGATGCCCAACATCTAGATTACTGGGTCTTTTTGCTGGTTTGTTCTTACTTCCAGCCAAAGTGAGTGATTGTTCTCAGTTCTCTTGGTCACTAGGAAATCTAGGTCTTTTCCTAATTGGACTACAAATTAATTCTTGCCATTCTACCTCTAAGTAGTTCATAATCACCCAACCCCAACCTGTTGGTGTTCCTAGAAGTACTCTTCTATTCAAACCACTTTATAAATTCAGCAGTCCCACAAAGGTCTAGAAAGGAAAGGAAAGGAAGGACAGCTCACACCATTAATTATCAAAGAAAAGAGAACAAGCCGAAGATTATGGTGGCTGCCTGGTTAATACCTTCTGATAATGCAAGTATAAATTCCAGAATCATTGACTTTGGAAGGGAGAAACTTAAGACGTTCCCCCGAGGCCAATACACGATTTCTTTTCTGGGTGGTTATACTTTTGTTGGTTTTTGAGTAATACCAATCCACAGGGTATTGAGACTTTCCTTGCCTAGGACATCTCACAATTAAAGCCTCATTTTCCAGGCCCCAGGATGATTTGCCTGCAGATACAAAAAACAAACAAACAAACAAAGCATAAATGGGATCCTGAAATGATCATAGAACAACATTATAATTCTTATATTCTATCCTTCTAGGATTAAATATAGAAAGGACCATTTTTGTGACACTTTCATTGAGAAAGAATAGTAAATGACGAAGATCTTCTATGAAATGTTCTACTGGGTACCACAGATTAGTGCATCAACTTGGAGCTAACCCTCCGACATTGCTCTAGTGAGAATTAGAGCCACATCTCTCTCTCTTCTACATGCAGGCAGCAGGTTAAATTTTGATGTATTTAAATAGGTAAAACTAAAATTATGATATATTTGTTGTGAAGAATCTGTCCTGAGAGATTAGTGATAAAGAATGACTGCAGAGCATAAATGAATTTTCCAGGAACAACCAGAAGCAAGCAGTTTAAAACAGGGCAAATGATGGGGCGCCTGGGTGGCTTAGTTGGTTATATTAAGCCTCTGCCTTTGGCTCAGGTCATGATCTCGGGGTCCTGGGATCGAGCCCTGCGTCGGGCTCCCTGCTCAGCTGAGAGTCTGCTTCTCCCTCTCCCTCTGCCATTCCCCACAGCTCGTGCTGCCTCTCTCTCTCAAATAAAAAATAAAATCTTTAAAAAAAAAAAAAAGTCAAGTGGTTTTGGAATTACTTAATTTTAAAATTTTACAATTTTAGTTGAAAAGCAGTACTTACTAAACTTAGCTGCTGTGGAATGTATGAGAATTGTTAAAAGTGCCAAGACCCAAAGTCTCATTCTCAGCTTATCAATCCAGAGCAAGTGTTGGTAATTGATTGTTGAGATTATTCAAGGTGAATCCGTGACATATGATGGTGAAGGTCTCCCCTAGGAGGTTGATGGTTTACAGCAGGATAGAGTTTCAATGTCTCTACTGAAACATAAATCATACAAAATCACAAGCAAAATATTTATTGTCATGATTTTTACTTATTCAATACCCCCCCAGGAGAACTAATCAATCAACAGGTATTTATTAGGTATAAATATGTATAACAGCAGGGTTGTTTTTTTTTTAAAAGATTTTATTTATTTATTTGAGACAGAGAGAATGAGAGAGACAGAGAGCACATGAGAGGGGGGAGGGTCAGAGGGAGAAGCAGGCTCCCCGCCGAGCAGGGAACCCGATGCGGGACTCGATCCTGGGACTCCAGGATCATGACCTGAGCCGAAGGCAGTCGCTCAACCAACTGAGCCACCCAGGCGCCCCAACAGCAGGGTTTCAGACATGAAACATTGCATTTATTCCTACTGAAACTTTGGGCCATGTAGGGCTTACAATAGTCACCCTATTTCATAGTATCATGAGAATGTACTGGAAGAAGCTGAATTAGGAGGAAAGAAAACTAGTTTCTATTTTTGAAACAAATTAAAGCTATAAAATTCAACAGACCCTGGAAAATACAATGTTATAAATGCCAAGGTAAAACCACAGATAGCCACACAGGCTGGGGGCTGCCTGCATGCCTGTGTGACCTACATGCAGGTGTACACGCACATAGTCATCACAGAACAACTCAAAATATAAGAAAGTGACGGGTCGAGCGTTAATCATTAAGTAATTGTCCTAGACACAACGCCAAACCCTCAAAAATGTGCCCCTGCTTCCACTTGTCCCCAAGGTTCACCAGAGCTTTTCTGAGAATAGTCGGAGGTCTGTGAAAAATATTAACGTGTTTTTCTTTTTCCTTTCACCAAGAGAATCATTTAACTAGATGGTTTTTTCTTAAAAAGTCAGGGAAGGGATTGAGCTAATACAGAAACTAGCAAATAGAACAATAGACACAACAACCCTAAACAGACTTTTAAGAAAGCACATTTCCTCTAAACATCAGTTACTGGTACTTTTCTTATTATGTGTATGGAAAAGTTTTTATTATAAACTTTAGATAAGTAATTGATGCTTACCCAAACTGAAGGACGGAAGGGAATGAACTCCAAGTCCATGGCTGAGCTAAGACTAGTTTCCAACTCTTGTGATTTCTGCCCCTGAAGTCTCCTCAGGTGCACGCACTCTCCTTTTGAAGGGGAGACACTCAAAGGCATCCTGCAATTCATCACTCCACCCACACTGAAACTTGATTTTTAGTCATAATTCATGACTTGTTCAAAAATATTGGTGCATCATGTCCCGAGAATTCTTGACCTTGGTACATAAATATTTAAACGTAAGGACAACACTGAGTAATCCCTCTAGATGAAGCAATCAAACCATCTCCCCTTATTTTAGCATCAGTTTCTTTAGCTAAATAATGCTTGCTGTTTATTGCCCTTATATTATTACTCATTGGGTTCTCAGTGATCTTGAAGTCCTGGGGCCTTGAGTCTGCCTTTCCAGATATCCCTCAACATTTCATTTGGCAAACACTAGCTAAATAAGCTCATCCAGCTTTGGCAGCTTTGGTGCAAAGAGTTCCAAAAACGAATGAGGGGACAAGCAATGAGAAGTAAGCCAGACTTTACAGAGGTTTGTAAAGGCTCTGCTTATGGTCCAGAATGTGACACAGTCTCGTCCAAAACCAGGTTCCCCCAGCATGTCAGCTCCTCCAATATAAGTCCCTGTAGGGACTCAGATCAGTTTGGCTGGAAAAGGGCAGTTTTTCTAAGGAGTTCAGGAGCATAGAGGGAAACTATGAGTAAGAAGGCTACCTCAAGGGGGCTGTTAGGAAGACCATAGCCTTCAACTCTCAGACCCCATGTAAAACGAATGTCAATTGCAAAATTAGATTTTAGCTATGCATAGCTGGAATGACTCTATCACGAGTAAATTCAATTCACTTTTAAAACTTACCACATCTCCGAAGGATTCAGGGACTAATTGCAGACCCGCGCAATAATGTAATAATAGTGAAGCTTTATCTAGAACTCACTCCATGCCAAGATCCAGTCCTAGGTGACTTACATGTATTAACACCTTCACTGTCACAATACCCACGGAGGCAAGCACTATTGTCATAATGCCCGTTTTACAGATAAGGACACTGAGGCCCAGAAAAGTTAAGCAACTTGGCCGAGTTACATACTGTTAAGAGATAGAACCCAAGCAGGCTGGCTCCAAAGGCTAGATGCCTAATCATGAGGTCACACTGCTACAAGGTGAAGTGCTCTTGAGCAGGCATGCCCATCTGCTTGGGGATTCAGTCTTAGTTTGGACATCAGTCACCTGCTCTGAGAGGAAGAAATACAAAGTCCTGTCATGGCTAGGAGATTTACCATGACATGTTTGGTGTCAATTTGAGGAATTGGGTCTGCTTATCTCTAGTGTTGATTTAGTTGTCCAAGCTCTTATTATCAAGATCATATGAGTTTCACGATGAGACCACAGAATCAGGAGCAGGTGAACTGGGAACAGTGCCCATGGCATGGTTAAACTCTGAATAGCATTTGTTAAATAAAATAATATGAACTTGAACATTCTTATACTTGAATATGAACTTTTATTTTGCACACTAAAATATCTTTCAAAAAGCTTGATTAAATGTAGGCATTTCTTCATGAGACTAGACCACATTTCCATGAGTTTCCTAGTTTCAGATAAGATTTCTTAGTTAAAAATCAGGCTTCAGTTAGAATGTTAACATGATCCTGAAACCTGGCAGAAACGTTTTGTAAAATCTAATGATTATGGTAAGATAATCCAGTAATCCATTCAACGATTAAGTCCTTTCACTCAAAGTACTGAAGTACTTATCAATACCACTCAACTTTTACAAATTAAAATAAAACCCATGAGCTTTTTTTTTTCCTTGAAAATCAACTAAAAAAGAGAAAAAAATAGAGAGTCAAACTTTCTTTCTTATAATTCTGGGCTGGGTCATTAAACAAAATAAGCTAGACTAATTTCCCGAAAGCCTCTTTTCTATAAGCCACTTTGGCTTCTCACTACTATGACACCATCCAACATAAACATATAATGGTTCATAATAACTTAGACAAAATGTGAAAGGCAAGGGTTTCTAACTAATAAATACAACAGAGATTTTGATTCCTGTCAAGTTAAGAAGAAAGCTTTCAGTGTCTGCTTGTTTCTCTAGCAGATACCCTCTTCTTAAGATTTCTCAGAACTACTCTTCATTTTAAAAATTAATCTCACTTAGGGGCACTTGGGTGGCTCAGTCATTAAGCGTCTGCCTTCGGCTCAGGTCATGATCCCAGAGTCCTGGGATCGAGTCCCACATCGGGCTCCCTGCTCGGGGGAAGCCTGCTTCTCCCTCTCCCACTCCCCCTGTTGTGTTCCCTCTCTCGCTATGTCTCTCTGTCAAATAAATAAATAAAATCTTAAAAGAAAAATAAAAAAATTAATCTCACTTAATTTGGCCATAACTTTGATCTGACTTTTGAGTTTGGCCATAATTTTCTTCAGATTTTAGATTATAGCTTTGAAATCTGGCATGTCCCTATTTATAATCTAACTCACTGACATTTCTGCCAAAAAAAAAAACAAAAACCAAAAGCCCTTATTTTCAGAGTAACGGCTAGCAACTTGCATTTGGACTGTGGCACTCAAATATTTCATAACTTACAAGATATCATGCAAGACTTCTCCATTTGTCTTGCCTGGTATCATAACTAAATCAAGATGTAAGTATCATATTCCAGAGCTGGCCGTGTATGGCCTGGTCTTACTGTAAGCCACGTTCAAAGCGAGGACATTTTTGTCATATTACACATACATGAATCCAGGTGGGTCAGGGTCACACTCAGGAATTTTCACAAGAATAAGCAAAGGGGAAATCTTTTCCCCATTTCATTAGAGAGCATTCTGGATGTCCCTTTCCTGCCATTTCTCCTGATGGGGTGTTTCTAGAGCCTGCAACAGATGGGGGGCAGATCCTGTGTGGTGGTAGGTGGTCTGGGGGGAAGGCTCTGGGGGGCAACACCATCCACTGTGTCACCTTGGGCAGAGTACTTATCTTTTGATTCTTCTTTGCCACACTTCAAACTCTAGGAGATCTCAACACTCCTTCCCTGCCTCACCCCTAAGAAAAGGAACTTCTCCCATAGTCTTCTTCAATCTCAGTGACGGCAACTCCATCCCTCCAGTTGCTCAAGCCAGAACTCGCCATGGGTGATTGCCTCTTCTTTTCCTCACACATCTGACCTGTAATCCATCAGGACATCCTGTAGGTTTCACCTTCGAACACATTCTACTTGCAACCACTTCTCCCCACCTCCACGGCCACCTTCCTCTCCCTAGCCACCCTCACCTCTAGCCTCGATGGCAACAATAGCTTACGATAGTTATCCCTGCTTCCACCAGTCCCCCCCTTCAGACCGTTCCTAATAAAGAGGCTCCAGAAATTCTATTAAAACCTGTCAGATCATATAGGCCTCCAATGTCTTCCCACCGCACCCAGAAGAAGAGCCAACCCCCTTACAGCAGCTCTGAGGCTATCCATCACTCTCCTGACTCCTCTTTTCCAACCCTGAACACACGAGGGCAGTTTCTACTGTGCACTTGCTCTTCCTTCTGTCTGGACAGCTTCTTCCAGTTACCCACCAGGCTAATTCTCTCACCTCCTCGAAGTCAATGTCCCTGTGGTACACTCTCAGAAAGACTTACCCTGACTACTTAATTTTATTTTTTTCCCTCCCTCCTTTTCTTTTTCTCTTTCTTCTTCTCTTTCTTTTTCTTCCTTCCTTCCTTCCTTCCCTCCTTCTTTCTATCCTTTCTCTTACTTCTGAGTAAATTTTTCTTATTGATCTTAAATTCACAGAACAAAATCAGTTGAAAGTGACAATTCAGTAGCATTTAGTATACTCACAATGTTGTGAATCTACCACCTCTGTCTAGTTCCCAAACATTTTCATCACTCCAAATAAAATCCCATTCCCATTAGTAATTACTCCCCCTTCCTTTCATTCTCCAGCCCCTAGCAACCACCAGTCTGCTTTCTGCCTCTTTGGATCTGCCTCTTCTGAATATTCCATATAAATGGAATCATCCGATAAGTACCTTTTATGTCTGGCTCCTTTCATTTAGCAGAGTATATTCAAGGCTCATCTATGTTGAAGAATATATCAGTACTTCATTTCTATTAGTGGTTGAATAATATTCCATCGTATGAATATACCACAATTTCTTTATCCATCAATTCAATCACGGACATTTGGGTTGCTTCTACCTTCAACTATTGTGAATAGTGCAGTCATGGACATTGATGTCAAAACATTCATTTGAGTATCTGATCAATCGACTTTAAATGGCAGCTTCTCTTCCCCCATTCCCTATTTTCTTACCCAGCTCTGGCCTTTTAACGGGGCACCCACCAGCCTTTAATTTTCTACTTATGAATTGTGTTTCTTGTTTGTATTCTTTTTCCACCATTAGATTATGAGCTCCAGAAGGAGAGGTAATTTTTGTGAGTTGTGTCCATGGATACAGCTCACGTGCCTGGCAGAGTGCCCAGCACAAAGTAGATGCTTGGAAACATTCGTTGAATGAACTGGTACAACCGACTAGGGGTTGAAATGTTTGGTCTGGAAAGGAAAGGTCTGTATACAAATCTGAGCAGGAACAATGTACTTTGGGCTGTGCTTTTCCATCTCTTCCTTGAAACTCTGGCTTTTCCCTTCTATCTTATGGTAAGGTGGGGCCTAAGTCACTCTTGGAACATCCCATGGAAACTCCTGAGGCCAAGAAGAGAGTGTTGTGCAAGCCAGAAGGAACTCTGCGGACTGAGGACAGAGAGGAGGGAGAAACAGAGGCGCTGGCCAAATGAAAACCAGCCAGCAGTCTTGTGCAATGACTAAAGATCTGCTTAAGACTAACACTTTATGATGATTTTATAACCTGTAGCCCGCATCTGTCATTCTTCGTTTACTTCTTGTATATCTTCCTTTCTCTTGGGCTCAGTCTGGCCTTTATTTTCCCAACATTAGAATCAGCATCTATAATTTCTGTGAGAATTCTAAAATGTACCCGGAAGTTTACGTGCATAGAATAGCCAAAATACTGTTCAAAAATAAGAACAAAGTTGGAGAACTTATATAACTTGACTTTAAGACTTAATATAAAGCTATAATAATGAAACAGTGTGGTGTTGGCATCAAGATGGACATATAGATCAAAGGATCAGAAGAAAAGGGTCCAGAAATAGACTCAAACATGCAGAAAATTGATTTTTGATAAAAGCAACAACATAAGTCTATGGGAAAGCATAGTTTTCAACAAGTGATGATGGAAAAACGGGCTATCTGTATGGATGGAAGACATATCTTTATCTCACATTATACACAAATCAAAATCAAAATCAAAATGGATCATATTTGTAAAAAATTGCATAGTGAAAATCTTCATAGTTTTCCTACTGGACAAGGACAAATATTTCTTAGACTAGATACGAAAATCAGTAATCATGAAAGAAAACTAAATTCAGTAATCATGAGAGAAAACTAAATTCATTGGTTTGAATAGGCCAAGCTGCAGGCAGGCAAAATACAATTTATACATCTGATGGAAAACCTGTATCTATTATTTATAAATGACTCACACAACCAATGTGAAGAAGACAAAGCAGGCTGATTTTAAAAAATGAGAAAAAAACTCAAACTGCGACTTCACAAAATATACTGATGGCCAACAAACACATAAAAAAGATGCTCAGAATTACTAGTCATTAGAAGAAATGTAAATAGTTGAAACTACGATGAGATTCTATTTGATGACATTACAAAGACTGACAGTACCAAGTGTTGGCAAACGGCTGTGGTGCTACTAGAATTCCATCCATCCCTGGTGGGAGTGTAAAATGATAAACGACTTTGGAACACAGTTTGGAAGCTTCTGGCAACGGCTCACCATGTGACCCAGAAATTCTTCTAAGGATTTACCCAAAGAAAATCAAAACTTACGCCCGCAAAAAGACTCATACCCAAACGGTCACAGAATTTGGGTGACCAGCAACACATGAATGGACATGATGGCATGCTGCTCGCAATAAATAAAGGAAGAACACGATATGAATGGATTTTAGAAACACTGGGCTGCGTGAAAAAAGCCAGGTGTAAAAGAGTACACACTGTATGATTCCATTTCTATAATGTTCTAAAACTGCAAAGGTAATGGGAGGGAGTTTGTGGGAGTCAATGAACTGTAAAGGAGAATAAGAGAAATTGATGGGATGATATCTGAATTTAAGATGATGGTTTCATACGGTATACATTTGTCACAGCTTACTGAACTTTACACCTAAAATGTGTGCACTTGATTGCATGTACATCTTGGTGAGTCGAAAAACAAAACCAAAAGTTAAGGAACATCTACTCTGCAACTTCACAATTCCACTTTTAGTGTTTCCCCAAGAGAATTAAAAGCACATGTCCACAAAACACTTGTGAAAGACTGTTTATGAATGCCATATTCATATATCAGAAACAGAAAACAGTTCAAACATCTATCAGCAGGAGAATGGATAAAGAAAAGGCATTAAAAAAAAGGAACTACTGATATAATACCATGATGAATCTTGAAAAGATCACATCCAGTAAGTTTGAGTTTGTTGCAAAATAAAAAATAATAAAGTGCTGCCCATCCCCCCCAAATTATGCTTAAACACAGAAGAATATATATTATGTATTACACTTCTATGAAGCTCAATGGCAAGCTAATTATCTCTTGCTGGGAATCAGAAAGCATGTGTTTGAAATTGTGGGAATTTGGTGGGAAAAGGGTGGGTAGGAACTTTCTGGGAAGAAGAAATGTTTTCTATGGTGTTTGGGATGGTAATTACATGAGTGAATATAATCATTAAATCACATTCAGCATTTAAGATCTCTGGTTTCAATTGAGTTAGTTATTTCCCAGTAAAACAGTAAAATAAAATAAAGTCTTATTTTCCCACATATGTAATGGGAAAAGCACTGTATTGAAGTCAAGAGACCCAGCTTCATTTCTGGGATGAAATCTCCACTGGAGGTCTTGACAGTGTTTTGTCATCAAACTTCCCCAAATAAATATTCCCGTAGAGAAAACTGTTAATTTTTTGTGGGAGGGAGGAGAATGATTCCAGAAACAAGTTGTCTAGAACAAACTCTGTGGTCTGTCCTTCCCCCGCCCCCCCAAAAAAAGACTTTTAGGTAAATTTCTTCCCTGAATTTATTTCAATTTTTTATCTAAGATTACGAGCAACCAGCTTGGCTTATTGGTGGTTTCTTGGGTGAGAGCAAAGGTAATGCTTGAAATATCTGAGAGAGACAACATCACATTGGCACTGACCAGTGACAAGGACACCGGCCACTGCAAAGGAGCTGGGCTTAACCCTGTGGTTTCTGGATCAGGGGGAGGTCCCAGGGGAGTACAGTGGAGGGTATTGTGGTTGTGGGGGAGGGGTGCTGAGGGGTGCTACGGACTCATCAGTAAGGAAGTATTTCAGTGTTTTAATAATTAGCATGGACCTGCATACCAATTCTGCATCAATAGGGCTTGGAAGTGCAAAATGTTGAACCCAGACCCCCGTGAGGGCCTCTCTTAGATGTCTATCACTGTTTCGGATCCTGGGGGTACAGCAGTGCACCAAGCGAAACAGTGACAGGAGAAAATACCGGCCCACGTGGAATTTACCTCCTGGCAGAGAAGAGAGACCATAAACAATATAGAGAAGTAAAAAATATTTATAGCCGATTTTAGATGGTATTACAAATGGAAAAAGAAAACAGAGGAGGAGGGGAAAGAGAGGTGGAGAAATGGAACTTTAAGCAGGGGGGCCTGGGAAGGCCAACCAGGAAGGGGACATTGGATACACTGCTGAAGCAGAGCCTGGGCAGAAGGGGCAGGCTGTGTGGATGCGCTGGAGCGGAGGGGGCCTGGTGGGTCAGAGGAGAAGCAGGGAGCCACGTGGTCGAGTGGAGTAAGAAATGGCAGAAAAGTAAGAGCAGGTTGGAGGTCTGACGATCCACGCCTGCAAAGTTCCATGAGTCATCTTGAGCCCTTGGATTTATACTCGGTGAGAAGGAAACTGTTGGAGGATTTCAAGCCAAGGAATGGCATGGGAGCTGAAAATGCCCTTAAGGAGGACTAGGGATGAAGGAGAAGAACAAATGAGAAGGCTCTGTCGTCCTCCAGGCGAGAGGGAGATGGCAGTGTAGGTGGTGAGAGAAGGCTAGAGTTTGGATATACATTGACGTACTGCTGACAGGATTTTTTGATGGATAGGATCTGGGACGTGAGAGAAAGAGAGTGGCCAAAGGCGACTCCAAGGTTTGACCTGAGCAACTGGACAAAGGGGTTACTAGTCACTGAGATGGGGAGACTGCAGGTGGAACAGATTTTGGAATAAGACTGGCTCGGTGGGGGACATATTCAGCTTGACATATCTATTAGACATACTGCTGAAGATGGCACGTTAACAGGGGGGCTTGCTCCTGAATGTGTTCAGGAAACACATTCAGGCTAAGGAAACAAATTTGGGAGATATCAGTGTATAGATGAAATTAAGCCCAGGAGACTAAATGAGATCTTCAAGAGTGAAAGGAGACAGGCCAGGAGGGCACAAAAGAGCAACTTCTTATTTTCACCATAAAACTTCCCTGCAGAGAAGTATTCACTTTTCCCTAAAAGATAAATTTGGATCTCTCTCTGTAAAATACTGGAGGAGTGTTGAGAATTCAGCATTAGTTAAAATAAGTTGTTAACTTAGCATCCTCTCTCTCTGTTTCTTTTTCTTGTTTGGATAGTTTGCTTGATTGTTTTGTAAATAACTTGATGGAATCTGAATCCACTTTGGGAACACTGCATTATTTCTTTCTTTAAATTTCAATTTGTTAATAAATCGATAAGATCATAATGGCACTTTGCTATTGTCATTGTCGCTGATTACCCCCATGTCCTTGCTAAAGCCAGGGTCAGTCCTCCGCCTTCACCTTCCCTTGAAGGTGTCTCGGTCACAGGTGAATGACTTCTCTTGCATCTTCCTGCAGGACACCCACTGGCTGCTCCTTCATGCCTCCCCTCTCCCCTTACTTCATGGTTTAGTCCTTGGAGCTCTTTTCTTCTCTATCTTCACTCATCCCTCATGTGATGTCATCCAGTTTCTGTTGGTTCCCAACCTCCTCGGGAGCTTCCCAGGCGTCATCTGAAACTGGCCCCCATACGTGGGGCGGGGGGAGGGGCGCAGAGAGAGGCTGAAGAAAGAGGCAGGCCATCCCGGATAGGTAGGTGGCAGTCTTAATGAGCAAGGGAACTTACTTGAGAGGTAACAGCAAGATGAATAGACCTCTGCACCTGCCCGCCAAATCTTAGAAGTTTGTATAGAGGACTTAACTGGGTTCAGGAATGTATACCCTCCAGACGGTCTCAGCACCACACTGCTTTCTCAAGTGTATGCCCTGGGAACAGCCTCTGGGAGTGGAGAAAGCAAGCAGGACCCACATTCCAAGGATAGGGGAGGAGGGGAGGAGTCTCTGACTCCCAGCTTGAGGGGCAACCACCTGTCACATCCCCTCGGTGACCTCCCCCAGCAGTTTCCTGGTTTTAAACATCACCTACTCACTGATTACACACTGGTAAACCTGCTGTGCAGACTTTTCCCCTGAACTTCAGACTCAAGTATTCACCTGCAGACTTGACACCTCCACCATGTCCTAGGTCTCTCAAAATCAACCTGTCAAGACTGAATTCCTGCTGTTCCCCCAAAACCTGCTCTTCCAATAGCCCTTTAACATCCTGGTTGATGGTAACTCCATCTTTATGGCTGCATAGATAAGAATCCCTGGAGGTGTCCTTATGCTTATTTTTCTCCAACACATTCCCTCTAATCCATCAACAAGTCCCGCTGAATCTACTTTGCAGGTATATTCAGGGCCCAAGCACGTGCCCCCTGGTCATGGCCCTCACTGGTGGTCCAGGCCACCTCCGTCTCTTACCTGGATGATGGCAGTTGCCTCCAAACCAGTCTCTTTGGTCCTTCCCTTGCGTCTTATAATCTGTTTGAGCGGAAACCATCATGATCCTGTCGATCACTCCTCTTCTCAAGCCTTCCCTTTTATCCAATGAAAGTCAAATTCTTTGTAATGGACAAGAAGGCCCTTCCGTGGTCTGCCACCCTTCACACCTCTCTGATTCAGGTTCTTCCGTGCTCCCTACCCTCATTCCACTCCATGCACACCTTTCTCCTCCCTCTTCCTTGAACACCGCACACCTGCCACCACCTCTGAGCATTTGTACTAGCTGGCTCCTCTATCTGAGATTCCCCTCCACCAGGTATCTGTCCAACTCATTCCCTCACTTTCTCCTTAATGAGGTCTACCTCCTCCTCAACTAACCCTACACTCCCAGTCTCCCTATTCTGCTCTATTTTTTCCATGACTTTTATAACCTTCTAACACACAAAATCCTTGACTTACGCATCACATATATTTTTTTTCTGTTTTATTCCCTTATGTATCCCATTATAGGTCCTCAATAAATAGCTTTTGAATGAACAAATGAACAAACATTGTTAGGTAAGCATGAAGATTAATTTACTCTCCAAATAGATTGTTACTGAATTGAATCCCATGTTTAAGGATGTTTTCATTATAAAAGTGGAAGGAGAAATAGGAGGTGGGTGAAGTAGCTCTGCATTTGGGTCAGAGGCCAGGGGCACAAACCATCACTAACAGACTGAAGAAACGGGGAATTAAAGTGGGAACACACATATACTAAAGGACAGAGAAAGAAGAAAAGCCAAAAGTAGTCAGGTTTGAATTCAACCTCTGATTTGTTCAAAATACTCCTTAACGACAGAGGAAGCAAAGTCATTCTAAGATCATTTGCTTGGTCACCATGATTTGTTTTAAAATGTCTTCATTATATAAAGCTTAATGTTGATCACTTTTTGAAAACCTTAATTTTTTTGTTTTATCTTTTGAAAAGTAATTTCCCTGATGTCTTTTAAAAGTTGGTATTTATGTCAGCAGTGATCTAACGGAGACTTGTTGGGTGTGACATGCTTAAATTTCCCAGAAACAATGCCCCCCCCCCCAAAAAAATAAATCAAAATGAAGATAAAGCACTTTGAAACATTCCAGGCCAGAATCTATCAGAGTCCTGCACAAGGAGAGAAAAAAGATGAGGGAATTCACAACTGAATGCTCTGTCTTTACTTCTCTGCTTATCATTCCTACAGAGTAGTAAAACCCAAGGAAACTTGTCCCCCCTGAATGCAGGAGTCAAGAGACTGATTTTTTTAGCATTTAAGGTTACTGCTCAGCTGATGAATTAAAGCCTTCATATACCAGTGTATAGTAAGCCAAGCTTCCAGCAGATAGTGGCTGATGTTTTCTGGCCAACTAAGGACTTGGGGTGAAAAGGACTTTAGAAAGTGCTGTTTGGTCCTGGGAGTGGGCCAAGAGTGTGAGGAGCAGGGAGAGGGACCAACAACCTGAGATCCATTCACGTCATCCCATTCCCTTTCCTCAGGGATAGGCCTATGTCCTGGGATCCTCAGTTGGGCAAGTGGGGCCAAGAGTGTGGAGACTCCAGTGCACCGTGGCTCATCCCCAGTCCCTTTAGCACCTTGACCACAAGGCTTCTGAGAGGAACATGGAGGGAAGTCTTGATTGCCAGCTTACAGTGGCCTCAAATGGGCACCTAACATCCACACTTAAGTCACGTTGAAGGAAGTTGTCATAAATGGTCTTGGATAGGGTCTGTGGTTGTTGAAATTCAAAGTTAACCATCCACCCAGGGAATAAGTTATAAGGTCTTGTTTAAATCTCAGTTACACTGTAGTGGACACCATCTTTATTCTGTTTTTCCATTGGGGCACTGTCCCCTTTCACCTGGAGCTCAGCCACACATGGCTCCAGAGCCAATCCCACAGACTCAACCCAACCCTTTTTGTGCTCATATTCAATCTTGCTACAGTGAGCCCAAGCTCTCACCGGCATTGGCATGGCATAGGAGTTGAATGCACGGGATTTGAATCAGCCAGAGCTGGGGTTCACCCCTACTTCACAGAATTATCATAAGGACAACAGGATATGGTAGATGAAGAGCACATGGCTCAGGTGCTGGCCCAGAGCCAACTCTCAATATATAATTATTGTTGCTGCTTCTGCTATGTTATTACAAGTGAACTAAAGACAATTGCATCCCACACAGGCTGGAGCCTCCCCAACCATGACCCAGCTCCCCTTCATCACCCCACGTCTCCAGTCTCTCCTGAGTCTGCACCCAGTTTTCAGTAAGACTCCTAAAAAGAAAATATAGGGGAAAAGCTTCATGACATTGGTCTTGGCAATGATTTCATGGATAAGACACCAAAAGCATAGTAAAATAGACAAAAATCAAGAGAAAAATAGAGGATCTACATTGAACTAAAAAGGTCTCCATAGCAAAGGAAATGACCAACAGAAATGGCAATCTACAGGATAGAGGAAAACATTTGCACACTCTATGTCTCATAAGGAATTGATTTCTACCATATATAAGGAGCTCTTACAATTCAATAGCAAAGAAAGAACAACCCAATTAAAGCATAGGCTAATGGCTTGAATAGACATTTATCCCCAAAAGACACACAGATGGCTAACGGGGACATGAAAAGATGCTCAACATCGCTAACCATCCCGGAAGTGTAAACCCAAGCCACAATGAGATGGCACCTCGCACCTGCCAGGGTGGCTATTATCAAAGAAGCAAAAGGTAAGCGTTGGTATGCACATGGAGAAATTGGAAGCCTTGTACACTGCTGGGGGAAATGCAAAATGGGACAGTTGTTAAGGATAGCATGAAGGTTCCTGAGCAAGTTAAAGACAGAAAATAGAACGAGTGATCCAGCAATCCCACTTCTGCGTATTTATCAGGATCTCAAAGAGATATTAGCCCTCCCATGTTCATTGCAGCACTCTTCACAATAGCCAGGGTGTGGAAACAATATAAGTCCATGGGGAGGTAAATGGGTAAAGAAAGTGGAGTATATACATACCATGGAATAATATTCAGCCCGAACCTTGAGGACATTATGCTAAGGGAAATAAACCAGTCATAGACGAACAAATATGACGCGATTCCACTGATGTAAAGTCAAATACATAGAATCAAAGAGTGAATGGGGTGGCTTCCTGGAGCTTAGGGGAGGGGAAAAGGTGGGGGTTGGTAACCAACAAGCATAAGGTTTCAGTTGAGCAAGATGAATAATTTCTAGAGATCTGCTCTACAGTCCTGTGCTTTTAGTTAACATTTAGTTAACAATGTCGGCACACTTACAAATTTGTTAAAACGGTAGGTCTCATATTAAGAATTTTTACAATTAAGTTTAAAAACAAATTTAAAGGCCCCTGTTTAGAATCCAAATAACCTGGCTGGCCCTTTTTCCCTTTTTCTTTCTGGAAACTGGACTTGGTTGCTGTCATCAGAGTTTTGTTCCAGACCAGAGGGACCTTTCCCTTCACCTTGAACGAGGACCCTATGTCATGCACGTGCACACACGTGCACTACACTCACACCATTTCAGCCTCACCCCTGCTGGGAGACTCCCACCTTGTGCCTACCCACAGCAGTGCGTTTGCTCTTGGATCCCAATGTCACCCAAAACTTTGCAGACTCTCTCCTTTGAAGTTGTCCATCTCTGCATTCACAGAAAACTGGGAAGTCTGCAGGGGCGAGCAGAGAAAGAAAGACCCTCCCAATCACAGGGTGAGTATTTGGAAGGACGCAGATGAAGAGCTCCCTTCCTGGAGAAGCAGATACCTGAAAACCAGACACCCAGACCCGCTTGAGCTACTGGCCCATGTCTCCAAGAGCAGAGGCGTCAGGTAGGAAAATACTTTGGGACCAATCGCCTCATCTAAACAACCAGTTTGAGAGCAGAGAGAACCTGATGACTTGATGGGGATTCTTAAAGTCCGAATCAGCATCCCGACAGCCGGTCTGCAGGGCACAGACATAAGAGTTCCCAGAGCCGGAAAGGAAAAACATAATGACAACGATGAGGACTGACATTACTCAGCATTTACTGTCAGCGAGGTACTGAACTAAGTACTCTGCATTCATTTCTTCTTTAGAAACCACCCTCGGAGTTTGGCATTAGTGCTAACATGCTGGTTTTGTGGGTAAGGAATACAAAAATGAAAGCAGTTAGATGAATTGCCTAGAGTCGTGCATCACATAAGTGCAAGAGCAGGGATTAGATGCAATTCTGCACAACCCCAGGGCTTTCTGACTCAAATTCTCTACATAGAATAGCAGAAATGGGATAGCAATGTTCATACTGATATTCGGGGGACAATGACACATGGACATTTTGGCCTCAGGAGCTAGTAAGAGAACCATTGCAGCCATGGAGAAGCACACCTCCCATGTCTCTGCTCCTGGAGGAAATTCTTAGGAAACGGTGATGCTCAGTGGGTAAGGCTTTGGGGCCAGCTCTGCCATATTTTGATCGACACCCTTGGTTGGGCAGCCTTCAGTGAGAAAGAGAACGGAGCCATCAAGAAGAGCCTCAGAGCAGGCACCAATGACAAATGTGAACTGAAATCAATTATTCACCCCAGTCCTCCTCCTTATACCCTCCACTTGTATTCCATCCTGTATTTCCTTCTCCCTGATGGCTGACTTCCCCTCCCACACTACGTGCCTCTCCCTCACCCCTACTGTCCTGAAGCTCCTTACTTCCTGAGTTCTATTCCCCAACACATCAGGATTTTCAGGGACTCCAGAAAGAATAGCTGGAATATGCACACTCTGTGTGTCCACAGCAAGGCCCCCTTGCTTTCCCACCCTCTCCCAGAACTTTCCAACATATGAGGCCAAAGTTCCATATTATACAAACAAGACTACCAAAGACTCCATCAATCTCTATCAATCTGATTTTCCCATCAGTAATACTATTTTTCCATAAACAACAAAAAAAGATGGCTAGCAATTATTCTTTTTAACCTAATTTTCTGCCTTAAAATGCCATTCCCTTTGAGATAAAAGTGTTTAAAAAATAACCCAAGGGCACTTACCATCAGCGAGTCATACTTGAGCTCTTTCTTCCCCCACTTTCTACCAACAGAGTTGAACTCTGAACACCAATTTGTTTAATAGGTCTCTGCTAGATACAATAGCCACTTTTTCTTTAAAAAGCCTCCAATTTTCTTTATCAGCGAAGACACAAAACCAGGTTCCCGATAAGCTAAACTCATGAACGGTGCTGTTAACAGACGCCGACTAGTTTTCACCATATTGTCTATTTCAAAGATCTCTGATGATGCTCCCCTCCCAATGTTCACATCATCTCCCTAGATGGTTACATTTCACCTTAAGTAGACTCTTCTTCCCTTGTGGGTGACTTTCTCAGCAAAACCTCCCCGACTCCATGTAGGTGGCAGGTCATTCAGTGCCCTGAGGGTGAGTTGGCAGCTGTAACTTCCTGGAAACTGCAGCTCCTAAACCAACTGTGCACGTTCTTGCAGCAAGTGTAACTGCTGGTGCCTCAGTGTGAATGGTTTGAAAATCCTAATACATATCGGGCACGTAAGTGGAAGCCAGGCTCCGTGGGCAGGGATTTGGCACATGCAATCCCAGGCACTCCTCAGAGCCTTATCAGAGGCTCAGAGAGGCTGATGATTCCCTTACCCAAGGCAATAGGCAGTACAAGGAAAAGCCAGGGTCCAAAGCCTCCGCAACTGAGCTTTTTCCATGTGCCACTTGGATGGCGGTACTACAGATCCGTGAACACATATTACAATCATTAGAGCTCTGGATGAACCAGCATTAATCACTTACATGATTTTTGGTTCAAAATGTTGGTGACTTTCAAACAATCAGGACATACCATCTGCTAAAGAATTCTCTACTATAGCAGAGACAGCATGAGCTTTAGATGCATCCTGGTTTTCCTCTTACCAGCAGTGTGACCTTGGGCAAATTCCTTAATCTCTCTACATCTTTTGTGCAAAGGGTATTGCTATCAATATTAAATGAATAATCTGTATAAGGGGTCAGCCATATTAATGGATACTGATGGTTTTCTGCCCTATCATATACTCAACCTATTCTGCCCATCACAATTATACTAAACACATGCATGTGCACACATACACACATATACACACATATGCATGCAACACTCCCCCAAAATACTTTCTTTCATCGTTCTTCAAGAACCCAGTCTCAACAAGGGAGTCAAATTACCTCTTCTCCTTACCTATGGCCACTATACATAAAAGATGAAAAACTGACAGTGGAATCTAATTACACATTACATCATCTTTATATGGAACATGTTTTTACATGAGGTCATCTATCATCTCTTGTCCGCTGCTAGAGACCTGGGGAAAATATGCTCAAACAAGAAACCAAACAATAGGGGCGCCTGGGTGGCTCAGTCGTTAAGCGTCTGCCTTCGGCTCAGCCCATGATCCCAGGGTCCTGGGATCAAGCCCTGCATCAGGCTCCCTGCTCGGCAGGAAGCCTACTTCTCCCTCTCCCACTCTGCCTGCTTGTGTCCTGCTCTATCTCTCTCTCTGTCAAATAAATAAATAAAATCTTTAAAAAAAGAAGAAAAGAAACCAAACAGTACTCATGGATGCACCCAACATCTTATCAGGTACTGTGAAACATGTGAGAGAACTCTAAGACTCATTCCAGACCTCAAGGAATTTAAACTTTATGAAGAAAAAATAAGATATGTGTGTGGGGGGGTGGGGGGATGTAGCATTTTACATATCTAAAAATTTTGAGTTTAAATTAGAAAGAAATTCGGGCGCCTGAATGGCTCAGTTGGTTAAGCGACTGCCTTCGGCTCAGGTCATGATCCTGGAGTCCCTGGATTGAGTCCCTGAATCGAGTCCCGCATCGGCTCCCTGCTCAGCAGGGAGTCTGCTTCTCCCTCTGACCCTCCCCCCTCTCATGTACTCGCTCTCTCTCTCAAATAAATAAAATCTTAAAAATAAATAAATAAATAAATAAATAAATAAATAAATAAATAAATAAATTAGAAAGAAATTCACCACAATCTGCATATATTTTAAAAATAGGGTAGGTTATTGTGAGACCATTGAGTCGTCTTTATTCAAGAGTGGAATTCTAAAAATCTTTCTGGCTTGGTTGAGCTACTGGTCTCCTCTAACTCTAGATCTCTTGATATACTTTACCATCATAGGAGTGTTGAGACAGCAGTGTTTAGAAACTCGGGCCAACTCTGCTGTAGAATTTATCTTTCAAAGAGTCTCTCAGGATTGGTATACTTACATACTTTAATGTTATCAGAATGAGTAATGGTATTTTCAATGTTTCCATCAACAGTTTAAGCGATTTGAAGTTCAGCGAGGCCAGTGCCTCTCAAAGTCCATCAGGTTTATTTTAAGGAGCATAGAGGCACCTGATAGCCATGGGCAACTTCAGGAAATTTCTCTTTAACCATCCCTCTATCTGCAAGGGCTCTGAAAAATGTGGAATTCAGAGATGCCTGCTGATGCACCCAGCTGGCAGGGAAAGACTACGGGACTATGTGAGAGACGAGAGCCCACCCCCTCGAGAGTCTCTTCCCAGGCCTGAAGTTGGTGCACTCCAAGTATGATTTTTCCTCAGGCCACATCCACTAGAAATGACTGGACTCCTTGGAGGTGACTCTCCTAAACAAAAGCACCCCAGAACCAACAGAAGTTGATGCTTCTCTATGAGAAAGCAGAGCAACATACTGTGGCAACTCGCCATTCAATGACGTGAAAGGAAAGATCAAAATTGGCTGAACTCATTCATTTGAAATGAGAACAAAAGATTGGCACTGTTGGAACAGCAGAAATGTGTTTGGTGTGTGTGTGTGTATGTGTGTGTGTGAGTGCACACATGTATACAGGTGCTTGTTTGTGTGTTTACATGTGAGTTTTGTCCACGTGGAGAGGATATCTTAGCTCTGCACTCAAACCCAGAACATCAAATGTCAAAAATCTCACCAAACTGCCCAAACTGAGAGGTTAGCTGGTCTTCCTTGCACCTTGGAGAACTGGGAATAATTGCCTCAGACTCACTGCCAATTTCACAACCAAATGACAACCCAGGTCCTCCCTATGATGTCCACTAATTCCTGGGCTCATTATGTCAAGGTCCCCCCTGTCTCCGGCAGCTGTCCCTAGGAGTCTGCTCTTCTCGGCAGCAACCTAGAATTCAGTTCTTTTTCCAGTGTGTACACAAGAAATCCATTTACACCAAACAGCTCTAAAATGTGGGGCACCAAGCAAAGATTTGTGCACCGTGGCAGATTTCATGGCCTCCTACCATCTGCGGGCCCTCTTTCCTTCATCCCCTCTTACTGTTCATCACTACCCCTTCTCTCCCAGAGGGGCTCAGAAGCCTTTCACTTCTTCCCAGTGCCTGTCCTCCTATGAGTGCACCCCAAATTCACCAAGGTGCTAGGCAGCTAAAAAAGGCTACAATCCCTTTGAGAAAGAAGCTGAAACTATAAGTTGCCAATTCATTTCTCTCTATCACATCCACCTTTTTTTCACCTTTCCCTCCTCATGATCACTTTTTCCCCCTTCTAGCACCTTCTCACCTCTTACCTGGTTGCTACAACCCACTGAATATATTGACTGGTAAGCCTTGCTGCTTTATTCTCCCAAAGAGTAGATAATTACTTGAAAAGTAGGAAAGCCTTATAAATACAAAATCTGAATAACTTACAAAATAATCTCAGCATCTTTGGAAAAAAAAAACAGAAAACTGTAGGAGTAGTGTTTTAACTCAGAAAACTCAAATCAAGTTGAACATATAACTGGGAACTTTACTTCTTCATTAAACTAGACTGTGTCTCTACCTCATCCTTCACCTTGAGTCCCTGTTCTCCTCATCATATTTAAGAGGAAATAAAAATTCAACCTTACTTCATAGTCACCCTATAGTAAGTCCTTTCAGATCTTTTATGATTGAATATATAGGTAAAAATTTTTCTATCTTCAAGACTTTAACTGGCTGTTCATGATTTTATTGAAGCAATTACCCTTAATAATTGACTCCCATTTATCCTAATATAATCTAAAACAACTTCTATAAAATATATTTAGACTGTTCCACATTTTAACAAGGTTCATGTGTTCCCTGTCAGACTTGAGTAGTTTAAACAAAAGAATGAGCAATTGGGTAGCTAGAAATTGTGAGGTCCCAAGAAAAAGCACCTTCAGTAGGTGTGGCAACCAGCCTCCAAGATTGCCCCCAGTGATCTCTGCCTCCCTTGTGTAGTCCTTGCCCTCACTGTACCAGGCAAGTCTATGCAGCCAATATGATATGGAACAAGTGAGCACTTGTCACTTCCAGGATTAGGTTAGGGTTCCCTGTTGAATCACTCACTCTAAGAGAAGCTGTACAGTGACCAGCTCATGGAGTGGTGCACGTGGAGAGGTAACAAAGCCTCTTGCCAACAAGTCACATGAGTGAGCTTGAGGGAAATCTTCCAGGCCCAGTCAGACCTTGGGAGAGATGACAACTTCTGGCCAACAGGTTGACCACAGCTTCATGAAAGACCCTGAAGTAGAACCACCCAGCTAAGGCATGCTCAGATTCCGGACCCTCAGAAAATGTGTGAGATACTAAAGGTTTATTGTGTAAGCTACCAAATTTTAGGGTAATTTTTTATACAGCAGTAGATAACTACTAGTTGATAATAACATGTCTACAACTATTTTCCTTGTGGTTCTGTCAATGAGGAGTTAGAAGTCAGGGTCCTTGCTAATATAAAATGACTTGACCTCCATGGGTTTTTGCATTGTATTTCGCTTGCAAAGTATCAAAAATTCAACTTCTTCTCCTACTTAATAGGCCTTTTGCTCTCTGTGTTGTCAGGACTTCCTATCTGAGAAACTGCTCCACAGTTCTTCAAAGCACTCCTCTGCTAGTCTCATCAGATCAAGTATCTACATGAACAATCCTATTTATTAAACAGATCTTTGCCCACTTATTAGAAGGAAACAAATTCATTTTTTTAAGATTTACATATTTATTTTATAGAGAGAGTACATGCGAGTGGCAAGGAAGAGGAAGAGAGAATCCTAAGCAGACTCCACGCTGAGCATGAGGCCTAAAGCAGGGCTTGATCTCACAACCCTGAGATCAGGACCTGGGCTAAAACCAAGAGTCAGACAACCCACTGCAGCACCCAGGTGCCCCATGAAGGAAATCAATTTGTTTTATCATAGAAAGCAGCATTGCATGGTGGTTTCCTTGAAGTTTAGGGTCTGCACCATGTCTGTACTGGTCAGCAATGGCATCTGAGAGGCCTCATGGTGACAGGTCTCTAAGGACAGTGAGATGACCCATGTGTGGCTACCAGAAGCACAGCCAGAGACAGCACAAGTTGCAATAGGAAAGGGAGGATTTAGTGAGAGTTGTGGGTGGGAGCCACAGCCCGGTCTTGGGGGCAGGGGGTCTGTGACTTCGGGAAAACCTTCTTTGTCTAGATCAGAAATGTTCTTACCGTGATGTGATGCCTCTCTTGTCGTGGACTTTGCTCCCTGGACTCTCAAGAAAATGCTTTGGCTTCTAACACAGTGAGTGTGTAAGAGGAAAATCCAATCTGTAGGTCATGTCCTCCAAATTTCCACTGTGTGGAGGCCCTTGTTTTCTGGTGTCTCAGTCGCTTCTCTTACCTTCTCATGTTGTAAGAGCCTAAGAGGAAGGCTAACCTGTAGTCATCTTCTCATTCTTTGCTCTTATCTAAATAAATGTCAACATTTTCCTTCATGACCCTACGTCTCCTAAACCTTGAAATCCCGAAGCAAGCTTCCCTCTGGGGCTGCTAAACACTTAAACATGGCCTTTATTTGCTGAAATTCTTCACTCCTGTAAATATTCATAACAAGCCACCTTCTGAGATCAAGTCCAATTCTCCCAAAATCAACTTCCTTCATCGATAACATGTTTTGTTTTTCCTTAAAAAAAAAAAAACAATTTATTTGCCAACGTACTTGCATAATACATAGCTCATAATATCTAACAGGTACTGTCCTTAATGTCTGAAGCACAAAACAACATAATACTAGGGAACCAGAGTCATCTTAAAATCATGTGTTTCTGACTATGTAAGTGATGTTTAGAGAAGATATTTTGAGTATTTCTGAATGTTATCTCTAGTACTCTCAGATAATAATTTCTAATGTGTCCATATATTTCTAAGCCCTACTTCTAAGAGTGTGTGTACGAATATAATTGTGCAAGATATATATAATTATGTATAAACATGATATATATATACACACACACAACAAAAAGACATGGAAGAGACCAGAAAAAACAAGGAAAAGAAGAGTCATGTTATGTTTTTAGAAGAGATAATAATAATAAATCATAATAACATAATATAAAACACAATAAAAAGCACAATGAATGATTTTGGACTTTGGCAAAATAATTCTAAAATTAAATTGGAGAATAAATAAAAACAGCAAAACTAACACTTTATTAAGTTCTCATGTGTTCTAGGCATTGGTTCCAGCCACCATATGAGCAATCATTGTCATAATAAACTTATAAAGTAGTGACTATTGGTACCCCCACTTTCTAGATAAGGAAACTGGACCATGAAGAATTGAATTAATTTGCTGGGTCAGCTGGGGACCTGGGATTTGAACTCAGTGACCAGGAAAGTGAAGCCTACACTATACCCAATATCTGTACTTCTTCTCAACTTTCCAGGAATACTTGAAAAAATGAATAGCATTTCCCAGGAAAATGTTAAAAATAATAAAAGAATAATACACGGGTGAGGGAATAGATGATTTATCCTTCCAAATATTTTCTCATGGGCCTACTGCTGTCCAATAAAGTTCCAATATTAAAATAAAATGGAACAGCCACAGGAGGAGACAAATTGCTTGATGGAATAAATAGAAAATCTAGAAGCAGATCTAAACATTCAGAAGAATTTATCACAAGATGATAAAAAACAGCATAACAAATCTGGGGGCAAGAACAGGTTTTAAATAAATAATGTTCAAGGCATTTAAATTTACCTAAGCAATGTAAATGTTTTAATATAAGCATTACAAAATATAATCAGTGGAAAAATAAAGTTCAGTTGATGAAAAAATTAAGTTCCAAATGAATTAAAGGTTTAAAAGTAAAAAAAGAAATTTAGGCTGTCAACAAATAGAACAAAATATTGACTTGGCTATGAGGTAGGAGTACTATTCGGCTTTCTAAAGCAAAATGATAAAGACAGAAACCATAATGGCAAAGTCAAATCAATTTCATTACATTTGACTATATTCCAAATAGCAAGCAAAAGCCTGGGGGAAATATTTGATATTTATATATTTATATATGGCTTATGTGGTTTATACACACACACACATAAATTTTCTATAGAAATATATTCTATAAATCAATAACAAAACATAACTTAAATTTTTTAATTGGCAAAGGATAGGAATAGGCAACATAAAAAAGAGGTTATAGAACCTTTCAATAAGCTAATTATAATATTAGTCCTCAAAAGTAATCAAAAAATACAAATTAAAATCAATAAAAGTACCATTTTTACTTACCAAATTTATACAAAAGCTTTATGAAATTACAATATCTGATACTGGCAAAAAGGGAAGGGAGATGCTGGGTGTACAAATGGGCACAACCTTTCTAGAGGGTAGTATATACACTTAAAATCCTCTTCAACTTGGTAATTTGTTTTCTGTTAATATATCTGAGGAAATCATGGATGTTCAAAAATATTGAGCTTCTCACTGGCAATGCGGTGGGTAAGAGTGGGGAAATAACCATGCACATTAATGTATTAAATAATCTCTGCTACTTCTAACTAATAAAATACTTTGCAGTCATCAAAAAGTTATGTAGACTAATGATATTTAAAGAAATAGGAGATGTTTGTGACATATTTGAAGTGTGTAAAGAACAGATCTTGTGATTTACATTTCCAGCCAAGATGGAGTAACAGAGACTAGATTCATCCTCCTTCCCAAAACAACTAAGAACTGGACAAAATGCATGAGCCAACAGCTCTCAAGATACCAACCTCAGGCAATGAATGGCGATGGACTCTGAGAGATGAGAGGCACACGAGGCGGGCCCATGGTCACTCTGGCTGATCGCCTGGACAGTTTTTGGGCTGTGCCATGGGACTGGGAAAGAAATGGGGCCCAGTGGTCGCTCTGAGTTGAAGTGTCGGAGCTGGGGGTCTGGGAAGGCCAAAGTAATGAGTTTAGGGAGCACTGCAGAGAGACATCTGCAAAGGGGCCCGTCAGTTACTCAGAGGGGTACTGAACAGCTCACACTTGTGAGGAAGTTATCTGAAGCCAAGGAATGAAACACCCAAAAGATTACCGAGAATAATCATTACAGCTTATGCAGAACCAGGAATAGTACCTCTTCCCACTATCCAGAATGGAAAATGATGTAATTCATGAGTCATCAAACAGCCTACTAGAAAGGTTTTGTCTGAGCAGTCATGTAAATTAACCTTAGACTAAATACTTCCCTGGTTACACATGAGAAAACTTGAAGACCCAAAAGGATTCAATTGTTTTCTGTGCAATTTAACAGTGCGCTGGAGCATAACCAAAGGACAGTTAAAGGAACACAAAAATATCTAGTACCCAGCAAAGTAAAATTAATGTGGTCTGACATCCAATCAAAAAATATCAAGACAATGTAAATCAATCCATTTTGTAAAAATTTTTCTGATCTATATGAACTTAAGTACACTTTTCTTATTAAACTGCATGTCTTTTAAAAAAAAAAATATCAAGACATGGGGCACCTGGGTGGCTCAGTCGTTAAGCATCTGCCTTCGGCTCAGGTCATGATCCCAGGGTCCTGGGATCGAGTCCCACATCGGGCTCCCTGCTCGGCGGGAAGCCTGCTTCTCCCTCTCCCACTCCCCCTGCTTGTGTTCTTGCTCTCGCTATTTCTCTCTCTGTCAAATAAATAAATAAAATCTTTAGAAAAAAAAAATATCAAGACATGAAGGAGCTGGAGAATACGACCTCTGATGAAAAAAAAAAATAGAGTCCATTAAAACTGACCCAGAACTGAAACAGATGTTAAAATCGGTAGAAAAAGACATGAAAACAGCTATTATATCTGAATTCTATATGTTTTCAAAAACCACATGAAAGACTGTTTTAAGCAGAGACGTGGCAGTTATTTAAAAAAAACAAAACAAAACAAAAACAAAAAAGAACTCCTACAGATAAAAATGAAATATTTTGGAAAAAAATAGATCGTGTGGGAATAGAGACTATACAAAATGAAACACAGAATGAAAAAAAGACCAGAAAAAATAGAGCATCAGTGAGTTGTGGGAAAATTTCAACTCATGTATTGTAAGTATAATTTAAGTCTGAAGGAAAGGAGCGAGAAAGAAGACAGGGGGGAAAAAAGCAATTTGAAGAAATAATGGCCCCAAATGTTCCAAATTTGATGGAAGTTATAAAAACCCTAAGTCCAAGAAGCTCAGTGAAACTCAAACATTAAAAACAAATAAAACTACCCCAGGACATATCAGGATCAAATCACTCAAAACCAGTGATAAAGAGAAACTCTTAAAAGTCAGAGGGGAAAAAATTTTTTTGAGGCACCTCCATACTGTTTTCCAAAGTGGCTGTACCAACTTGCATTCCCACCAACAGGGTAAGAGGGTTCCTCTTTCTCCACAACCTCTCCAACATTTGTTGTTTCTTGCCTTGTCAATTTTTGCCATTCTAACTGGTGTAAGGTGGTATCTCAGTGTGGTTTTGATTTGGATTTCCCTGATGGCTAATGATGATGAACATTTTTTCATGTGTCTGTTAGCCATTTGTATGTCTTCTTTGGAGAAGTGTCTATTCATGTCTTTTGCCCATTTTTTTGACTTGATTATTTGTTTTTTGGGTGTTGAGTTTGAGAAATTCTTGATAGATCTTGGATACCAGCCCTTTATCTGTAGTGTCATTTGCAAATATCTTCTCCATTCTGTGGGTTGCCTCTTTGTTTTGTTGACTGTTTCCTTTGCTGTGCAGAAGCTTTTTATCTTGATGAAGTCCCACAAGTTCATTTTTACTTTTGTTTCACTAGCCTTTGGAGATGAATCTTGAAAGAAGTTGCTGTCGCCGATGTCAAAGAGGTTACTGCCTTTGTTCTCCTCTAGGATTTTGATGGATTCCTATCTCAGATTGAGGTCTTTCATCCATTTTGAGTTTATCTTTGTGTATGGTGTAAGAGAATGGTCGAGTTTCATTCTTCTGTATATAGCTTTCCAATTTTCCCAGCACCATCTATTGAAGAGACTGTCTTTTTTCCATTGCATGTTTTCCTGCTTTGTTGAAGATTATTTGACCATAGAGTTGAGGGTCCATATCTGAGCTCTCTATTCTGTTCCACTGTCTATATGTCTGTTTTTGTGCCAGGACCATGCAGGAGGGCACATACTGCATGAAGCACTGGGTGTTATATGAAAACAATGAAGCGTGGATCACTACATCAAAAACTAATGATGTATTGTATGGTGACTAATATAACATAATAAAATAAAATTTAAAAAAATTTTTTTAATTAAAAAAAAAGTCAGAGGGGGAAAAAAACATATTACTACAGAACAACAAAGATAAAGATTGTATCAGATTTCCTGCAAGAAAGAAGACACTAGAACAAAGTCTTTAAAGTACTGTAAGAAAAAGTCACCTTAGAAACCTTTAACCCAATAAAAACATTGCTCAAAAATAAATGTGAAATATTTTTTCAGACATATAACAGCTGAAAAAAATTCATCAATAACAGAACAGTACTGTGAGATATTTCAGGGGAAAGGCCTTCACATAAAAATAAATGATACCAGATAAAAATCTGAATCTACACATAGGAATGTCGACCAAAACAGTTAACTATGTGGGTAAATATACAGATTTTTATTTCTTACTATTAGGATCACCCAAAAGGTAATGTATCGTTTAAATAAAAATGAATTACAATGTTATGTGGGGTTTATAATACAGGCAGAAGTGAAATATATGAAAACAATAGCACAAAAGCCAAGAGAGGAGAAATGGAAGTGTACTGCCCTAAATCCCTCAAACTGTAAGTAAACTAGGAAAATATCAACTGAAGGTAGACTGTATTTAAAGATGTACAGTACATGGGGCACCTGGGGGCTCAGTTAGTTAAGCATCCAACTCTTGATTTTGGCTCAGGTCATGATCCGAGGGTTGTGAGACTGAGCCCCTTGTTGGGCTCTGTGCTAGGCGTGGAACCTGTTTGAGAATCTCTTTCTCCCTCTCCATCTGCCCATCCTCTCCACCTGCTCATGCACTCATGCACACTCTCTCAAAAAAATAAATAAAATAAAATAAAATAGAGATGTATTCTTCAAACCCTCAAGAAACCACTAAAATAACAACAGAATAACAGTGAAGAGCTTAAAAAGGAGGAAAATTGTTATCATAAAAAGCATTAAAAATTAATCCAAAAAAGTCAGAAAAAGGAGAAATTGGCTCAAATAGAAAACAAAATGCAAGATGAGAACTTAATTTTTTAAAGATATTTATTTATTTATTTATTATCTATTTATTTATTTGAGAGAGAGAACATATGCGTGAGCAGGGGCAGAGCAGAGGGGGAGAGAGAGGGAGAACGAATCTCAAGCAGATTCAGTGCTGAGCCAGAGCCCAATGAGGGGGCTCAATGTGGGGCTCGATCTCATGACCCTGAGATCATGACTCGAGCCAAAACCAAGAGTCGGACACCCAACTGCCTGAGCCACCCGGGCACCCTCAGATGAGTGTTTTAAATCCAACCATCTCAATATCCACCTTAAATGTGGATCAGATTGGATTAAACTATCAGATTGGATTAAAAAAGGAAAGCCCGGCAAAAACTACCTGTACAAATCCAACTTTAAATGCAATAGAAATTGGCTGAAAGTAAAAGGAAGAAAAAAGATATACAATACCATACCATATTAATGCCAATGAAAACAAAGCTGGGGTGGCAATCTTAATATCAGACAAAGTAGATTTTAGGGCAAAAAATATTACTGGAAATAAAAACGTTTACTTCATAAAGGTGTAAGGGTCAATTTATCAAGAAAATAGAGCAAGAATCCTTGATATTTATGCTTTTAATGATAGAGCTTCAAAATACATGAAAGAAAATGGATAAAGCTGCAAGAAGAAATACAGAAATCTTGAATTAGAGTCAGAGATTTCAATATCCTTATTTAAGTAACTGATAGAATAAATAAAACATCAGTGAGCATATAGGAAACTTGAAAAATGCTGTCAACAAATTGGACCTAACTGACATCTATAGAACTTCACCCAACAGCAGCAAAATATTTATTCTTCTCAAAGTCACATGGGTAATTTACTATGAGAGTCCATATTCTGGTCTCTAAAACAAGTCTCAGTAAATTTGAAAAGGTTCAAGGCATACAAGGAAAGTATGTTATCTGACAATAATGGAATTGAATCAGAAATCAATACCACAGAGATACCTAGAAAATCCTCAAATATTTGGAAACTAAATAATACACTTCTAAATAACCCACAAGTCAAAGAAATCAAAAGGAAAACTCAAAAGTATTTTGACTGAGTGGAAGCAAAAACACAACATATTAAAATTGGGGAAATGGAGCTCAGTGGTCCTTATAGGAAATTTTATAGCACTAAATTAGAAAAGAATGAAGTCCACCAATCAATAAATAGTCTTGGTTACCACCCAAAGAAACTAGAAAAAAGAAGAGCAAATGAAACATAAAGTAAGCAGAAGGAAGGAAATAATATAAATCAATGCATAAAACAAGGAAATAGAACACAGAAAAACAAGAGAGAAAAATCAATGAAACCAAAAGCTGGTTCATTGAGAAAATGAATAAAATTGATAAATTTCTAGCCACACTGATTGGGTGAAAAAAAAAACAAAACAAAGAAGACATAAATTTCTAATATCAGGATTACTGAGAGCGTTGACACCACTATGAACAATGAAAATAATAAAATAATTTTAATAAAATAATTTTTAAATGAATAAGAAATGACATATTGATACATGCAATAACATGGATGAATTTCAGAATCATTGTGCCCAATGAAAGAAGCTAGATGAAAAAGAGCACATGCTGTATGATTCCATTCATAAAATTCTACAAAACATGAGCTAATTTATGGGGATGGAAAGATCAGTGGATCCCTGGGGATGGGGTGAGAGAGGCAGCAGGGAGGGACTTTAAAGGACCTGTGGAAACTTCTGGGGGTAGAGAATATGTTAATTATTCTGATTGTGATGATGGTTTCAAAGGTTTATCCATACGTCAAAACTTATCAGATCATACAATTTCAGTGTGTAATTTACTGTATGTCGATTATATCTCAATAAAGCTCTAAAAAAGGTTTCAAATGGAATATAAGTTATGACCTCAATTTGTAATAACATGCACACTTGCAGCAAGTACGTATGTGCACACACACACGCGCACACACAGAAAAAAGCTCTATGAGAAGTAACTCTAAACTCTTGTCGACTATTTGCATGAGTAGGAGTGTAAATGATTTCTGTTTTCCTTTCTCCCCTTCAGGATTTCTACTTTCCTACAGTGAAATGTATTATTTGTGGACTGTATTATAGCAAATGTGTTTCTGACTTTAACTTGTGAATTTTTAAATTACATTTCTATGTATTATGTCTACGTAAGAGTGATGATGAACAACTTTGGTCTCCACCCTGGGAAAATACACCTCTATTCCTGCAAAAGCAGACCCTAGAATATATACAAATCCAAAAGTTTGTGCTGTTCAAAAGTCAAGGATATAGCTGTGGGTCAAGGATATCACATGAGTTAAAAGGTGATTCAAGACCACGTACGCTAAAGCAAAAGATAGCCCTAGATATCCCTATTTATATCAGGAGGGTTCCTGTTTCCTGCGTGCGTGCACACACACACACACACACACACATTTTTATGATATTCTCAATGAAGGGGCATTGGCAAATTTCTGAATTTTGGCTCTGAGATGTAGAAGGTCATGTCCCAAGTAAACATAAGAGGGTATTTCATCCTTCTTCTAAGTCCAGGCAAAATGACACCTAGCCTAAATTTAGACAACAAATCCCCTTATTTTAAAGACTCAAGAAAAGGAAATTATGGCATAATATATGCCTCAGTAATGGCATAGGGGGTTTATTGTCTCTCACTGGGAAATTCTTCCTCCAGTAACTTTCTGTAATCATTTAAAACCAGTTTACAAACTCTGTTCTCCTGTCTCCAGGTGTAATTTATACCTGACTGCCAGTGGTCAACCACCTCCATTCCAGGTTGTCCAAGCCCACTGTGGCCAAGACTAGGATGAACATGGACTCTAACTACTCAAATGGTGCTAAAGTGACTCAGGGGACAATATGCAAATAGGACAATTGTTTCTCATACACCTTCTATTTATCTACTAGAGAAACTTTTATTATGCATGTTCTATATTTCAGGTCACTATTAAGTATTAAAAGAATAAGCTGGAATAACAGGCATTTCCTATCTTCATGGAGACATATCTAGACTGGTAACCATGATAAAATGCACAAGAAAGCATCAAGGAAAAGATAGCTATAATCACACAAAATTTTAAATTTTATATGTCAATAAAACCTTAGGAATAGTGGTATCTCCCAAAATTTGAGGCCTCCCAGGATGAAAATGTTAACTGTTTCTCATCTACAATTTAAATAAATACATAAACCTTTAAACAAATTAAAAGGCAAATAAAAACTGGAAGAAAAAAGATCCATTTCCTAGTTAATTCATTAAGAGATGTTACCAGTCAGTAAGAAAAATGATTTAAAACAAATTAATAAACTCCACAATTTACAAAGGAAAAATGCAAATGACCAATAAGTGCATATAAATGTTTTGAGCCATCCTATGAAAAATGCAATTTAAAGAATTACTGCATTTTTTACCTACCTGTGAGATAACAGAAAATGCATATTTTGGTCTCTGCCCCTGGTTTCGGGCAGAGCTCCTAAAACCCTTATAATTTCCTATGTGAGAAGAACAGTAGGAGCATCTTTGGTTCTACTGAGGCGGCTCAGGGTGGACTCCAGGATAAGGACTGGTCACCAGAAAGATCAAGCCATGATTAGAAGCTTGGAATCTTCAGTCCCACCTTCTCCCAATCCTTCAGAGAGGGGAGAGGGGCTGGAAATGGAGCCTCCATAAAATCCCAATAATAGGCAGTTCAGAGAGCTTCCAGGTTGGTGAACACATGGAGATCTGGGGACAGTGGTGCATTCAAAGAGCACGGAAGCTCCTAGCTCTGTCCCCATACCTCCCCCTATGTCCCTATGTTATATCCTTCTGTGATGAACCTGTAATCTAGTAAGTAAAATGTTTCTCTGAGTTCTGTGACCCACTCTAGAAAATTAATCAAACCCAAGGAGGGGATCATTAGAACCTCTGATCTACAGCCAGTTGGTCAGAAGCATGGGAGACACCTGGATTTGCAACTGGTGTTTGAAGTGGTGGTGGGTGGGGGTGGGGGCAGTCTTGTGGGACTGAACCCTTGACCTATGGGATCTGACGCTATCTGAGAATTGTTTGTTGGTGTGGGAACCACACCCCGACATACACACACACATACACGCATATTGGAATTGGGTGCAGAATCCTGATCAATACCAGGGTTTTACAGTACCAACATTTTACTACTAAATCAGTAAAGATCAGAAATTTTTTTAATGTTCAGCTTAAGAGTAAAGGCATTAACTCTCTAGGATCCATAGTTGGGTTAGAGGGCCAAATCAGAGAGGAAGCCTAGTGTTTCCTTCACCAAAGCCCCCCCATCAGCTGAGTGACATTAGGTAAGAGAGCTTCTGAGCATCTCAGCAGCCTCCTGTTACACTTGACACTGAAAGGCCAACTGTAAAAATGAAACAGGAGATAGTGAACACTGTTTCAAAAAGGCTGCCAAAAAGACAACATTGCACTTTTGGAAACTCAGGGAAAGTGTCATCAGATAACCTTCTTGGTAAAATGGATTTTATCAGTTTAGCATGTGCTCAGAATACTCAGTAGAAGTCAAAGTTGAGAAAATGGAGTAGAAATCTTGGACAAAAGATAATTTAAAGAATATCTACACCCAACTCTCTCTTTTATAATGAAACCTGATGATATGATAGGATGTGTCCAAGGCCATATACAACCAATTTGTGACCAATCCAAAGGCAGACCCAATAAGGCCATTGGGCCCGAGCTCTTTACTCAAAGTAGTTGACACGTGTCTTTTGACCTTCCTTTTCTCTCTGGGACCACTGCTGCACCCAGGAACCTTCTACCTGTCTAATCTGGAGGAAGCCCCTTAAATTCTAATACAAGTCACAGATGCTCATCTGTAGAAGGGGGATAGTAGCAAGTTGTTGGATGGTATAAATAAGATAATGTGAAAAAAGCTAGCACAATGTCTAGCAAAAGTAGAAACTTAACTGTTAGTTTCCTTTCCAACCCTAAAGACACTATTCCCAAACGACTGTAGACTAACCACTTCGGAGCACAGATTATACAAGTTAAGTTAATAATTACATGTACCCCTCCACTGGAGCAATGAGAAAAATGGGGAGAATTGAACACACAGTTAATGGTGGAAATTCATATGGAGGGGCTATTTTAAAGAAGAAATCATTTCTTGGTGTCCTCTCTAATTATAACACATGAATAGCATGTTTTGCCCAAATATAGGATAATTTCTGTTTTTACAAGCTAAGCCTTCATCCTGAGGCTTATACAGTAACAGAATAAAATTTTAAACTAAATATTTCTGTAGAGAGATGTGTTGTAGTATCAATAAAATGAACATCAAGGTTCTTGACTACCTTCTGTATGACAAGCATCTGGTATCCGTACCACAAGTTGAACAGAAACAGTATACATTCTTCTCTCGATGGGCCGCAGTGGAGGATCAGTTCCCTCCGTGGGGATGAGGGCTAGACCCTGGGGAATGACTGGGCTGCCGGCTGGATGGAATCCAGGATTCTGAATGACTTCCTGAAGTGGATCCATCTGCGAGCCCCAGAGCACCTGGCTACCCGATCACTGTTATGTGAGAGAGGAATAAATGTGTGTCCTGTTTGAGTCACTCTATTTTTGAGCTCTTTTTCTATTCTGACTAATGCGAAAGGCATCATGTATACAGAATGACTAAGCCATGTTGATCGTTACTAACAATTTGAAATACAGCTTGTCTGAGAATGTTCACAGTCTCTTCCCGAAGAGTAAACGTAAGGAGAGAGATCAAGCAGATGATCATAACAGGGAACTAAAACTACTTGAAAATCTCTAATTTTCTATTTCAATTTCTGTTCAGGCCATTCTTTTTGCAGCTAGCTTTTGGAACACCTGCTACTTACCAGAATCCCGGCTAGGTGCCTTTACAGATTATTTCGTTTAATCTTCACTGCAAAACCCCAAATGATTTTTTGGCTTGTAACACTCCAGACATCACTCTGCAAGGGAGGCTGCTTGCCTCATTTTGCTTGCTCTGGGCATGAGCATGGTGACCCTAAGAGGTGAATACTGTTTTGGCAGTACTAAGTATTACTACATAGCAGTCATGGCTTCTCTGACTTAGGACATTATGTACGATTCAAATGGATTCATTAACAAAATCTGAACACAGAAGCTGAAATGAGAAGTCTATGCAATTTATTTTGCATATTTTTTATACAATTTGTCAATAGAATGACCTTGGATTTGGGACCACATATCAAGGTACAGCCATAAAGTGTATCCATAATTAAAAAAAAAAAAAGAAATACAAAATAAAGTGCTTAATTAAAGTTCCTAAAAACAAAACCAAACCAAAAACGTATATCCATAAATAACTGGGTCATTTTTTAATAATCATTAAAAGTTTTGAGGCACTAGAAATGCAGGGCCCACGTTGGGCTCATTGGTACTTAGACCTGGGGAGGAAGAGATGTACACATCTATGTAATGAGAATTACAACAGTAGAATGATTTTTGTGTGTTAAGGAATCAGCATGTTTGAAACCATGTACTTTGAATCCTAAGAGATCAACCTGTTGGAATGACAGTTTTCTAAATCTATTTTAGAAGACATAATTAAGGAGTACCTGGCTGGCTCAGTTGGTAGAGCACAAACTTCTTGATTTCTGGATCCTGAGTTTCATGTTGGACATAGAGGTTACTTTAAAAAAAAAAAAAGTGTAATTGAGTAATTGACTTAGACTTGCAATTTTAAGTAGAATCCTCACTAATCTTATTTATACAGAATATTTAAGTTTATATGTATCATTGGAAGCCCTGAGAGAACTTAAACATGTAAGAATTAATGAATTAAATACTTAGAAAGATCTTAGCCAAAGAAAAGAAACATAATCAAATTAAATTTATATATGAAGTTTGAAAATATTTGAAGATATTTAGTTTACTAAATCTGTAAATGGAGTAACCTGGTGTTAAAGTTTGTTAAAATGTTAGAGTCATAAATGGCATAATATGATTTTTAAGGGAACTTCACTCATAATAAAGTAGATTTTTATTTTTATTTAATTTTTTTAAGATTTTATTTATTTATTTGACAGAGAGATAGAGAGCACAAGTAGGCAGAGCAGCAGGCAGAGGGAGAGGGAGAAGCAGGCTCTCTGCTGAGCAGGGAGCCCAATGTGGGGCTCGATCCCAGGACCCTGGGATCATGACCTGAGCCTAAGGCAGTCGCTTAACTGACTGAGCCACACAGGTGCCCCTTAATAAAGTATATATTTAAAAATTTCTAGCTTTGATAAATTGAATATTAGTTTTAAACCAAAAACAACTTCTGAATAGTCTTTTCTACCCAAGAAAAAAACACTGCCCTCAAAGGCAGTTTAAAAAGCGCAGCTGACAGAGTTCTAAAGGACACACTTCCTACCGCTAAGAATATAAAGACAAACCTATGTCACCAATATTTACCAGTGGGGTTGCTCCACCAGTCCTGACAGCTCGGCACCACCCCTTTGTTCCTTCTTAACTATAGAGAACAAACTGGTGGTTTCCAGAGGGGAGGGGAGTGGAGGGATGGGTGAGATAGGGGACAGGGATTAAGGAGGGCCCTTGTGATGAGCACCGGGGTGATGTATGGATGCTGAATCACCAGATTGTACACCTGAAACTAATATCACACTGTATGGCAGCTAATTGAATTTAAATAAAAACTTAAAAAAAAAATAAAAAATAAAGCATTGCTACTAATCTCGGTGACGAATCTTTCATTGTTGACTCTGGAGGAAGTTTCCACGCACCGTATTTCTAAGTAGGTACTATTTATGTTCAGACTGCAGGGATCTGCTTTGGTGACATATTCTCCAAGGGACACTACAAAGAGGGTTTTGTAAGCTTTTTTGACAAGAAGTGCTTCTTGCCGATGGCATCTATCCCAGCTGCGAAGGTGTAGCACATGGCATTTCCCATATCACACTCCCCATGTAACTGCTTCCCCCAAGAAGTAGTTAAACCATTAAGAGTCACCCACAGAGAAACCCTCCACCTGCCATCAGGCAGGTTATACTTCCTCACCCCTTCCTGAAAGAAATCACTCCTCTTTCCTGGCTCCCTTCCTTTCTCTTTTGCCTACTCCCCACACTCCTTTCTCTGTGCCTCTTTTCCTCTCTCTGACATCTTTAGTAACCCTTCCCTCCACTCCCAGACCTACCGGCTGTGCTGCTTGGCTTCTTTTACTCAAGTTCAAGCCTCACTCTCTTTAATGCCGAACACTGCTGTTATTGCTCTCCATCTAGATATATTTTCCTAACAGAAACAAAAGTCTTCTTTCTCAACATGAAACCAGACATCTGCAACAAATTTAGCTAAATATTTACAAACACTGGAAACATTATGATCTCCTGAGAGCAGAAGATACCTGACAGGTTCAGTGGCGGCCTGTGGACCATGCTGCTGGAGGACAGGTCTGAAGAAGATTCTGCGGGGTCAGCTATTATGTCAGGGGCCGCTGTGAAGAGCCAGAAAGATTTTTTGCTAAAATGAGAAGACATGGGTTTGGGTTCTAGTTCTACCACTGAGAGCAAAGCAGGCTTTCTGATCCTAATCTAGGAAATAAAGATAATCATGGTACTAATAGAATTGTTGGGGGATATAGTAAGAAGAACACTTTATAAAATGACAGAGTTATGCAGTCGTAAGGTGTGGCTCCTATCTCATTGATCTATTATCTGGCCCGGAAGCTCGTTAAAAGACTTGTAAATCCACAAAGAATGTTGCTTTTCTTTTTTTTTTTTAATGAATGTGTGTGGTAGAAAAGCCTTTTACCCATATAAACTCTTTACAGTCAAGAGAATATTTACTCATTCATCATTTATAAAACACATTCCATTCTTTATGAGGGCATGTTTCTTTATAGTCCTCTGCCATATGATGTGATTTCACAGGACCTGGGAAGACACTCCACCACCACTGTCATTCCTTTGAGTTAAGTGTGTGTCCCTGCTGAGATGTAACTGTATCCTGAGATACAGGAGGCTGAACGCAATAATTTCCTATTAGTCACTCACATTCTAGTACGAATCAGTACAGGTTCCTTTCCTTGCCTATCACATAGGTGAGAGGAGTTTTAGCTGGAATATGCACCTAGAGCAGTATTTCTCAACTGTGATTCCCACACATAATGAGCCAGAATTGCCTGGGACTATCTGTAAAAAAGAGATGCCTGGCAGTCTTCTGTTTTGCAAACTTGCCTCAAGCCTGTCCCATACTTCTATTTCCAGGGTGAAAACAGTCCCATCAGAAACAGATAGAAATCATAACCCTAGGAGGTTTAAGACTTTCAAACTGAAATGTTAATTTGAACAAACAAACAGGAAAGGAACTCTGAGGCCAAACCAACTTCCTCTCTTCAGAAATTCCCAGCCTTTCTACCCATACTGCTTAATTGGAAACACAGTCATTTCCCCCCACTGCAGTGGTGGTTACAAGGGGTTTGGGGTTTCTGGGTGCTCTAAACACAAGAGACTTCTATTTCTGGTGAGTATCACCTGGCAGAGCAACTTGGTATCCCAGACCCTTCAAGAGAGTTCTCACTGAGCAAAGCTAAATCACAAGAGAATGGAGGCTGCTTCCCTGACACGAGCCAAAAGTTCCCTGTCCCCAGCAGGCCTTCTGAAGCTGTTCTGCACACAGGCCAGGGGACAGACTGGGTTTCAAAATTGGTCCCACCTTGACTGTTTGACGGGACTCCCACAAGGTGATTCTGGCCTGGACACCCCCACACTAAGAAGGTGTGACCCCCGGGGCTGGCTGCCCCACTTCTCTTGCTTCCATTTCTGTGGCTTTATTTCACACGTGGAAGTTCCTATACTTTGAACAAAGTTCACCTCCACTCTGCCTCAACCACACTTAGGCAGAGACATACCTTGGAACCAATCTGTAGTTGATCATCCTTGGACTTAAAACTTGATCTTAGAAGTTTCTCTTCCTCCTCCCAGCCTCCCATATGCCTTACTCACTCTTCCTTAAGCTGCTCTTTGTCCTGACCTTAGCCATCCTCGTCCTCAGTCCGTTCCTGTTCACATAGGCCATGTCACCCCTCCTTCCTTCCTACCCAGCCCCCACACCTGCTTCTCAATTCTTGCATGGTCTCCCTATCAGATTCTCCCCCATGTGGGCCCACGCCATGCAGCTCCCAGCTCCCTCAAGTGCACACCCCACTTCCACAGTCTCTGCAGACCAGCCTGTCACCCCTTTATGACGATAACACAGATATATATTTCACTGCATTTTTCTTCAACTCAAGCTCCCTTTATTTTCTCCCATTTTTCTCCTTCTTCCCTCCTTGTGCTGAGGAAAAAAATTTCGCTCAACCCACTCTGTTTTCGTCTCCCCAAAATCTTTTGCCAACTGTCATTCCTTGTGTCCTCCACAAGGCTCTTCCTCTCAGTCTACAAGCATATCCCAGTCTTCCCCACTCTCAGAAAAGCCAGAACGAAGAACATTCCTCAGCCTTGCCACTCCCTGATCTACACCCTAGGCTTGCATTCTCAACTCCACCAAAAAATAATAATAATAATAATAATAAAATAACCCCTACATTCATTGTGCCCAACTTTTTCATTGTGCCCCACTCGCTGCTTAACACTGAAGTCCAGTTACCCCACCTGCTTGTCTCGTAAAACTGTTCTCATTGAAGTTTGCAATGCCCTAAGTACAAAAATCCAGTGGGTTTTTCTCAGTCTCCAGTCTCCTGAATTTGTCTTTGCCACATCATCCTTTGGCTCTCCCCTTCCATGCTAGGCACCTGGGACTCTGTGAGAATGGTGCTGGCTATGGAGTTATTCCTGCATTGCTATTATGTGGCAGGCACTGCGCTGAATAGTTACACTCTCTTTTACTTTAATCTTCAGGATGATCCAGGGAAGGAGCTATTATTACCCCATTTTATAAGAGAGGAAACAGGCTTAGAGAGATGATGTAACTTGTTTAAGCATACACAGTGTACGTAAGTGTAAACCCTTATCCATAGGACTCCTACGCCATGCTCTGAACCATCAAATAAGGGCGCCCCAAGTCAAGTTGCTACTTTGTCTTGGCTCTTCTGCTTCCTCACTGACCCCTCCTTCCAATTTCCACTCCCTCTCCTTCTGCCCCTAAGTGCAGAAGGTTTCTGTGTTTATTAATGGGCCCCTGGTCCCCTGGCTCAACACGTTGGAACTCTCTCCCTTGCCCTTCGTGTTCAACCAGGTGCCAAATCTTATTGATTCTAACAACACAGTATCTTTCTCCTATGTCCTCCTACTTTCCACCACCAACATCTCCTCAGGCATTCATAGGCCATAACCTGGACCATCTTTGAGGCTTCCTCTTATTTCTTGCACACCCTCTGCTTAGCCGACTGGTTTTCCCAACACATTCATTCTAAGGAACACCAAAGACAAAAGACAAAAATAAGTTGGAGATCCTCAATCTGAAATCAACAAAAGGCTTACTGGTGTTTAAGGTATATTGAAAATAATGTAAAAAAGAGTAGGACATTTTTTAACAAGCCAGTCTGGAAATCATCATTTTCTCACACACACAAAAATGTAATGTTGACTCAAAATTGGTTAGAGCTCAGCTATTTTGCAACTCTGCAAAGTTAGAGATTAGTTTGCAGAAAACTGATAAGTCAGATGAGTTTTTGGTTCCTGTCTGACATATAAGATAACATAACAGACATGGTTTAAGCAATTTTGTAACCAACTCAGCAATATTATCTCAACATTCCAGTTTCTCATAAATTTACGGAATTAGTCTGACGTCCTGTTGTTTCCCCCATTAATTAAATTTTGACAGATACTACCTACTCCTATGAGAATTATGATTTTAACAATTTGAGAATTATACTTTCATATTGGGCACCTATTCACAAGGACGTTCTCACCACCCAAACTGCCAGCCATAGGAAAGACCTGAAGAGTCTTCTCCGATATTACAAAGTATGGTGGAAGCCATGAGAAGCAATAGTATCTACTACTCAGTTGTCTCTGGTGTCTGCCAAAAGGTTCACATCTTCCCAAGACTGTGCCTGAGTGTTGGATATTTAAGAAACTTCTTAAACCTAAATGTTTTTATATAGACAATATATTGTCTTGAGTTACAATTTACATAAATTCACAGATATTAAGAGTATAGCACTATGGGTTTTTTTAGCATATACATAAACCTGTATAACTGACACCTCAATCAAGATATAGAACATTTCTGTTACCCCCGAAAGCTCCCCTATGCCCACCAATACTAGTTACGTCTTGCTAAATAACCCGTTATCCCCCAAAACTTACAATGTAAAACAACAAGCTTTCTGTTTTATTATCTCACGTGGTTTCTGAGGGTCAGGAGTCTGGGAGTGGCTTAACTGGGTGGTTCTGGCTCAGCATCTATCCTAAGGCTTCAGTCAAGCCGGGGGCCAGGACCACAGTCTCTGGGGACTTGACTGGACCTGGAGGATGCACTTCTAAGCTCACTCAGTTGTTGGCAAGAGGTTTGGGTCCTTACCATGTTGGCCTCTCCATAGGGATGTTCGTGACATGATCCAGAGTACTGGGGAGAATGAGAGAGAAGGAGGAAGATTGAGAGAGAGAGAGAGAGAGAATAGGAATATAAGGCTGAAGCTACGATGTCTGTAACCTAATCTCAGAAGAAGCATACCATGCCTTCACTTTTGCTTTATTCTATTACAGGCCAAGCCTGGTACCACGTGAGAGGGAATTATACAACATTGTGAATATTGGAGAGAAATCATCGAGGGCCATCTTGGAGGTTGGCTACCATATCACCTCAGGCAATTTCCACCACTCCCACCTCCTTGCCCTCTGATGGAAATCACTGTTCAGATTTCTGTCACCATAGATTCCACTTGCCTACTCTAGAACTTCATATAAGTAAAAACAAATATTCCGTACTCTTTTGTGCATGCCTTCTTTAACTTAGCATAAGGGTTCTGAGGTTCATCCATGTTGCTATGGGTTTCAAGTAGTTCATGCTTATTTATTGCTGAATAATAGTTCATTTTATGGATTTATATCAATTTGTTCATTTGTTCTCATGTTGACAGACTTTGAATCGTTTCTAATTCAGGGATACTGTGAAAAAAAGGCAGCTAAAAATATTCTTGTACAAGTCTATTTGTGAATATTTGTTCTCTTTTCTCTTGAACATATACCTAGAAATGGGACTGTGGGGTCATAAGGAACATACATCTATTTTGGATATATATATTTATTTTTCTGGATAAAAGAACTTTTTCAAATGTAAATTTTTGTGAATATTTTTCCTGTTCTGTACCTTGCCTATTCATTTTCTTAACACTGTCTTCCAATATGAGCAGAAGTATATATGTATGTATTTATTATCTGCTGGATCCAAATGGTTCTCTAAGAGTGGCCACAACTAAGCTGGATCTGTCCATGATTCCAGGTCTATGAACTGGATTCTGAAAGGGTACAGAGGAGGCCAAGTTGGCTGCCCCAATAAGGGATAAAGGTATTTTGCCAGCACCTTCCTGATCCCAGGCTCATTTGGCTAGGGTTTTACCATTCCTGGGAAAAGACCCAGAGATCCAAATACCTCCTGGAGACTCCGCAGGCAGGTAAAAGCTGTCAACACACCCCACCCATTCCCCTGTCAGGTGCTCCCCGGCTCATCCCACATTTGGGCCCTTAGCTTGGATGTGGGATACACCTGGACAAGGTTGACAGAGACGTTGCCATACTCAGGGCATCCCAATGTGACATGAAAACAGGCACCGGGTTTACAAGTGTGCCACATCCTCTTCCCTGTCTACTTAACTTGAATCTATACTTTAAGTTTGTTTTTACTGGGTTGGCGGTAAAATCAAATTCAATGATGAGTCCTCATTTTTTTTTAATTTTATGGCTTTATTAAAATGTTCATCACAGAATTTTTTACAAAACCACCAGGTCCCCAAAAAGTCATTCAACAAATATCAAGACCTTCTACATACAGGATTTGGATCAAGAAAGGCAGATAATCCGTGCTCCTGTTTCTTAATACGACTCCAAAGTATTTAAAATTCTGAAAGCTTCATTCACTTGTGAGTTCAGTAGTGCGGAAATTCTGATTTAGTATTGTGCCTGTAGTGCTGTCTCTTTGTTCACATGAACAAAAGCCTATCGTTCTCACTCTCTCTTAGGTATACACGGCTCACAGCGTTTAGATATATATTTATATCAAACAGTTTTGAGTTGCAAATAGATAAATATCTTAAGGAAACCAACCAGCATAGTAGTCAAAATTACAATACATTTAATCCATTAATTTTAAAGTGTAGACAAAGTTTGGGATCTTCCTCATGAAAGAAACGTACACACTGCGCCCTTGACTGCGCCCCTGCAGATAGGACATCTTCGTAGAGATGGGGCGCAGTCTCTGCACACGACCAGGTGGCCACAAGGAATGAACACTATGGAACCTTCTTTGTCCATGCACACTTTACACGTCCTCTCTTCCTGCAGCCTCCTCAACTGCTCTTCCACTGGTAAATCTGAGACATTTTCCGGGGGGATATACTTTATGTCCTGTTGCACAAAGAAACGCTTGTATAACACGGGGTCCGTTTCTTGTAGAGTTTTTAAATATGGTGACCGCAAAGCTTCCCTTTACTAACACAGTATCAATCAGCTCTCTTGCTTGCAGAGACATCTGTGCCTTCTGCTTAATCACACTGTGTTCTTGCTCACTAATCACTCCGGCAGTTAGCAGACTATCCAGGATTGGGAGCACTTAAGTCAAATGCTGGAAAAGCACCATTCTGTTCTTCTGGATCAATGATACGTCGTCTGATTCTCTGTTCTCAGCTGCTCTTTCTTTCTCCTCTTCCTTTATTTCGTCTTCCACGTGAAGTAAAATCAGACACAATATTATTAACGGTTCTGTAATTCTCCCCGGTGGTCAGGATCTTACTCTGCACGGTCTGCCTCACCAGGCTTCTACTGAAGCCCATCTCCAAGGTGGCCTTCACCACGGGGGTGTTCATCATGACTGCGTCTTCTGAACGGTTTTCTTCAGGTCCAAAATGGACAATTGGTGATTCAACATTTTAATTTTCATCTTCTGTGTTGTCTGAAGTAGATAACAGCTGTTCAAGTAGATGAGGGTAACTGGCTTGAATTGGACTGATGAACTCTTGTCCTTTGATGCCTATCAAGTACTCACACCTTGGAATTTTTGGTATTTGAACCTGTTTCCCGGCTTGAATCTTCTTATGGAAAGTTTTATTTTTCCCCTGTTGTTCTATTTGTCAATTATTAGACCAGTAACTTTCTATTTAATATATGTGTGTATTTGATAGGGAAAGATAAATTTTAGAGTCAAGTTTCTAGGTTTCATTTTGTAAAGTCTTCAGAATTTTGATTTGGTTTATGGATTGATTTAGTGATAATGGCTGTCTTTACAATGATGAGGGTCCTTTTCCAGATGCTTGGCACGCCATTCCATGTATTTAAGTCCTCTTCCGTGCTTTTTAGAAAAGTATTGCATGGGGCACTGGGTGTTATATGCAAAAAATGAATCTTGGAACACTACATCAAAAACTAATGATGTACTGTATGGTGACTAACAATAAAAAAGAAAAAAACCTAAAATTATAAAAAAAGTTTTACAGATTTAGAGATTTTAATCACAGAAGTCTTTCAGATCTCTTGCTCAAACATTTGATATTTATTTATTTGATATTTATATTCCATTGTTATCAACATCTTTTTTGTTTACCCCCAAAGTCATTGTTTTTTTTTTAATGTGTTTAATTTTGAAATGGGTTACACATACTCACTGTAAACATTTTAAAAGGTACCTTCCATTTCTATCTTTTGTACTGTCCTTTCATTTCTTTCTTCCAACTCATTGTACAATTTTGAATGATTTTCAACAACTGTATTGAGGCATAATTTAATTCCACAAAATTCACTTATTTTAAGTGTACAATCAAATGATTTTTCGTGAAGTTAGCAAGCTGTGCAACCACCATCATAATCCAGTTTTAGGACATCCCCACCACTGCAACAAGACAGTTGAAGGCCCGCTTAGAGTGAACCACTCTTCCCATTCTTGGTGCCAGGCAAACACATCTGCATTCTGTCTCTGTAGATTGGCCTGCTGTAGACATTTCATGCAAGGGGAAACACACTCTGTGGTCTTTGTGCCTGACTTCCTCCACTTAGTAGGATGTTTGGGAGGCCCTCCCATGTTTACTGTGTATCAGAACTTCACTTGTTCTTACTGCTGAGTAGTATTCCATCATAGGGACAGACCACATTTTGTTTGCCATTCACCAGGTGATGGGCCACTGGGTTGTTTCCATTTTGAGTTATTATAAATAACGATGCTGTGTAAATATTCATGGGCAGAAGTTTTTCATTTTGATGAAGTCGAATACATATTTTTTCTTTCTAAGTTAAGGCTTTTAGGGTCCTTTTTGAGAGATCTTTTTTTACTCCAAGATTGTGAAGTGAATTTTTTTCTGTTTTCTTACAGGGGTATTATATTTTTAATTTTTACCTTTAATCTCTAATCCATTTTAAATTAAGGTTTTTATGTAATGTAAATATGAATCTAGGTAGATTTCTTATAGAGATATATAGCTCTTATATTCCTATTTCTTAAAACAATCTTTTTCTCAATAAAGTAATTTAAGGTCTTAGTCAAAACTATATACTTGTAGGCCTATTTCTGGACTCTCTATTTCATCATTCATTTGTTTGTCTATCTTTATGCTGGTATTACACAGTCTTGATTACCATAGCTTTATAGTGAGTGCTAAAATCAGGTATTATGAGTCTTCCAACTTTTTCTTCTTCAAAATTATTTTGGCTTATTCTAGGTTCCTTATGGTTTTATATAAGTTATAGAATCAGGTTGGCAATTTCTGCAAAAGAAAAAAAAAATCTTCCAGAATTTTGATCGGAATTACATTGTATCAGTAGATCAGTTTGAAGGGAATTGACATTTTAGAATTATTTAGACTTTCAACCCATAAACATGTTCTATATCTCTTCATTTATTTGTATCTACTTTAATTTCTCTCACCAATGTTTTATAGTTTGAAATGTAGAGGTTTTACACATATTGTTAATCATATTCTTTAAAAAATTTTTATTTTCTAACTATTCGTTGTTGATATAGGAAAACAAGTATTTCCATATATTGATCTTGCATCTTATGACCTTGTAAATTCACTTATTAGCCCTAGAAGCTTTTATGTTTTAGATTCCTTTGAGTGATTTTTTTTGCATACAGACTTATTTCTTTGGGAAACAGAGATAATTTTATTTTTCCTTTCCAATATTTATGTCTTTTATCTCTTGTCTTATTATACAGCCTAGGGCCTCTAGTATAATACTGAATAGAAATGGGAAGAGTAGATATCTTGCTTGTTCTTAAGAAGAAAATATTCAGCTTTTTACCTTGAAGTATAAAGTTCGGGTTTGATTCCAGCTGACCCTTGAACAATGCAGGAGTTAGAGATAATACATTTACAGTACTATACTGTATTTATCACAAAAAAGTTATGTATAAATGGACCCAGGCAGGTCAATCCTATGTTGTTCAAGGGTCGACTGTAATGTTGTTCTTTTCCTGTCTTCCTTAAGATAGATGTTTAGGTCACTGATTTTAATCCTTTCCTCTCTTCTATTATAACTCATGAATATTATAAATCAGAGCTATGTATTTCTCTCTAAGCACTGCTTTAATTTTGTCACACAAATATATACATATAAACACACATACACATGTGCACACATTCTGTTCCCTGTATTGTCTAATTTCTCTTATAACTTTTTCTTTGACCCATTGATTATATAAAAGTGCATTATTTGATATCCAAATAATTTAGGAATTTTTCAGACACCTATTTGTTATTGAATTCCAATTTCATTCTCTCTTGGTCAGATAGTTCACTCTGTATGATTTTAATACTTTTAAAGTGTTGAGACTTGTTTTATGATGCAGAATATAGTTTATCATGGTGAATGGTCCATATGCACTTGAAAAGAATATTCTGTGGTTATTGGGTGAAGTGTTGTAAACATCAGTTAGTTTGGGTCAATCACTTGTGTATTGAGTTTTTTATATCATAAAGAGGTTGGGGGTGTTTTGGATCTGTTTTAAGGTTAAGAGTATATTCCTGAAAGAAAATCAAAGCAATTTCCAGCTATGATTGTGGATTTGGTGATTTTTCACTTCAGCTCTGGCAATTGGGTGCATATGCTTTATAATTATTACTTTTTTGATGAATTGCTTTTTTTTAACATTATGAAATGTCTCTTTCTTTGGCAGTACTCCTTGTCCTAAAAATCTACATTGTCTGATATTAATACAGCCACTCCAGCTTTCTGATAGAGTTTACGTGGCATACTTCCCACTTTCATTTTACTTGTGTCTTTTTACTGGCTATGTGCCTTGTAAACACCATATGCTTGGGCTTTGCTTTAATAATCCCGACTGATACTTTCTGTTTTTAATTGGGGGATTTAGTCCATTTACTTTCGTTTCTTTTAACTGCTCTAAAATCCTATGATTCTGTAGTATAATTTACTTTATCTTGAGTGGATTGGGATCCTACTCATTGGTAATGTTAAGGATATCTTAGACACTCACATGTCTATGTTGTATTTGCTTCATGCACACAGTGAACTGAATTCCCATTACTTTCCTCCCCTCTCCGTAAACCTTTCTTTATCCCGTTACTAGCTTCATGTTATTGAATCCACTGTGAATGTTTATTCAGGTCGTACTCAAAGTGATTAACTTTATCAGATAAAGATCTAGAATTTACAACATCCTTTAAATTTGCTTGTTTTTCCAATGTTTCCATAGCCAAATGCTTTGTTTTATACATTCTCATTACTCTGAAACATTATTTCAAAACATATGTGGTAACTACATGGAATTATAAACGTTCCTAATTTTTTTCAAATATTTGCAGAATTGAATTACAGAAGATTAGTTTTGAATTTGCAAATTCTATTTGCTGTGGAAGAAATCAAAAGCATTGTTAGCAGAGAGATTTTCTTCTTCAAGAGAGGCACCGTGTAAAATGATAAGTGCCACCATGACTTGACTTACTTAGTAAGTAGCCGAGTATTATCTGAATGACACCAGAAATTTGTATTATTAGTACTGGTATTATTTATTATTTATTACCCAGTCTAACAATTTCTGTCTTTAATTAGCAAAGTAAATATTTTAATGTAAATATTAATATTGGGTTTGTGTCTATCATTGTGCTGTTTCCTATTTATTATTCTTTATTCATCATTTTCTGGCATCCTTTGGATTAATTATTTTAATATTGCATTTTTTCCCCATTGGCTTATTATCTCAACCTGTTTATTTTTATTATTGCTACAGGTTCCTAGGATTTACAAGATGCATTTTAACTTTTCATAGTCTACCTTCCAGTAGTTCAGACCATGTAAACAAAATGAAAGAACATTAAAGTCATTAAAGCAATATGTTTTATCTCCCCCTTTAGGCTATTGTTGTGATACATATTACTTGTACACGTATTAAGGCCCTACAATACATGGTTAGTTACTTTTTACTTTAAACAGTAAATTATGTCTTTTTTAAAGATTTTATTTATTTATTTGAGAGAGAGTGAAAGAGAGAACACAGAGGGAGAGGGAGAGAGCTGAGCAGAGAGCCCAATGTGGGGCTCGATCCCAGGACCCTGAGATCACAACCCAAGCTGAAGGCAGACGCTTAATCCAGTGAGCCACCCAGGCACCTCTAAACAGTAAATTATGTCTTAAATCCACTATCAAACATATTCCCCACATATTTACCATGTTTTACTCTCTTCGTTCCCTCATGTAATTTGTTTCCACCTGGGATCACATTCCTTTACCCTGAAGAACTGCCTTTAACCTGCCTTTTCACGAAGGTTTGTTGGTAATACATTTTCTCAGTTTTGCTTTGCATACAAATATTTTTTATTTCACCTTCCTTTTCTATTATTAACATATAATGTATTATTTGTTTCAGAGGTACAGGTCTGTGGTTCGTCAGTCTTACACAATTCACAGCACTCACCACAACACATACCTTCCTTTTTAAAAGATATTTTCAATGGATATAAAATTCTGGGTTAAGTGGTTTTTTTTTTTTCTTTCAGCATTTTACAGATGTTGTTTCATTATTTTTGGCTTGCACTGTTCCTGACAACACAGCAATCATTTTTATCATTCTGCTATAGGTAATATATTTTCCTCCCCTCTGGCTTAAATTTTCTCTGTATCACTGGTTTTCAGCAATTTGATTATGCATGCCATTGCTTTGTATTTATTCTGTCTGTGGTTGGTGAGCTTCTTAGAATTCTGGAATTTTTTTTTCATCCCAATTTTGAAATGTTCTCATGATTATTTCATTAAATATTTTTTGTATTTAAATCTCTTTCTTCCTTCTGAGACTTTTGATGTTGTGTTAGACTCTTACTGTCCCACAAGTCCCTGAATCTCTTTTCTTTCTTTTTTTCCACCTTTTCTTCCTTTTTCTATGCTATAGTCTCTGTTTCTATTACCCTGTCTTCAAGTTCCCTGATTTTTTTCTTCTGCATGATTCAATCTACTGTTAAGCCCACTGAAAGACTTTTTCATGGCAGATATTGGTTTTTCAGGTTTTTTTTTTTTTTAGTTATAGGATTTCCATTGTGTTTTTTTTTTTTTTTAACCTTTTCATTGCCATTTCCTTCCTTAGATGTCCTATTTGGTCCTTACTATGGTCACATTTTTTTAAAGCTTGAAAGTAATTAAAATAGCTATTTTAAAAATCATTGTCTGCTAATTCCAGCATCTCTCTCATATTTGTTTCTATTTCTCTTGGTTTGGGGGTCACATTTTCCTGATTTTCTGAATGTTTTGTGATTTTTTTTATTTTATGTTGGATATTTGGGATGCTATGCTGTTTTGTGTCTGGATTTTGTTATTTTCCTTGAATTGTGACTATTGTTCTAGTAAGAAGTAATTTACTTGTGGATCCACTTGATCCTTTGAAAGCTTATTGTAAAGCTTCTTTGGGTGGGTCTAGATTAGCCTTTACCCATGGTGGACTAGCTCTACTTACTACTCAGTTTCAGCAAGGTCTCTCCACTTTGGCTTGGCTGATAAAAACTTAAATATCTCCTACCTCTCACAGAGATTTGGATCTCATTTTTAGCTCACAGCTTCAACAGATGTTCTTTGTTCAAACTGTGTGTGTGTGCAGCTTCGTATTTAGCCAAATCCCCAAAAGGACTTCTGGTGCTTCTCTGTATAGTTCCCTTTTCTCTGGTATTCTTTCCCCATTAAGACATCTCCAAAAGACATCTCCAAACTCAGATCACTGTCTTATCAGCTAAGGATGACCACAGTAACGCTTGTGCTCCCTGCCCTGCACTACAGTTCAGAAAGTGCCTGCAAGCAAAAATCTCAGGCAATGTGGGAGTTACCTAAATAGCTTTCCTTCTTTCGAGGTATACAGTGCCTGCCGTCCAAAGTCTGGATGAATTTTTAATAAGCATTGTCCATCCCTCTAGTTATTTGTGGTAAGAAGGCTAGTCCAACACCAGATGCTCTGTCATGGTACTGAAAAATCAGTTTTGATTACAGCAGTCTCCTGCTCAAAATCTTTTAGTAGATCAACCACTATTTACAGAATAAACTCAAAATTCCTTAGCCTGAAAATCAGATTCAATCTACTTTATTTCCCACTGCTGTTCTTAAAATATTTTCTACCAAGAAAAATCTCATGCGTTCAGCCTAGTTTTTAGAATCAGTCTTTGGTTCAAACCCTGCCTGAGGTTTGGTTCTCTGATCTATAAAATAGGAGTGGTGAAGAATAAATACCATAGTTGATATAAAGCACGTAGCATGGTGTCTGTCTTACAATAGATGCTCAACCATCAGAGGTAGTGATGTACATATCCTAGTAATGCATCTCTCCCCAAGCAGACTGTAATTTCCTGAAGACCAGACTTATTACTTCATCTCTTTACCCTCCCCATAACCTAAAGCTGTGCCATAAACCATAATGGTTAAAAACGTTGACCTTGTAACTAAACCCCCAAGGTTTGTTCATTCATCCTCCCAAGTATATACTCAGTGTTACATGAATTAAAAACCGAAGATCCATGCAAAGCTGCAAGAATACTCCTGGGAGCAGAAACAGACATGGTCTGTTGACATGTTGAGCTGACAGTCTAATGCAGGAAACAGAAACTAATGCGATATTTACCAAAAACAAAAACAAACAACCACAACAAAACATGTAAAATGTATCCATGCTTCTTGCTTGGATATATTTTACATCTCATTGTCAATTACCCGCTCAAAATCGTTCAGTGGCTTCCTATTACCTTCCAAATAAAGTGCAAACTCTCTGACAGTGGGAACTGTCATGCCGAGAGGAATGGGGGTCAGTGAAAGCATGCAATGAGGAAATGTGACCTAGAGTTGTGCAGCCAAGGGAGGTCTCCCTGAGGAAGCATGACTGCTGTGTGACCTGCAGCATGAATGGCCCTTTTCAGGGGAAGAGGCGGGGGAAGAGTAGAGCAGGCAAAGGAAACGGAGCAGAGCACCATGGCAGGAAGGAGGGTGGGGGACACAGAGAACTGAAATCAGAGGACAAAGGTTGTGTGTGTGCTACAAGATGAGGGTGGAGACGCCTGCTCAATCCTTGAGGTCACATTAGCAATTTCCATCTTTAGAGGCACCTGGGTGACTCAGTTAAGTGGCTGACTCTTGATTCTGGCTCAGGTCACAATCTTGGGGTCCTGGGATTGAGCCCTGTGTCGGGCTCTGCGCTCAGCAGGGAGTCTGCTTGAGGATTCTCTCTCCCTCTCCCACCCCTCCCACTTGTGCACTCAACGTGCTCTCTCTCTTTCTCTAAAATAAATAAATAAATCTTAAAAAAACAAAAGAATTTCCATCTTTAGCCTAAGAGCAGTGGGACCCGACTGAACAGTTTTAAGTAGGGAGATTACTCTGGCTCTGCAGTGTCAAGAACAAAGTAGCAATGTGCAGACATAGATGGGATATATCAGTGTTTCAGTAACTATTCCTGCTCAACAAATTACCCCTAAATTTCTCAGCTTTTTTTTTATGGAAGTATAGTTGACACTCACTATTACATAAGTTTCAGGTGCACAGCATAGTGATCGGACAAGTCTGTATATTGGGCTACGCTCACCACATCTGACACCATACAATGCTGTTATCATGATGCCATTGACTATATTCCCTTTGCTGTACCTTTCATCTCCTAGAACAATCTTTGATTATGCTGATTGATTTAGTGCTTCTGCAACTTGTACAGTTGGGGTGGAGGTGGGAGATGGAGAGAGCAGAAGGCAGAGGGAGAACAGGCATTACTTGCCACTGTTCCATGATGCTTAGGACCTTTGCTGGGAAGACTAAAAACTGGGAGTGAAGGGTCTGGAATCATCTAAATGACTTGATCGCTCACTTGTCTAGGCTTTGGCTGAGATAGCGCAAAAAATAGAACTGCCAACCAAAATGCCTACATGTGGCCCCTCCACGTGGCTTGACTTCCTGAGAGCATGGTGATCTGAGCATCTCAGGGCTCCAATATGAGCATTCTAGCAAGCAAGATAAAGCTGCCCTGCCTTTTATGACCCAACTCTAAAGTAACACAGGGCTACTTTAATGAGACTTTATTGGTCAGGGCAGTCCCAAGTGCAGCCAATTTCAAGGGCACAGAACATAAAACTTCATTTGTCAATGTGAGATACATCAAAGAACTTCAGGGCAATGTTTAAAATAGCAAAATTAGTAATAAAGTCATCTCAATAGAGATAGTGACAGAGGAGGGTAGCTTAAACCAATGTGGTGGTAGCAGAGGGGGAGAAAAGTACTGAAGAGGTTACATTAGCAGGACTTGGTGATAGAATGGATATGAGGAGAAAGCAGAGGCTTCCAGATTGCATAGCAGAATGGACAGTGCTCCCACTCCTAAGCTGTGGAACAGAGGTAGAAGACCGGAGCATGCACAGTCTGGCTTGAGAGGAAGATAACTTGAATTTGGTTTTGGAAATGCTGAGTTGAGAGGGACTTTTGAGACGTTCAAATGAAAGTCAAGTAACCAGCTAAGTGTATGGACTCAACAGAGATACTGGGACTGACTATGGGGAGTTGTTACTATTTCATCGGTCATTGAAATCACAGATGCAGGTGGGATCAAAGAGGGAATATAAAGTGAGAAGTGAAGAGGGACAGGCATAAATCTTTGAGCAACTTTGACAACAGCCAGGGAGAGGGGACAGAAGAGCAGTTTTGGAGTTAATAGAAAACAAAGAGTAGCTTGCACATCAAAATCCCAGAAAAGAGAGGAATTAAGCAAAGGAAAGTGGTCAACATTGTCAAATGCTGATGAGAGGCTAGATGAGAAGAGGTCTGAGGATCTAGTGCAGGGAGGTGATTATTATTGATTGTGAGATTTGTTCCATCACAGAAAATGTCTGAAATGGAGGTGGAAAGAGACCCAAGAGTTTCATTCTACAATCACCGATGACCTCAGTGTGGTCAAATCCAGTAAATGATTTTGCCACTGTTGGCACTTTTAATCACTCTGCCTCTATAATCGCTGAAGGCACCTCTTTGGTTACATTTTTTATTTCTCAGCAAACGTATACTCCTCAGAAAACCCTCTACTGTGTTTCATTTAGCTGTCTTCCTCTACCCGCCACTTACCTGCGGGCATCCTCCTGACTCAGTCCCGGCCCCATATCCACTTTCCCCACGTCGGCTCTCTCCCTCACAGCCTCACTTACCTCGAGGTTGCACACCTGCCTGCAAGATGGCAGCCTAGACGCACATCTCTATCCCAGGTGTTTCTTCCTATGCCCAAGCTTTTCTTTCTGGCTGTTTCCAAGGTGAAATGCAGAGGAGTCTGTTGCTGAAGCAAACAATGACCCATACCTGAAGTTAAAGTAGTCTTATATACTTTTCTTGCCACAGGCTCTTCTCTGTTTCTAGTTCCCTACATCGCAAATTCTGACATCAGCTTCTGCTTTTTGCTACCTCCTGGCTTCCTGCACTCATCTCTGCCTTTTTGCCTCTCATGTGCACACACAGTCAGGGTAGTCTCCTGCATTGGCCTCGATTCCCATGAATCGCCATCTTCACAGCAGTAAGCCAGATCCAGGGTTACACGTGTGTGGCTCTAAGACGCACACATCAGGCTCCCTGATAAGAGTGGCTCAAAGTCATCTTCTTGAGGTGTCACTCTCCTGTGATGCAATTGGCTCATTAAAATAGAAAGGGGAAGACTATGGAAAACTACGAATGACTGAAAGATTCCAACTTGTTGTCAACTCTGATCCTTTGGCGTGGTTCCCTGGAGTGTTATGTTAAAAAAAAATTCTGAATCTCCATCCAGATTCTTGCAGGAATTCTGAGGTTGATTGGTGCTATTTGCTATTTTGTTATTTGTCTTGCTCTTTGTTACAGGGTAGAATTAGTGGCCCCAATTGCTGGTCAAACGCAATCCTTGGTAAGAACATTGGATGAAACAGAAGTAGGCCTATATTTTAATCTCAGTAAAAGTATTAGGATATTCCATAACAATCCCAAAAATTCTATGACATGTGACTTACTAATAATGTTTGTTAGAAGCTGATATGGTTCAACTTTTGTTCTTTTGCTTCTTTTATGTTATTAGTTTGTCTCCTTTATGCAGGTACAGTTATCTCTTAGAGACCTGTTTGTTACAAAGAGCTCTTAAAAGGAATGCCTGACCCAGAACATTTTAATCTATGGATCAATTAAGACCCACCAATACCTCCTCAGGTCGTGACAAGTTGCCCTAGCATTTTGCCTTTGCGTTAAACAATACGGAGATGTAGAATCTGTCAAAAGAAGGGGGCCACCTTGAGAAAACACACCCTTGGGGATCCAGCAACTCTCTTTACAGCTCCTAACACTTTCAGCAGGTGATCATGTTCACGTGCAAAACGGGCAAGACCAGGATGTGGGTACCACCATCAGACAATTCTGAGACAGTTGCTTCTGGTGATTGTCGTATTTGCAATATCACTGTGAATACAACATGGATGCTACAGCATGGTGACATTACAGACCCAGATTTGGTTATAAAAACATTCCACATAAATTTTTTAAGATTTATAGTTAAGGTTAATGATACTGCTGTGCCTTCGCTCATCGTACGAGGATTAACTCAATCGTTGTTGCAATGGCTACTTGGGAAAAAACATGTGGTATTAATGAAACCATATGATAACCTCTTGGTTTGACCCACCGGCCATTGGTGGTGGAATAATTTACCAATGGAAACTTTCAACAGACTATCCAAAGTATTATGTGAAGTATTATGTGAAGACTATATCAAGTGCATGTTGTGATTGTAGGTGCTGTACAGAAAATAAACAGAAGTAGTTGTACAGAAAATAAACATGCTTTTTCAAACAAAACAAAAATCCTTTGTCATTTACTGCATAGAACCATTCAACGATTGTTTTCCTCTGACAGGAAGACCTCAAGAAGAGTTACCTGTTCTGCTTCCACATGTTAATAAAAGCCAACACGTAGGAGCACTTGCTAGAGGGCAGACACTTCACTGAGCACTTTATAGCTATTATATGTTTTTTTCAAACCAGCCCTAGGAGGTAGGCACTGCAGGCACTTTATAGGATGATGAATCTGAAACAGAGAAGGTTAAAAAATTTTCCCCAAGTCACAAAGCTAGTAAAAACTGGAGCTGGGAAACAAACCCAGGCAGCCTGCTCCCAAGCTTCATGTAACCATTTAAACACACCACTTCAAAAGAGTCACGAGGATCCAGTGGCTGTCACAGATTGTCTCAGTTAAACACTGAAGGTAAGTAGAATCAGACTGAAACCAAAGGTTGAGGATGACACAGTGGAGGCAGATGTTTGGGTAAGAAAGTAAAGAGGGGCCTTCAGAATTGCATTCCTTCTGTTTGAAGAGGGTTGAGATATGTGTAAAAAGTAGCCATGGTCAGGTGTGACAGGAACAAAGGGATAGTTTAAGGACAGAAGTGAACCAGAGGCTTCTGGAATGTTCTGGAACATTTTTTTCCAGCTTTATTGAGATATAATTAACATGTAACATTGTGTAAGTTTAGGGTGCACAACATGCTGATTTGATCCACATATCTGTTGCTCAATGATTACCACAATAAGGTTACCACAATAACACATCCATCACCTCACATAATGACCTTCTTCTTTTGTGTGTGTATAGTGAGAACAACTGAAATTTACTTTCTTAGCCACTTTCAATTATACACTACAGTATTTTGAAAAGGTTTTATATATTTATTTATTTGAGAGAGAGAGAGAGAGAGAGAGAGTGAGCAGGGGGAGGGACAGAAGGAGAGGGAGAAAGAATCTCCAGCAGACTCCACACTGAGCACAGAGCCCAATGTGGGGTTTGATCCCACGACCCTGAGATCATGACCTGAGCTGAAACCAAGAGTTGGATGCTTAACCGACTGAGCCACCCAGGAGCCCCTACAATACAGTATTTTTAACTATGTCACCATGTGGTACATTAGTTGCCCAGAACTTATTCATCTTATATCTGAAAGTTTGTGCCCTTTGACTATCATCTCCCCACTTCCCCCAGACTCTGGAAACTACCATTCTAGTCTCTGCTTCTATGTGTTCAACATTTTTAGATTCTATCTATAAGTGATATCAAACAGTATTTATCTTTGTTTGATTTGTTTCACTAAGTGTAATGTCTCAAGGTCCATCCATGTTGTCACAAATAGGAGCATTTCCTTCTTTTTGTGGCTGAAATAGATTCTATTGTATGTATATATACATACACATACCACATGTTCTTTATCCGTTCATCCATAGATGGACCCTTAGGTTGTTTCCATCTCTTGGCTATTGTGAGTAATGCTGAAATGAATATGAGGGTGCAGGTATCTTATTGGGGGTGGTGATTTCATTTCCTTTAAATATATACCCAGATGTGGGATTGTGGGATCATATGGTAGTTCTGTTTTTAACTTTTTGAGGAGCCTCCATATTATTTTCCATGGTGGCTGCACCAATTTACATTCCCACCAACAGTGCATGAGGGCTCCCTTTCCTCCGCATCCTCAGCAACACTTGTTCTCTCTTGTCTCTGTGATAATAGATACTCTTCCGGGTGTAAGGTGATATCTCATTGTGGTTTTGATTTGCATTTCCTTGATGATTAGTGATACTGAGGATGTTTTTATGTACCTATTGGCCATTCGTATGTCTTCTTCAGAAAAAATTCTGTTCAGGTCCTCTGACCATTTTTAATTCAATCGCTATTTTTTTTTTTTTTTTTTGCTATTTCTCTTCCCTAACAAGGAGGATCTGAAAATCTCTGTCCCTGAGCACAGTGAGCATGCCAGTGGGAGCAACTCCTTGTGTATGCACCTGTCAGGCTGAAATCCTACAGGACCACACCCCTCACTGCACCTGCAGAATGGAGAGAAGCCTGACCTTCTCGGGTCTCCCCTTCAGATGAACCCTCAATGGCGCCAGTGGCCAAGGAGTCTGAGCCTCACTTCATTGCTGACTTTCTTCTTCTCCCATGTTGGATTCTAGTCCTCAGATATCTATGAATCACTAACCCAGATGCCCGCTTGAAGAAAATAAAACATCAAACAGAAGTTTTGAAACTGTTCATCTCTTCTGCAGGTCGGATTCTTTGTGATTTAAATCAGGTGCTGATTGAACTTGAGTTTGCCCTCTACACCTTTGACCAGTGATATTGGACTCCTCAGACCACTTTTGGGGGGGGGGTTTGTTTTATTTTTTTTTACGATTTATTTATTTATTCGAGAGAGAGAGCAAATGTGTGAGCAGGAGGGGCTGAGGGAGAGGGAGAGCATCTCAAGCAGACTCCCCACTGAGTGTGGAGCCCAACGTGAGGCTCCATCTCACGATCCTGAGATCATGACCTGAGATGGCAACCAATTGCTGGATGCTTCACCAACTGAGCCACCCAGCCACTCCCCTTCAGACCACCTTTGGAGTCATTCCCTGATATCATGGTTCTGGCTCAACCCTGTGCTCTTTCTTAATGGGGTTTCCAGGATACTAATCTTCTCTGGGTTTTATCATTGATGAATATGTACAAAACATCTGCTATGGATTAAGATATACAGTCAACGTTAACAGTAAATCTGGATTAGAGAGAAAAAAAAAAGCAGAGCCTCTTACCTCAACACGAGACTTGGAACCATAAGACTCTGATTTACCTTCATAACTCCATGGGTAAGGTAAGCCTGTGTCTTCTATATAAAAAGAAGGAGAGAATTAAGGACAAGAAGGAGGGGACAGAGGGAGATAAAGAGTCACCCACCCTGACAGAATTTCAGGTCCATCCTTTCAATAAGGTGCTGCTTGAAAGTTAGACCCCAGTCTCATCAGTAACAAAAGCCCTTTAAGAGAAACATGAAGAAGGGAGGATAAGGCAACTTCTAACATTCCCCTGTTATTAGTTCTCTTGACTCCTCAGGCTTAGCAATCAAGCGTGTGACTTACTCTTTCGATATCTTCTTTGGGAGAAGAGATTTGTGGTTGATTAGGGGAGTCTTGTTTCCTGTTTTGAGACTGTTCCACTATCCTCTGTTCCTAGGAGAAAGAAGGTTAGCTTGAGCACCGAAACAGCTCTACAAGGGGTCAGCACAGGACATTAAATACATTTCTCAACTGAGGACAAAAACTCATGGCTTAATCTCCTTCTAGCCTTAAGTGAAGCCAAATAAAATATCCTTATAGACCAGGGGAAATAAACAATAAATCAGGATGATAATACAATCATATCCCAATTCCAGCAACAAAAAAAACGTCCCCAATTTAAATTGGTTTCCATTTAAGACCTCAAGAAGAAATTAACCTCTAGGTCAATTTATTCTGAATTAAAAACCAAAAATCCAAGTCGTTTTCTACTTATTTCTTTTATTCTATTACTCAGCCAGGGGAGTCCTTGATCCCTTTATTTAGCATCAGTTTGGTCCTTTCCTACCAGATACCCCTCCACAGTGTATTTCATCCAATGGTATCCTTCATGCATCCTATTTTCCCAAAATGCTCCAAGGTTAAAGAATTTTTACATCACCAACCCCACTGATACTCGTAAAACTTAAAAAACGAATCTCAGCCATTACAACTCATCTCCCAATCAAATACAATTGATTTTCATTACTCCCACTAATTATGTTCTATAAAGTCACTGTGAACACTGATTTGCAAATACTTCTTGTGCTTTGGACACTAGCCAACTTCAGCATCAGGCTTGGAGGCCAGTTTAAGCCATGAAATCACCAACAAAAAGCACAAAAATGCAAAGATCTTGGTACTAACTAGACCGCGAAAAAGACCCTTGTTTGCAATATGAGAGTTGAAACAAGAAGGCAGAGCATTGCCTTGCTCCACATCAGGTGGGAACATGCACAGTGGGTGAGTCAAATTTGTGCCATTCTGTGCATGTCCATGAAAACTGCAACAGCACCAGGAGTATTGATTTCGGAGTTGCAAAGAAATTTTAGCGAATGGGCAAAATCACAAATACAGAATCCATGAATAAGGAGGATGAACTGCATGTTGTCAGAGCCCAGGACACAGTACATTCTAGACCAGTGTCCTGTCACCTTGCAAAGACCACAGAAGATATCTGATTTGCCTGGAGGAGGGAGCATGGGCAAGGAAATGCAAAGAAAAGGAGAAAGTCTTTTGTTAGCTTTACCAAGATGCTGGCTAGTCTGTGACTCTTTCTCAGCATCCTTAGCCTCTGAACTTCCTCACATGTGGATGGAGGCTTTCCTCTAAATGGTAATTGTGGCACTGTGCTCACCACATCCTGGAGGAAAAGAAATCCTCCTCTGTACCCCGCCTTCTCACTGAGGGAGCTGTGGGTCTTTGGGGTCTTGTTATCCACCACATAGAACCTACCTAGGACAAGGTCCGGGGGATAACATTCCCAAATGTGCAGCACACACTATGTTTTTCAGGAAACTACCAAGCCAGCTGCCATAGTGACCTCTGATAGGCAAAGTCCAACACCGAGAAACCAAACTCTGACTTGCGGTGGCAGCCACTTGGCTTCAGGTGCTCTGGTTAAGTGGATTCCTGGAAATCCAATCCTCTAGCAAGACCTCACCTCTCAACTTCAGGTGAGTCTGCAGGCTTCAAAAACAACATGATGGGTGGGTCTCTAAGTGCCTTAAAGACTAGGGCCCCCAGGGACTGGAAGGCAAAGACAAGGGGATCTCAAGTGCATGGGATTTTAGGCAGAAGTCCATCTATTTTTCTCCTCTTCATTCTGTTTCAAATCTAGAGGTATAAATTGAAAAAGTTCCAGGGCACATGTGCATGAGACTTTTTGCTCTGGTATCATTCCCAGGACGGGGCGGGGGGTGGACCATGACAGCACCAGATTTGCAGCCCACGTTCTGTCCCTCTTTATAAAATACAGGGGGAATTTACTGGGTTTTTTAAAATTTAAATTCAATTAGCCAACATAGGGTACATCATTAGTTTCAGATGTAGTGTTCAATAATTTATCAGTTGCTTATAACCCCCCGTGCTCATCACATCATGTGCCCTCTTTAATGCCCATCCCCCAGTTGGTGATGGAACTTACTGTCAACAGGGCTATCTTTGGGTTCAAGGGGCCTGTGCACAATCCCTCAAGCATAGAGAAAGACCCTGTGCTTCAAAGCTTTATGTTAATTCTGGATCAGTAATTGCACCAAGTCTGATGAAGTTTGTGGGACTCAGGCTGTAAGCTCAACCACTAGGGGTGGCTGGTTTTTATTAGAGGATCCTTATAAAAAGGATGGATGATCTCATCACATAGTAAGTCAGTTAGCTTTTGGAATTGAGATTAAGACAAAAAACAAACAAAACTTCAACAAGAACCTAAAGGACATTTCAAAAGATTTGCCTTATCTTTAAGAGTGCTGTTGATCTGACACTAAAGAAGAATGGTGTTTGTTTAAAGAAACAAATAAAAACCAAACAAACAAACAAAAACAAGTGTTGGTCCTGTAAGTCGGAACAAGTCTAGTGTTAGAACTTTTGTTTTTTAAATGAAGAAGGACACATGAATATCCAGCTGGAGAAGAGAGGAATTTTGCTAGGAAGAAAGTAATGACCTTAAAGGATAGTATAGACCTTTATAAAAGGGAAAGGGAGATGCACTGGACCTAACTATTCCTGAAGACTGGGGCAAGCTCTTGACCCAGAGACAACTACGAAGGGGAGAAATGGAAGATCCAGGAGTGGGCTGGGATGGCCACCCGGAGGGAGCCCCGAGTTCAGAACTGCCAGAAGGTGCTTCCTAAACTCAAGATGGGGACAACGGTGTGTTTGGGAAGTCCTCACTTAGAGACAGACAGCGTGGTTTATGCACGTATAGACAGATCTAGAGGATCAGGGTAGAATATTTTCAATGTTTTTTGACAGGTTTTGTGGTACCAGAAAGCACAGAAAACAGTCCTCTGGCGGGGCATGCCAAGAGGAGAGTGGGGTGACGTCTTCAAGGGAAGATCCAGAGATGATGAAATGAATCCCCAAGGAGTGAGCAGAACAACCAGGCAAGAGGTTCCAGCATGCTCCACAGATGGCATTGCCGTCCCAGAAAGCGACCACCTTCAAAGTAACTCCAAGAAGGCTGGTCTGTTTTAGCACAATACGTACTTGCAGAAAGAAGAAGAAATTCCTTAGGCTACAACATCAGCCGCTTCAAATAAAGGAATTCCGTGATGCATGCACTCCAAAAATGAAACAAGAACTTTAAACCCCACTGGGGCTATTGGACTCCATCTCTTTCTCTCTGTATGTGTATGTGTATATAAGCCTTTCCTTTCCTAGTAGGGAAGGGTGCTTTTAGGAGTTGACCTCACTTAATAGTGATTTAAACTCTGTCACTGAACTGAAGAATGGACATAAAGCCCTCCTACACAGATGTGTCCTCTTGCAAGCTGGAGCTGCCCTTCAATCTCCAAGCGCCAAGACACTGGTAGTGCCAACTAAGTGAGCTGGTAATAGTACTTCTGTTATTGTTTACCGACCAAGAAATTCCAGGATAGCTGTTTTGCTTATACAGCTCAAACTTCGTTTAGAGCTTTTTTTTTTTTCTTGCTTTTTTTCCCCTTTTCAGATTTTTTGAAAATGTCCCCACCATCTACGCAAATTATATTACATCACATCCCCTGATCACATCAGATCAGCAAACTGCCCAACCTGTTTGTTACCTCAAGTGACAGAGTACAGTGCAGAACCTAACAGGAAATGTTTTAGGGAACTCAAGGCCTTGGCTAGCCACACCAGGACCCAGAAGGCAGACAAACACAGCGGTTAGGAACAGACTTCTGAGGCCACACCACCTGTGTATGAAACTCCCTTACTGCTTATAGCAGTGTAATCTTGGGCAAGTTATTTAGCATCTCCAAACCTCAGTTTCCTTATCTGTAAAATGGAGGTAACTATTAACGACTTCCTAAGATTATTGCAATGCTACATGAGAAAATGCAAATGTAAAATGCTGGGTCCATAATAAAAGTACCCAAAATGGTAGCATTTTATATGTAATAGTGGGTGGCCTTTTCTTTTCTTTTCTTTTCTTTTTAATTCCTAAGACCTTTCCAACCCCACCTTCTTTGGAAGATGAATAGTTATCTTGGAACAGACATTTTTTTTTTCTTGAGTGAGGTCACTTGAGTGTGCTCTTAGGTTTGAAACATAGATGAGTTGGCAGTCACTGTCCTCAGAGAACAATATAATTGAAACTTTTTAAAAGATTTATTTATTTATTTGAGAGAAAGGGGGGGGAAGGGCAGAAGGAGAGAGAAAGAGAATCCTCAAGGAGACTCCCTGCTGAGCACAGAGCCTGACGCGGGGCTCGATCCCATAACCCTGAGACCATAATCTGAGCCAGAACCAAGAAGAGTTGGACGCTTAACCAACTGAGCCACCCAGGCGCCCCTGAAACTTCTTTTGGATGGGCTGTCTCTATGGGGGAATAGACCTTGTTACAGGGAAACTTTTGCTGAAAGGAAAGAGATGGACTGTTCCCAGGAATTCCAAGGTAGAGAGACATAGTGGTGGGCAGTAGGGTGACCCTACCCAAAACCCTCAGGTTGTGAGTATAGACTGGTGACCAGAGTTCTCAACACACTGGCCATCCACTGGAAAACAAGGAGTGCAACCTGGAAAGGGGCATGTCTGAGGCTGGTCAGTACATCCTGGCAAGTACATCCTGAGAGCATCATGGCCACCCCAAGCAATAACTGTGCAGAGAGGAGCACTGTGGCATCAGACTCCAGACCCCCTTTAATCCCCCCTTGCAGATAGTTTGTGCAATCACTGGAAAGGATTTTTAATGAAGAAAAGTATGCTATTATTTAAGGGCCTAATTTTGACCAAAAAGCAAAAATCCATTTTGATTTTGTGGGGCCATTGAATGAGAGGTCCACTGGGGAGAACTGCCTCTCGGAATGACTCACTGCACTCTCTGAATCTTTATGCAACAGTCCAAGTCTTGCACCTGTTGTCAGATTATTGAGATCAAGAATTGTTGACAATGGTCGTTCATTTGCAGATAGAGTATGCAGACAAGCATCTGACTTAAGCCAACCTCCTCTTCCTTGCTGGCCTCAGAGAGACTCACCAGTCTGAAAACATCAGGTAAACCATTCCAGAAGCCCTGAGGCAGAAAGTTACTAGGGAATGGACAGAAAGATTGTCCTCATTTCTTAATTTTCAACAGATCACCTACATGTTCAACTAGAGGAGTCAGTTCTAGAGATTTACTACCAGGTTGATCTTTCCATGGATTCAAACTCATCTGAGAACTTGCAAAGAAGAAAGGTCTGATTGTAGATGTCTCTCATGTCCATTTTCCAATCACTGCACCCAGGGAAGTAGTCTTTCTAGGACCTGGGGAATTGGATGAGTGGCTTTTTGTTACCTTCTTTAGGGTCAGAAAGCCTATGATTTGAAGACAAGTGTTCAGCTGATATGCTATGCCATCGGCATGTTGACAACCATGACATGTACCTTCCAGGGGAAGTTGAGAAGATCCACAGCCATTGGGAGCATCTCCTGTGGAACCAGGGATGTTGGCTTTTAAGCTGCACCTGAGAATTCGACAGAGCCCCAAGGGAGGAACTAACTTGCCTCTGTGATCACAGCAGCTGTTGAAATCAATACACTCAATATTTCCACATGCGTTAGTTAAACACAAAGATAGTTCCACAGCTTCCTACAAAAGAAATCAATGGAGAAGGAGGATATTAACACTTGCCAGGGAGTGGCTGCCACTTTTTGGAGAACTTTCTATATGCCAGGCCCTGAGCTAAGCTCTTTACAATATATTAGCCCATTTGTATGCTAAAGACAACTCTGAGATTAAGGTATTTTTTTTAAGATTTTGTTTATTTATTTGACAGAGAGAGACACAGCAAGAGAGGGAACACAAGCAGGGGGAGTGGGAGAGGGAGAAGCAGGCTTCCCACGGAGCAGGGAACTTGATGCGGGGTTCGATCCCAGGACCCTGGGATCATGACCTGAGCCAAAGGTAGACGCTTAACGACTGAGCCACCCAGGCGCCCCAGATTAAGGTATTATTAACACCATTGTGGTATAAGAAACTGAGGCACATAGAGGTAGCTGTCACATCATTAATAAGGGGGAAAGCCAGGATCCAAGGCTCAATCAAGTCACTGGACTGCAACATCTGTCTCCCAAACCTTTGTGTTTACTGTCCACTTCTCACCTGTCTTTTAGGTAAGTGCCTAAAACTCTGGTCACCAGTCTATACTCACAACTTGAGGGTCTTGGGTAGGGCCACCCTACTGCCCACCACTATGCCTCTCTACCTTGGAATTCCTGGGACCAGTCTATCTCTTTCCTTTCAGAAAAGGTTTCCCTGTAGCAAGAGTTATAGAGTAAGGAAGTCAGGCCTTGTCTAATCAGTAATATTAGCAGTAACAAAAGCAACTGCTGCACCTTGGTGGCCTTACATTTGTAACTGATGCCCAGTAGCCCTTAAAAGGTCACCGATCTAAACATGTTATGAGAATAGACCACACAGAATCTTCCTGCTCTCTAGAACTTTTTGTGGCAAGACAGATGTATTGACAGCATTTACAGAGACAGATAAGGTATCTGAAGACAAACATATATGTTTAGAGAAGTATAAATATGTGTCCAACAGAACAGACTATTTAAGAAATGCTTTTGGGGTGCCTGGGTGGCTCAGCTGGTTAAGCGACTGCCTTCGGCTCAGGTCATGATCCTGGAGTCCTGGGATTGAGTCCCGCATCGGGCTCCCTGCTCGGCGGGGAGTCTGCTTCTCCCTCTGACCCTCCTCCTCCCTCTCATACTGTCTCTCATTCTCTCTCTCTCAAATAAATAAAATCTTAAAAAAAAAAAAGAAAAAAAGAAATGCTTTTGGAAGCAAAAAGTTAACATGTTTTTGGAAATGACAGAGGGTCTCAGAGTTCTCTAGGTCAGCATTTTCCGAGCTCTCTTAAACACAGAACACTTGAAAATAATAATACATTGACCCAATGCTGTAAGATAATACAAGATATTTTACATGCTTAGAATAAAATGCAAAGCAAAGATGTTACAGATGAATTAATTACTGTAAGAAATGTTGAAAAATTAATTTATAGTTTTTTGTGACAACATTTAAAATTAGATGAATTTTCATTTTTTTGTTAAAAGAACAAAACATCACAACTACATGTTGAAATTCTATGACAAAGAATGGAACATAAAAAGATACATGAGGAAAACAGTATATTGAGAATGGGGCAGGTGGTAGTCTGAACGTTTGTGCCTGACAGTACCCCCAAACCAAATCCTAGTGTGTTCAGATATGGCTCCCCATTCTTTAGAGGTAGGTTCTCTAAAACTAAGAGAAATACATAAGCAAAATTTAAGCTTTTTCCTTTTAATTTGACTTTAAATGTTTTTCGGAGGTTACATATCTATGGCATTTTTTGTTTCTGTGTTTATGCAGGACTCATTAGAATATTCAGGAAATAATAGTGATCCAAGGGATTATGGTTGAAGAGAAGGAGCTATGCAGAGAGAAGAAATGTATAAGAAAGGAGAAATAGGGAAGGGTTCTCACTTCATCCCATAATGCTATGAAACCCAATCTTCGTTGTAATTAAATACAAGAGTCAGTTTAGGTTCTAAATTTTTATGGTAACAGCATAGAGGATCAGAAGTAACCAACGAGAAGGTGAGATACTAGTTGGAAGGCTCCCACCAAGTAGTAGTAAGGGCTTAAATTTATAAAATGTGTTTTAGAATGGAGTAGGAAGGAGGAGCAAATTGTCTTTCTATGTTTAAGAGTAGAATTAATTAGGTCTATTAATTTAGTTTGCATTGGAAGGAAAAGAGGGGAGGAGTTTGGGGGACACCCAAGGTGGGATGGTAGAGAACCATTCACAGAGATACCAAATACTGGAGGTAGAACAGCTAGTGGGAAAAGAATGGTAACTTCACCTTTGGATATGTTAATTTTGAGGTGCTGTCTTGACATCAAGATGTTAGAAATATAGGTCAGCAAAATTATGGGCTAGCCCTGTGAACTTGGGATTTCTCAGTGTATAAATTGTAGTCAAGTCATGGGGATGACTGGGATCACTCAGGAAGAGAGCACAGAGCAAGAACTGCAAGGGGCAATGACAGAGCCCTGGGGAGCATGAACTCCTAGTGGGCAAGAGGGGGACTGGCATTCACACAGGAAAGGGAAAGACGGAGAAGGACGGAGAGGTTTCCATTAGCAACCCCGGCAATCACTAAAGACATTTTTGAAAGTGATTTCAGAGGTGTTGAGGATGGCATGGGCAGGACAGAGTGGGTTGGAAAGAAATCCTAGGGGAAGTGAGAACATGAAGTTCAACATGTGGGGGCTAGCAAATGGCAAATTGCCATTTGAATCCGAACACCACAATCTTCTCCTCTCAGAGACATGAAAAGGGGGAGATGAAGAAGTCCCCACAGGAGACAGGGTATACTCAGAGAAGAATCAGGTATCAGCTAAGTCCAGGAGCTATAAAGAATGTTCTCTGAAGAATTTAGGGATGAAGGCAGTCTATCAACAGTGGAACAGTAACCCTTCTTTCTGCCCTGTCTCCCATTCCCCCAGCACCCCATGACTAGTTCCTTCCTCAGATCCCCAGTGTTCAGCTTAAATGACTTCCTGAGGAATCCCAGACTCAAACTATTTCTTTTGTATAGCCCGGGATACTTTCCCTGTTCTGTCACTCTTCATATATGTAATTTGTTCAAAATCTGTTTTCTTCTAGACTGAGAGCTCCAGGAGGCTAGGAAATGTATTTAGTATCTTCACTATTGTATCCCCACATAATAGGAGCTCAATAAATAATGTGTGGGATGAATGAATGAGTCCATCATTCTCTGAATAGAGATCCAGAGTTCACAGTGAAAAGGGTTCGTCTGGGGCGGCAGGGGTAGCAGTGGGAGAAAAAGTGAACAGGGAAGTAAAATAAGGAAGTATTGGAATGAGCCAGAGGAAGCAGGTCACTCAGAGGTATGTGGATCTTGGTTTGTGAAGAAGGACTTGGATGAGGAACAAAATGAGTTGCAGGACTCTGCCTGTGGTTCCAGTCTAAAGATATCTCTGTTTTTGATACTTCATTAGTAGCATTCCACTAATCATGGTGCAGGCAGGGTCCTCAACATTTGTTCAGGTGTCCAAACAGAAATCTGGTGATGAAGTTCAGATCTGGTGCATGGGTAGCAAGTTAAGGGCCATCATCCATCCAACCATCCATCCATCCATCCATCCACCCATTCATCCATCTATCCATCCATCCTACCTATTCATTCATCAAAACTTACTGAGGGCTAGGCACTATTCTAAGGGCTGGTGACACTCTAGTGAATTAAAGACACAAAAACCCCCACCCTTATAGATTGGTGGAAAGATAATAAATAAGATAATTGGAATTTTGCAAAGTGATGAGTATAAGGAGTAAAATGAAACAGTGAAAAAGGATGAAGGGAGAGAGAGAGAGAGAGAGAGTGTGTGTGTGTGTGTGTGTGTTGAACCTAGGGAGAGATGAAACATTTTAGATACAAGAGCCAAAGAAGACCCCACTGAGAAAATGATATTAGAGCAAGACCAGAGAAAATAAGGGAGCAAGCCATAGGGATAGCTGGGGGAAGAGCACTCCAGGCAGGATGAACAGCATCTGCAAAAGCCTTAATGCTAGGGGACCTGGAATGCTCAAGCCACAGGGAGGAGTCCAGCAAGGCTGGAGCAGGAAGGAAGGTGGGCAGGGAGGAAGAGAAGGGTAGGAAGTGTATCACAAACTGAGGGAGACTCAATGGGGAGGTCTTGCTGGCCACTGTAAGGACTTCATTTAGCTTTTACTCTGGTTGGGACAGCGGGCCTTTAGAGGCTTGAGGAGTATGATCTAAAATCTTAACCTGCTATTAAAATTGTTACTTCGGCTGATAGATTGGGGAGGCGGTCAAGAGAGCAAGCAGGAGGCGTAGCTGGGGACTGTAGTCATCTACATGGCAGACTGAGATCAGGCTAGGGTGGTGAAGGTCATGAAAAGTGGTTCCATTCCGGATACAGTTTGAAAGGAAACCAACAGGTTATGCCATTGGATTGGGTTTGAGTGTGAGGGCAAGAAAGAAGGAAAGGGAGACCCCACACTCTCAGCCTGAGCCCTTGGAAAGATGGAACAGGCAGCAATAAGGTAAGAGAGGCTGTAGGTAGGGGAGGTTTGGGGAGGGGCTGTTTTAAATATGTTAAGTCTGAAATGTTTATTAAATATCCAAGTGGCAAGTTTGAGTAGACAGTTGGGAGCTCAGGCGAGAAGTCCGGGCCAGAGATATAAATTTAAGAGTTTATCAGCCTATTGATTTGATTTAAAGTCATGAAGTTATTTTTAATTTTGGAAATTTCACTCCATTTTCCATGGCGGCTATACCATTCTATATTCCCACCAACAGTGCACAGGGTTCTAATTTCTGCACATTTTTGCCAACACACGTTATCTTTTTTGTTTTTGTTGTTTTGGGTAGTAGCCGTCATAATAGGAGTGAGGTGATATCTCAATGTGGTTTTGATTTGCATTTCCCTGATGATTAGTGAGATCGCAGAAGAGCTTCCGATCCAGGGGACATCGCTGAGGATGAGAAAGCCTCTTTGTTTGATCCAACTTTAGTCAGGCTCCTGAACCTTCTCCTAGGCCCTTCTGTACACTTCCCCATAAAATCCAGTTTTAGCAAGAACCCGGCTTCATCAGTTTAGCAAGAAACCCCCACCCTCAATATCTGATCACCTCAATGTCTGACCAGGTTTGTCACCCTCCACCCTTCCCCAAGTGATGTCTGATCCCCCTCAGGCCTGCCTTCAGCAAGGCTTAGCCAGAAGCCCCCCCCCCCCTTAGCCCTGATGTTTCTTCTCAGTGATTTTCCACCCACTCACCCCTACCCTGTTTGTTGGCTTTAAGCCCCCACTTACCCTTGCTGTGTGAGAGGTTGAGCACTATCTCTCTCCCCCACTGCAAACTCCCCCTGCACTGGGCCCTCTACCTATCTCAGTGGTCCTGAATAAAGTCTGTCTTACCGTCTTGAACAAGCACCATTCAATAATTTTTTTTCTTTAACAAAGATGGGGGATGAGTTCCAGAGAAACCAGGAAAGGTCTTCAAGGGTTAAGGAAGGGCAAGAGATGGAAACAGAATTGGAGATTTATGGGGGTTTGGGGAACATGGGTAACGCAGGCTGTGGGAGACGGGGTGATCTGGGGTATGTGGCATTCCAGTGACGGACTCAAGTCAGGGTAAAGGGGTGAGAGGCTGAGACCTGAGATCCCAAGACAGACGATGTAGGTGAGACCTTGAACTAGGGAGATGGGAAAGGGGGCAGCCGGACCTCATAGGAGGCCTGGAGGCAGGGGGAGAGATAGTTCTACTCTGAACACATGGGTCCCCTCCTCACCCCTGGCAGTGGAAATCAATGGGCCTGGGAAGGTACGCTTACCCTGAGGTACTGGGAGCACTCCTGTGTGATTTGGGTTCAGTCCCAAATGCAGCCTCCTCTAGTATCATGCTTTTAGTCCCAGCCAGGTTACCCAGTCCAAAAGGGGTAATAAGGAAAATGTGAGTGAAGTGTGAAGCCAGCAGCATCAGAAAGTATAAATAAGTGGACAGGTGAAAAAAGGCAGAGTAAAACCCAGAAAACTGGAAATTCCCCTGGACCAACCAATCTGCAACTGGTGAGCTGAGCTGGGCTCAGCGTGCCCTGAATGGAGAGCGGAAATTTGGATGGGCGAGAGCTCCAGGGAGGGGGTGATGCTCAGGGGAGCTGTGGGCCCCCTTCAGGGCTGGGCGGGGGTGGGGGGGGGCTGAGCACTGAAGACCCAGCAACCAGCACTCACCTGGATTTCTCACAGCAGTGCCACAATTAAGAAGACAACAGTGCGATAGATCTCAGAAAAGCCCGACTCTGCCACCCAGGCCCCACCCTCCTTCCCCTAGGAAGGTCAGCCTCTGGACTAACCATCCTCAAGCTTTGATACAGGTGCTCTACACCCATGTTTGGAAACTACTCCTCTGGCACCAGGTGGAAGCTCTGGGTTGTATCCTTCTTTTTTTTTTTTTTAATTTAAATTCAATTAATTAATATATAATGTATTATTAGTTTCAGAGGTAGAGGTCAGTGATTCAGCATAATACCCAGTGCTCATTACATCATGTGTCCTCCTTAATATCCATCACCCTGGGTTGTATTCTTATTAAGAGCAATTAAATGTCATTACATCCCAATAAATGTCTAAGAGTGAATTGTGTCTAGGCCCTGGGCTACTTTTCAGGTAACTGTGGGCAAGGAGACAGTAACAGGAGTCAGCCTAGGCCTGGGACAACGAAGCAGCCCATGGTTCAAGATGTGGGCCATGACAGGGCAGGGGGGTGGCGGGGTGGGGGGCGGCGGCTGTGGGAGGGAAAGGCTATCCAAAGGCCCACATGTGCTGGCAGGATGCTGCAGATGGGCACGAGGCCAGGTTCACATGACCGACCAGGCTCAGGACTGGCCTGGCAGCCAGCAGCGAGGCCAGGGCCTCCAAGGATCTACCCCGAGCCATGACAGAATCCAGAAGCCAAGAAGCAAGGCAAAGGCTAACAGTGTTTTTATGATTCTGGCATGTTCTTCCTGCATCTGCTAGACTTTTCCGCATGCACGATGAAGTATCAAGAATGCTGAGAACATGACTCCCTTGAAACTTTTTGGAGAGCCTCCCAGGCCCAGAGGCTTCAGACGTGATGAGAAGCTGCCTCCATCTCTGAGCCCATGTGGGGTGCTTTGCTTACTCTGACCCCATCCTGAAACAAATCACTCAAAAGTAAATGCCACCATCCACTTGAATATTGCATGTTCTATCCTTCTAGTATCGTAACTATTATTAGCTATTGCTGGCGGAATGCTCATTGTATGACAAAGGTTTTACTAACCCCTTAGCATCATTATCTCCTTTATCACACAGTAGGAAACATTATCCTGATTTTGCAGGTCCAAAACCTGCGGCTTAATACAGTGCCATAATGGTGGGGGCAGGGACGGGGCAGGGGGCGACAGGGGCTGAAAGCCTGGTCTCCTCAGCTCATACCCTCTCTTGTTATTGTGTTAAAATAGACATAATGTAAAAGTTACCATTTTAGCCATTTTCAGGTGTACAGTTCAATGGTATTAAGTCCTTTCACGCTGTTGTACAACCATCACCACCGTCCCTCTCCCAAATTATCTCGCCTCCAAGCTCCGGACCCATTAGCTAATACCTTCCCAGCCCCCAGCAACCCTGTACTACTTTCTGTCTCTAGGTCCCTCACAGAAGTAGGATCACACAGTTCTTGTCCTTTTGTGACTGGCTTATTTTACTTGGCGTTACATCCCCAAGGGAAAGCAGAACCATAGCAGAGGGTGGTTTTTTGGGGTTTTTTTCTAAAGATTTTATTTATTTATTTGACAGAGAGAGACACAGCGAGAGAGGGAACACAAGCAGGGGGAGTGGGAGAGGGAGAAGCAGGCTTCCCGCAGAGCAGGGAGCCCGATGCGGGGCTCGATCCCAGGACCCTGGGATCCTGACCTGAGCCGAAGGCAGCCGCTTGACGATTGAGCCACTCAGACGCCCGCAGAGGGTGGTTTTAATCCCACAAGCCCTGGGTTAAGAATCCAGCATTTTTGCACAGTGCCTTTCTGCTACTTAAGCCCATCTTCTTGATTTTGCTAGAGATAGCATTCTGGTTACATTGTGTCCCCCCACCCCGCCCCCCGCCCAGGATTCATAGGTTGAAGTCCTACCCCGCAGTACACCTTGGAATGGGACTATGTTTGGAAATAGGGCCTTTAAAGGGGTAATGAAGGTTAAATGAGGTCATGTGGCTGGGCCCTCACCCAATAGGACTGATGTCACTGTTAGAAGCGAGACATCGGGGATGGGAGCACGTGGAGGAAAAGCCATTGAGGACATGCGGGCACAGTGGGAAGGTGGCCACCAGCAAGCCACAGAGAACGGCTTCTGGAGAAACCTAAGCTGCCAGCATCCTGACCTTGACCTCACAGCCCCCAGGGCTATTAGAAAATAAACGTCTGTTGTTGAGGCCACCCAGGCTGCAGTATTTTGTTACGGCCGCCGGAGCTGACCAATGTGGACGTGGCTGGCTGTGTTTGCAGACACGCGGGGCCCGGGTCACACAGTGGCCTCCTCCAACTAGCAGTAGTCCCTCCCCCATCTGACTTGTGGGGATGGAGCACAGTGGGTACTTGGTTCTACATTTATGCTTCATACTGAGAGGGATGTGGTTTCTAAGCCTGCCCAGGAGCCGGCCGTGGATGACCTTTCAACACCTTACATTTCCAGCACTGGACCTGGCCCCCGTGGCAGTGGTTTCAGTGGCTCTAAGAGGCTTATTTTCACCAGGGGCTACACGTTCCCATGGCCCACAGCACCACAGAGACGTCAGGGCTTCACCAACTCTGTGACTCATTCCCCTCCAGCCTCTGGGACACCAGAAGGAGCCAAAAACAAAAAACAAAAAACTGCACAGAGAAAGTCATGTGGCAGGAGAAATGAGCCTCCATCTCCTGAAAGGAAAGTTACTCGTTTCCATAAAATTACGAGACTCTTTGGCCTCAAATTCAGAACAATTCTCCTATACTTTTCAATACTCTGTGTTCGAAATTATCACTTTCTGGTACCATCATCTGTGCGTCATTTTGCTTTTCAGCAACACAAGTAGAATTTTTTTTTTTTTTTTTTTTTTTGGTTCTAAGACCTATAAATTCTAAAAAAGACAGCCTCCAGAGGGTCCGGAGAAGCTGGTGGCCCTGAGAAAAGTTTCTGGAGGGTAGAGAGAGCTGGGGGTGGAAGTGTGAGTTCAGGGAGCGGGAGAGAAAGCCAGAGATCTTATCGAGAGAAGATATACAAGAACTAAACAGTTGCTGGAAGAGTGTCATGAGGGGCCTCCCAGGAAATTCAATGCGGAAGACAACACCCCACCTGCAAGCGGTCTTGGAAATGTATGATCCAACACAGGGAAACTGAGTAAGAGTGAGAACACCCGTTACGGAAAATGAGATTCACGAATTGTCATGAAAGAAGAGAACATCAGCCATGCAGTAAGGCCACGGGTTTCCAGACAGATGTTCCAGCCGGAAGCCAAAGAGGGTCAGGGCAGAGATTCCAGGCAAGGAAAAGGTCTTCAGCCTTCAAAGATGAGAAGAGAATTGGGGGTGGGGTTCAGGGAATGGGAAGGAGGCTCAAGAGAACAGATGGGTGTGTGATTGGAGGATAGAAATTAAAGGTGAACTAAAAATCAAAAGGGAAAATCTTTGTGCAAAAAGATCAAGCCAGTGGTAGCAGCCACAGCTTCTAAAGAAGAGCATTCGCAGAACTGGGGTGACAGAGGGCTTCCCTCACGGCTGAGCTACAGCAGGCCCTGTGGCCCAGATCAATGCCAGCCTGGGTAGCTACAGCCTGGGTAGCAGGATTCGTCTGTGCCTGTCACGGGTTGGGCTATGCTCGGTGGACTGGCTGGAGAAGAGGAAACCAATGAAAAGGAGAACTTGAAAAACCTCTGTGCACCCTGGCCGAGGTATATCCCTCTGTAATCATTTGAGAGCGATAATGGGCAAGTTCATGGGCATCAACGGCAAAGGGACCTTGCCTTCGGCAGTGGACCCAGGGTGGGGTTCCCATTTGGTCATGCCTCTTCCCGTTCCCTAATCCTGTTTTCTCCACTGGTTACTGAATAAACGTGGTGGCACTCAGCTCATTTACTGATGAGCACATCGACAGAATTCAGTCACTAAGCCGCTATTTACCGGGCCTCTGCTCAGGCCAGGCATTGTTACATCACGCAAGTGTGCTGGAAATGCAATGGTAAGAGAAACGCAAGTTTCTCTTCATCAACCAGAGAAAGGTGGTTGCTCTTCTCCCAGCATTCACATGTTCACATTACCCAGCTGCGGTGAGAGGCCTGCCACAGTGCTGACGGACCCTTCCCACCCCCCCACCCCACCCCAGCCTGTTTCCCTTATCTTCCCCCGCAGCTGCTTCCTGACCCGAGGTTTGGCTTGAAAATCCCTCTTGGAATCTCTCACTATGCGTCCCTGGTCCTGTTTTCTAGCTACAGAGGAAACCAGACACCATCGGATGGGCCATCCCCACCTGTCTTCCCCAACACAAAATTTCTGGGATTTTCACCCATGTTCTCCCTCCCCCCGCTACTCCTCCTCCCTGAGAAAGGTGCCTTTTTTTCCCCATAGCTAGCCCCTCCACTTGTGTGCTCTCCCCTTGTGTGATCTCTCAATCTCCCCAGCCCTGAGTGCAATCTTATCTCTTAAAGGCTTCGGCCTTGTCCCATTCTTATGAGTCTACGGGCACCCCCACCAGTCTCTATAGCTGGTGCGGACTCCCTGCCCAAACAGAAGCCTTCCCCTACATTCACTTTCCTAAGCAACTGCTGCCCTCCATCTGTCCTTCCTTCCTGCCCAGTGCTTGCCAAAGCCCTAGTCCAGCCTTCACCATCCCCACTGCACACCCACTCCTTGAACACTTAGGTTATGATTTCTAGAGTCCTATATGAACTGCTAATTCAAAGGTAACTGAAAGACCTTTCAAGTAGCATGCTCTCAATTCTCATCTACCTTCCACGGGGACCATTTGACGCTGTGACCACTTCCTCTTCGAAACTCCAACCCACACCCCACTCCCTTCTTGCCCTCCCTCCCTCCGCTGATGGCTCTTTTTGGATTACCACTCTGATCCTTCTCTCCCCCTACAGCTCAAATGCAGGCATGCTCTCAAGATCTGCCACCACATCTCTCCCCAGGGACTCTTGTGGATTCCCACAACCGCAACCATCAGCACATCCAGGTAGACCTTTGTCTCAGCCCCCCTCACTTCACCTTACTTGCAAATTCTTGCATGCCACCCACACAATATGCATTGTGTTCACCCACTTCTTTTAGTACTCACTGACATTACCCTGATTCAGGCCTTCATCATCTCACCAGGACTAGTGCAATGGCTTCCTAATTACTCTCCACGTTTAGTGTCGTCTTAGTGCACTTAATTTAGTTTCCTTCTAGAAAACTGGTCCACACAGCCCATAGAATAGTGTCCAAATTCATTGCTTAAGAGTCTTCACTCTGGATGCATGTCCCTACTCCAAAAGAGCTGCAGGGCTATGGAGAAATTATTTGCCTTCTTTGAGCCTCACAGTGTTGTTGTAGGAGCAGTTGCTCAGGTTGTACACTGCACAAGTGTACCCAGATGATGGAACAAGTTGAAACTAAAATCCAACTCATGCTCCAATCACCAAATCAGTGGCCTAAACTGAGTCTCTGGTCGAGCTGGAAGAAGCCTTTCCCTAATTTCCCCAATGCTTCAGTAAGGACTGGGATTTCCCAGATTTCTTTGTAATACATATATTTTCCTGCTGCTACTTGATACTCAGACTCAAATCTTTCATTTTTCCCAAATATACCAGGTACTCGAACAGCCCAGGGTGTGTCTCCATCATCTCTGCAGCAATTTGTCCCTTGATTGTGCACCTGGGGAAAAGCTCATTCTCTAATGCTCCTCGGTCTGGGAAGGCTCTGTGCATCCCACCAACTTGGAATTTCCTCTTTAGTCCACATCCTGGTAACACAGTTATTGAGGACTATGTCACTCTGGCTTGGACTGTGCTTTTGGTTGGGAATCTATCTCTTCCACTTGTTTTTGGGTCATCTGACAGCAAAACCCAGAGCAGAACCCATTCACATTTGCTGTTCTGAGGTCGGTATTCCTGGCAAACCTGAATTTGTAGCTAAGCACTACTGGGTTATATCTGGAAAATAAAAGGATAGAGGAGAGTTGAAGGAGCAAACATGTATATTTTGAAGGGGCCAGGTTAGAGAATGATTTTAAAATAGGTTTTTTAAATTAAAGCAATCAAACACAAGGGCCCTAGGTAAATTAGAAAAACACAGATAGGTAAAACAAAATCAAAATCACTCCTAATCCCTCCAGCCACAGATGACCATTATCCTCATTTTGCTTTGTAATTTTATAAATGTTATTATATATTGATGATTTACTAAAAAAAATGAGATTTATGTATTACCTACTTCTTAGTATAACCTAAGCATTTTTGATGATATAAAATATTTTCTATGGAAATAGTATTTTTAATGTCTGCACAGTGTCCTGCTGGGTAATTGTACCATAATTTATTTACACATTCCCCAAATAGGTAGACTTTCATTTTTCTCTATTTTATGTAATACTGCAGTCAACATCCTTGTACCTAACTATTGGATACAACATAAATTTTCTCTTAAGAATAAAAGCCTAGAAATTGAACCGCTGGGTCAAAGGTCAGGTACATGTTTAAGGCTTTTGACATCTGTAATTAAACCTGCCCCAAGAATCACCATACCCACCTGACCTTCCTCTTTGAGATCAGTCACTTGCCAATTTCACCACCCTTGCCAAAATGGGTGTTTCAGATCATGGAGTTTTAAGGCTGAAACTAACCGAAGAGATGATCCACAGGGAGGGTCTCATCCCTGTCTGACACTGGAATCACTGGGGGCCAGGCGGGGCCTTACCTATTTAGTAAGCTCGCCAGGTGACTCTGTGCAGCCAGGTTTGAGAACCACTGATGTAGTCCAAACCCCATATTCCAGGTTTGAGGAAACTAAGCATCAGAGAAAGTGTGTAACTTGCTTAAGTTGACCCATTGGCGGAACAAAAATGAAAATATATCCAAAAGACAAAGAAAAAGAAAATGATGATTTTTAGATGGGAAATAAAGTGATGACCACTTGTAGTTAATTACGGATAAGAGAGTGGTAGTCCCTAGGTGTTTATATTAGAAATCTCATTCTTAGTCTGCAGACTCTTTAAGAACATAGAGTAGAAGGAATGCTAATCTTTCTTCCATTCCATGGAGAAACCATTCTCACAAAATCCGTTCATCACCAATTGCTCATTTTAAAACCTGCATTTTTAAAAGTCTATCCTTAAAAGAAAGAGAGGAAAGGAGCATGGACTCCCATAGATAAACGCTGCATTAATTTATTTTTACAAAATAAGTAAAGTTTATTTTTAAAAAAGCTCCAACAAGTACATTTGTTGGTGTCAAGACAAAGGAAAAAAAGACACAAAAATTCTTTTTTAAACAAAAATCAACCCTGATAGTATAAGTCAAGTAACTGTTTCTTTGTTGGGAAAACAAAACAAACAAAACAAAACAAAACCGTGCACTTGCAAATGAAAACACTTCCTAGGGGGAGGGAAATACTGTAGCTTTGTGGCTTTAAGAATCTTCAGTGAATGGCAGGAGGGCACAATTGGATTTTGTATTTATTTTAGGTTACACTTAACTAGAGTTAAAGAAGAACTGTAAATGGTGTGACATATCTTTCCTGCAGACATAAGCACATGGAGAATTGTGTATGCGCGCATGTGTGTGCATGTGTGTGCGTGTGAGTGTGTGTGTTGGGCAGGAGAAGCTGAGGAATCGTGCCTGACAAGCATTGTTTTTAAGAGACCAGCTGAATTAGCAATTGTGACCAATGGCTGCTCCCAGTTACCACTTTACAAGAAAGTGATTGTAGCACCTTTTTTTTTTTTCTGAGAAAGGAAACATTCTCAGAACGGAAAGAAAGGTCTTTTTGCTTTGCTATTTACTGTTCTCAGGAGATACACAGCTTGTGGTTTTGAAAGTCTGAGTTGCCTATCGCTAGATCCACCTTACCACTCCCGCTAATGAAATGCACAGAGTTCTGGTTTTGGTATTGATCAGTCAGTGAACAACTCTGTAAATGAGGGCCCCCTCCCCTGCATTGCAAGGAGTGACACCAGACATGGCCAGGGACCCCAAAGAGCTTAGGCTACAGAAACGGGGAGGGGGAGTGGGTTCACATCTTACCCCGCAGGCAAGATTCTCACTTCCCTTAAGGTTCCTATGGGAGACAAAGAACAGCAACATTCCCGGAAGCCATTCTGCTTGCTGGAGCAATTAAGCCAAAGGACAAAGCAGCTAAGTGTTTGGAGAAACCAGAACATCTTCATCCAGGAGATGATCTTTTCCTGTTTTTGGAGAGTTATGATAAACTTTGGGCACGTCGGGATCCTTAGGTGACTGCACCCGGAGGCCCTTCCCAGATGGTTCTGAGGGCTTCTCAACCTCAGCGCAATTGACGTTGGCGCCTGGTAACTCTGTTGGGGGTGCTGTCCTGTGCGTTGTAGGGTGTCCAGCAGCATCCCTGACCCCTCTACACATGGCAGGTGCGGAGAGCATCAGCGGGGGGCACTTATGAAAGGCACAGACTGGAGAACGGAACGGTTGTCTGCAGTCTTACGAGGAGAGCAGGCTGGCTGGCTCTCACACCACGAGCAGGTGCAGTGGGAGAGACTACCACGTCCTGGGCTCGTGTTCTCATCCCAAAACACGTCCATGAGTAAACATTATTCTATCTATGGATCAGAAAACAAAGGCTAATTCTTAAGGTCACCCAGACACTGTGTCACCAGGTTGGGATCTGACCCGGTTCACACATGCTCTTTCTATTGCTGTCACAAGGCACCGAACTCATGAGCAACTGTAGAATTTTCAACAGAACAAGGTAAAATGGGTTCACATGAGAAAGGGCCTAGATTATCAAAATGAGCAACTGGCTTTTTTAAACGCAAGTGACATCCTTCTCACTGACTTTGGACACTTTTTAATAGGCAGTAGATACTGGCTTTGAGCCAAAATGTCAATTTTAGGGGGGAAAATGTTCAGGGATAATTAAAAAGGCCCAGACAGTATGAAAGGATAACAGAGTCCTAGCAAAGCAACTAGTTATGGTCCAGTTAGAAGCTGAAAGACAGAAACGTGAAATTTTTAGAAAAGAAAAAGTAGAAATTCAGGGGATATTTCTTTTTTCTTATGTAATAAATGGCCCTACCAGAGGGACAGCCAACCAGAAATTAAACTTGGGTGTATGTGCAAGGAATAGTGCTCTTCACTGAGAGACGTTTCCATTATGCTGTAATGTCAGGGAGGATAAAAGATCACGTGGGAGGCCATACTCATTTAGAAAGTCCTATCACCTTCCACGCACTGACAGCGTCTTCCCTCAGAAGAGTAGGTCCCAGGAAAAGAGGAGCTATTTTCTTGGGGGGGAAAGGGTGACCCCACTTGGGAGAAGGAGCTATGGCCAAAGAGACCAGAGCAGATGGTGGCCGTGGTCCACAGAGTGGCCTGCACGAGGAGGCCCCGTGATGCAGTGTCCACTGGAGCAGCCAGGACAGTGACCACAGCATCCCCCACGATATTCTGGATGCGCCCTGCGGGGGCAGCTTTGCTTACATGGGGAACACCTCACCTCCCTGCAAGGCTGTCCCTGTGTCTTCCACCATCTTGTTGTCCTAGCCACCTTGTACTTACTCCAGACCCCAAAATGCCAGTTTTCTGTAGCCCAAACCTTCACTATCTCATGTCCCAGAGGTGACAGCACCTCTCCCAGTCCCTGAACAGTGAGGAGCATGGGTAACAGACATTAAAGGTGAGGGTCCCTTCACATTTTTTTTGGCAACAGGTATCCTAACTGCACTTGGACTTGTGTCCCAGCAATGTTTGGTTGGACATGGTACCATAGGCTTAATAATTGTGAGTAAATGATTTGAGAATGTGCAAATCGGGCACTAAAGTCGTCATAGAAAAATTATCATCCTGCTTCTAATGCCAATGGAATTATGACAATAAGTGCCAAGAGATTATTTAACAAATGTTCTGGACAGGACGCAACAAAGCCAGAAATAACAATGTTACATGCAAACAAACTGAACCACTAAGGGAAAAAAAAGGCAACCATATTGGTCAAAATGAAAATCAAAATTCAAAGATCCCCAAAGTAATACAATCATAACCAGAAGAATGTCACATATCAAATTTCTGGAATGCAGCCAAAGCAGAAAAGCAAACAGAAGTTTGGTAACCTGTATATCTCTTGTATACATGGGAGATAACAGGAAACTGAGTAAAACTCCCTGAAATGGCCCAATACCATCTCCAGTTAAAGATGGAAGAAAGCTGTTGGGGGCTGGGTGGGGGGCACGGGGGTGTAGTTATGGGAGGTTAGGAGGAAGAGCACAGTAGCAGGTTGCTAGGCAGACTTAAATAGGGGGTCTTCCCCCCTGGTGAATGTTTCTGATAATTTAGAGTCATCCTTCTCTTCCTAGTACAGAGGGAAACTTACAAGAACATTCCCCTTATAAATGGAAATATTCCATACAAAAGGGTTACTTCTGTATTCAGCGCTTCTCTCATTTCTTAAAAAGAATCAGCTCAAAACAATCCTCGTGCCCAAGAAGCATGTTTGGAGGGAGGGGGACATTCTACAACCCTTCAATCCTTTTTTAAACACAGATTGGTTCTATTACTAGGGATGTTTAATGCTTATAGTTTTTTTTGCTCCTCAGTCCAATTCCAACAGTCTGCTTGAAAATGGGTACAAAGAAATTTAAAATTCAGAGACTTTGAAAGTCTTTATAAGTCAGTCCTCTGTTGAGGTTTCTTAGGCACAGTGGGTTCATGAAAGTGGTCTTCGCTACATTTTCTTGTTTTATTGTTCAAAATACTCTGTGGCCCCAGCTCTTCTGCTTATCTCTAGCATCAGTGATCCAAATCTCTTTCTGACCTTTCTGGTCTTCAACGGTTTCCTTTGAACTCCCCCCAAGGGGTACCTCGTGATTCTTCCTTCTCCTCTACAGTATCTGCTTGTCGGCTTTTTCTTTTTCTTTTTCCTTTTTTTTTAAAGAGGGACACCTAATTAGTGAGCCCCGTGGTTTGTAACCATGAAAAAAATCAGCTCTTTTGTTCAGGAGTGACCGGGAGTAAACAAACTTACCTCTTTACAAAAAATTCACACATGGTAAGGGTGGTGGGGTGGTAAGCAAATGAGGGTTTCCGGGCCAGAACACACAAGTGCATATCATCAGCAGAATTTTCTTGTCATGTTTCTATAGTCTATCCTACATGTCTTCGGCAGCAATATGAAACAAAGTAGGGAAGAGAGAGAGAGAGAGAAAGAACAAAGACAGACAGACAGACTTGGCTATGCACTGATTATTCTAGCTCATGATTCCAGCCAAAATAAAAGGCACAATTCTTACAACTGTCCCAGAAGGGCCCTCCTATAGGCTCCCTTCTTTTTTTTTTTTTTTTTTAATTTATTTGAGAGAGAGAGAATGAGAGACAGAGAGCATGAGAGGGAGGAGGGTCAGAGGGAGAAGCAGACTCCCTGCCGAGCAGGGAGCCCGATGCGGGACTCAATCCCGGGACTCCAGGATCATGACCTGAGCCGAAGGCAGTTGCTTAACCAACTGAGCCACCCAGGCGCCCCTCCCTTCTTTCAAACAACCAAAGCAAAACCCAAAGCACCAAGCCACCACCACATTCAGAACTGGCCTCACGATGGCAAAACTGCTGTTGCATAATGCCACATCTAAGCCCATCTCTGTGGAGGGATTCAGGCAGTGCAGGGACAGAAAACGCTTCGCTTCTTCCCTTCTAAGTTCGTCCACTGATGTACTGATGACATTGACATACGACAGATGAACAGGCGAAAAGCAAATTTAATTTCCTACGCGCAGGAGTTCCATAAAAATATGAGAACCAAAGAAGTGATCAAAGCGAGCAGCTTTTATACCTTTTAGACAAACAATCCATCTGTGAAGAACTGACAAGACAAAGGCGTTTGGGCTTGGAGTGGTAAAGTAGTGAGGAAGTAACAAGGTTTGTCTATACAGCTTTCTCTGCTGTGAATTCCTTACCGCTGGTGATAAGGATGCTTTCTACCTTCCTTCTGCAGAGAGGGTCCCTTTCACATGGAAAATGTATTTCCCACTTTCGGGGGGGACAAAGGAAGGTCGGAGTGTCCTCCTTACGCTGGCCGTTTCTCAAGTATCTTTTTTTTTTTTAAAGATTTTATTTATTTATTTGACAGAGGCAGAGACAGCGAGAGAGGGAACACAAGCAGGGGGAGTGGGAGAGGGAGAAGCAGGCTCCCCGCAGAGCAGGGAGCCCGATGCGGGACTCCATCCCAGGACCCTGGGATCATGACCTGAGCCGAAGGCAGTCGCTTAACCAACTGAGCCACCCAGGCGCCCTCTCAAGTATCTTTAATTCAAAATAATCAACATGCCAAAAATGGCATACTTGGGGATGGTATATTCTTCTCTCCTTTAGTAGTCTTTAAACTAGCTCTTGGGGGGGAAAAAAGAGATAAAGAAAGGGACTTCTTTTCATTTGGATGTGTCAGATATAAAAAGGAAAACCTAAAAGTGTCCTGCCTTGTCCCAGTTGGCACCAAGATGGGCTATGCTCACAATCTGGGCATTCCACTTCGGGGCGGATGAAGGTAGAGAGGCAGGTGATGGCGATCCTCCCTTACGCCAACACGTGCCTGTGCTCAACCCCCATTTTTGTGGCTCCTTGGCTTGTTCCTATGAAAAAGTTGTTGTGACCTGAAGCATCATTTCAACAATCCAAATATGCCTTTCCCCACTCTCCCTCACTAGCCCACCAGCCCCCAAAAGGGACCCTTTGATAACTAGCCAGTCTACTCCGAGCTGCTCCATTGGAAGCAGAGATCAGCCCTCACTCTTTCTTTGATTCCCAAGGTTTGTGGAGGGAGGGGGTAGTGAGGGAGGGGTAGGGAAGCATGACAATGTTGGTTCAACTCTAATTTCATTTTACTGATTATTAAAAACATGTATCTGACTAGGTTACACAAAATAGATACATAAAAAGTTGCTTCTGAGCCATTGTGCCATTTTATAATTTAAACCCAAACATGTTCATCATAGAAGTCCCACACTTAATATGTCTCTTTTATCTCTTTTCTAAGGGGAGAGACTTGCAACACAATTCTGGAGAAATATCTGCATTGTTTATGGTTGATATTGATCAGAAAGGAAATCTAAAAGGAAAGATTGAATGTTGAGGAGACTTTGTCAGAATTCTTTCAACTGCAAGAAACAGAAACCCAACTTAAGCAGAAATGAGGAAGAATTAACTCCTGAACTTGAGAATTCCAAGGGAATTCAGGCATGGCAAGATCCAAGATCCAAGATCCAAGATCAACAACGTCATAGGGCTTTCTTATTCTTTCTAGCTCTTCCTCTCCTTCTCTGATTGTGCTTATCTGTCTAGCTCTTCATTTTTGGCAAGATTCTTTCTTGATTCTGACAAATTCTAAGCTCGTGGAAAGAAAAAATGCTACTGGCAAATCTACTTCTGAGAGACAGAGTGTGTTGCGGTGGGGGGTGGGGGGAGCAGAGAATGACAGAGAAGCATACAATTTTCCCCACTTAGACCAGCTGAAAATATTCTTGAATGATTCTGGCTTACCCATCCTGGGGCACAAGGCTGTGGTTGAATTTGTGCAAACCATTCCATGTTAGGACGGATCAAGCCTGGATCATGGACCATGGGATCCATATGTATACAAGAAGTAGTTTCCTAATGGAATCAAAAGAAGGATCAGACCCAAAGTGTAGTCCACCACAAACCTGGACCCTGTCAAGGAATAAGCAAAACTAGGAAGAAAACCATCACATAAGGCCATCATAGCATACTGAATTTTGGAGTCAGCTAACCCTGTGTCAAATAGTATTGTATATTTGGGAAAGGTGGTGTGAGGAGTTGGATGCTAAGTGCTGGCACATAATAGAGGCTCAACAAAATGTTAATCCCGATAGTCGTCAGAAGTACCATTGGAGACAGCAGGTGTCATTCTCTGTGACATGTTTATGTGTTTGTGCAAAATACCTACATTCAGTCAACCTTGCCCTGCTTTCTCCTGGTTACAAAGAGCATATACACTGCTTCCAGTGTGGTACCCACTACTACCCTCTCCCCACAGTGGCCCACATTAAATGTCAGCTCTTTGTTCTTTTCCTGAAACAAAGCTTCCATGTTATATCTCAGTTCTTTTTTTTTTTTTTTGAAAGATTTTATTTATTTATTTGACAGAGAGAGAGGGAGAGAGCATAAGCAGGGGGAGCCACAGAGGGAGGGGGAGAAGCAGGCTCTCTGCTGAGCAGGGAGCCCGTCGTGGGGCTGGATCCCAGGACCCTGGGATCACGACCCGAGCCGAAGGCAGACATCCAACTGACTGAGCCCCCCAGGCGCCCCTATTTCTCTGTTTTGTCTCAGCTAGCCATCACATTGTAACTCAATCAACTGAGTTTACCCCTGCCTGCGAGTGTGTGAATGAAGTTGTTGGAGGTATTTTCATTAACAACAAAGCAAAACAAAACCCTACTCTTGCTGATATTGTGTACACTTACTATTTTGTTTCCTTTAATTCCAGAAAGGTATGTAGTTGTAGACTGATGGAGATGTTTTTGGAGCAACACAGCTTTCTAGAATCCCTAAAATGTTACTAGGTAGCTAATCACTATGCAGAAAGCCAGATCTAATTGAGACACAAGACTACATAATAGGCATCAAGGACCATTTAAGTCAATAACAAGCACAGAACCAAAGGTTTTTGGTGTCCAGTGACATGCTATTCTCAAAAGCTTGAGCCCACAATGACAAATGATAATCAAAAGATCCTGCCTTCGAGTTCAAGGTGAATAAGATTACGATAAGCTCACAACTAAGATCACCCTTTGTTTTGTTTCATCAGCATACTATAGGAATGCAAGAACCACACAGAGTCAGACCAATTTTAAGTTTTTCATTATGGTAAAATGTACATATAGAGTTTACCATTATTTAGTGTGCAATTCTGTGGCACTAAGTACCTTTGCATCATTGTGCAACCCATCACGCCACCCATCCTGAAAACTTGTTCATCTTCCCCAGCTGAAACTCTGCACCTATTCAAACCTAGCTTAATAATAAATGTTTCATGCATGTGAAAATACATAGAACAATATCATGAACACACATGCACCCACCACTCAGCTTCCCCAAATTACAGTTTGTCACATTTGTTCCAGATCTCCTCCCCATTCTTCTTTATTCTTTATTTCAAAGAAATGGAACATTTGTTGATGCAACCAGACACCCCCTTGTGGCCCACTCAGGCCCATTTCACTATCTTCCACCCCCAAGGTAGCCACCATGTTCACAATTTCGTAACATTTTTGCATGGCCATAAATAACACATAGCACTGTTTTGTGTGTTATTGTATCTTTACTATGTCTAACTAGTATACCTATGGTGGGTACCCTTCTGCAGCTTTCCACCAACATTGCTTCGAAGACTCTTAACTCTAGGAAACCAACTGAGGGTTGTTGGAGGGGAGGTAGGTGGGCAAATGGGGTAACTGGGTGATGGGCATTAAAAAGGGCAAGCTCATCAAGTGTGATGAGCACTGGGTGTTATGTGCAACTGATGATTAACCGAACTCTACATCTGAAACTAATGATGTACTATAGGTTGGCTAATTGAATTTAAATTTAAAAAAAGGGGGGAAAAGCATTGCTTTGAACTTAACCCATGTCAGGACTTCCCCCCAAATCTGGCTGCGACCCTCATGGCCCTTTCCATCTCCTTTCTTGTACCGATACTGATTAGTAGGTGTGTAGGGCCAGAGTCCAGTGAAGAGTAAAGGTAAAGAAGCCATCTCTAGCCCTGTGCCTCCCTGGGTGATACCACAAAGAACACTGGATCAAGGGACCTAACTCTCATATCATGGAGTGCCAACCATGTTACCTAAAATCTTCCGTTCTTTCTCATCTGAAGATCTGGGAACAAGGAACCCAAGCAAGACTTTTTTTTTTTTTTTTTTTTTTTTAATTATTTTTTTAAGATTTTTTTATTTATTTATTTATTAGAGACCGAGCGAGAGAGAAACAGCATGAGAGAGGAGAGGGTCAGAGGGAGAAGCAGGCTCCCCGCTGAGCCGGGAGCCCGATGTGGGACTCGATCCCAGGACCCCGGGATCATGACCTGAGCCGAAGGCAGTCGCTTAACCAACTGAGCCACCCAGGCGCCCTCAAGCAAGACTTTTTGTCTGGTTCCTGATTTTCAGCTGAGGGTGAGACTGACAATGTGCTTGGTTCCCCATAACAGAAGTACAAACAGCTCTAGCCAAAGGCCCACAGAGAAGGACACTACAGAGGAATTGGTCCTACCCCCTCGCCACCCCCAGCACCTCACCCCTCACCAAAGAACAACCACGCCACATGTGGAGAGAGGTCAGGGGATGGGATTTCAACTCCTGCTCTGTCTGCTTAGCTGATAGATTACACAACTGCCCCTGGGCTTCTGCACCAGAGAAAAGTAGACTTGAGAAGAGGTGGTTTGGTGAGCACTGCCAGGTAGAGCAGGACATGGATGCATGCTCCCGCTCCAGCTCCCATGCCCTTGTGTGCACCAGCCACCAGAGGTTCTGGTTTCAAGAAGTAAGAATGATGGATGGGCATGCACCTGCAGGGCTGAGAGTAGACTGCGGCAGGAAGCTGAGCTGGGAGCTTCAAGTGCAGGGAACACAAGCATCATAAGTACATGGTACAAGGCCCCCACTGCTCATCAGTGGGAAAAATAGACATATGTGAGCTCCTGGTAGGTAGGACGTGAAGGAGTCACCATTCACCCACCTGAGGCCCATGGGCAATGAGCGAGGACTGCAGTTGAGATGCCGCAGGGAGGGGGCTGCCACCACGTGCAGTCAAAGAGGTAGACATCTTTCATTTCTGTCTCTCACTGCTCTAACTAGGGTCGGAGAGACAGAGCAAGGGGACAGGTGCATGACAGCACCCCATGCCCGCCTTCACTCCAGCCACGGGAGGCTGGTCTCCCATCTCCCCTGAGAGAACAAAAGGAAAAGATAGGCTTTGAATCAAATGACTGACATTTTAATATGGACTAGAGCTGCATCCTATAAACCCAAAGTACCAAAAGTGACTATGAAGCTATAAAATCTAGCCAAATTATCATTAAGGGACCTCGTGGGAAAGGGGGCTTAGCATTGGGGGGAAAATGTTTGTACCACGCTCATTGAGCTCAATGACCTGGGTACCCCTGTCTTCCACCTGCTGCAACAGCCTAATGTAATGGTTGGGATGATAAAGTGAGATTTCATTTTCCACTTTTCCTTCCTTGATGAGACATCTCTAGAAAAGTCTTACAGGAAAATACCCATCCAATCATATAAGAAGCCCAAGGCTGCATGTTTCTGAGGCAAAAAAAGAGGAAGGTAGGATCAGTGTGCCAATCTACTCTCCGCTGTATGTTATTCAGCACTATAGGGTTTTCTTTAAATCTTTACTGAGGTATAGTTAACAAATAAAATTGTAAGATATTTAAATTATACATGATGATTTGTTATACACCATGAAAGGATTTCTACCATTGAGTTAATTAACACATCTATCACCTCATATATTTATCTATTTTTTTTTTTTGGATGAGAACCTTTAAGTTGTAATGTCTTAGCAAATTTCTATTATACAATATGGTATTATCAACTGCGGTCACCTATTATACATTAGATACTGGGAAGTTATTCATCTTTTTTTAATTATTATTTTATTATTTTTTCCATCATGATAAGTGTACTTTTTATTTTTTATTTAAATTCAATTAATTAACATATAATGTATTGTTGGTTTCAGGCATAGAGGTCACTATTGATTTGTATTGCTTTGTGTCAAATCAATTCTATTTAGAAGCCCTTCAAGCGGGGGAAATCGGAGGGGTAGACGAACAATGAGAGACGATGGACTCTGAAAAACAAACTGAGGGTTCTGGGGGGGGGGTTGGGAGGATGGGTTAGCCTGGTGATGGGTATTAAAGAGGGCACAGTCTGCATGGAGCACTGGGTGTTATGCACAAACAATGAATCATGGAACACTACATCTAAAACTAATGATGTATGGGGATTAACATAAGAATAAAAAAAAAAAAAAAGAAGCCCTTCAAAATAGAAGAAAAAATGCCAGGGCGCCCTCTGCAGGACACATGGAGCAATCATGGGAGCCCCTTAGGCAGCCTCTGGCCTCACCGGAGTTTATGGGTTTGGGACATTCCCACTGCTCATCTGCTGGGGGTCTTAAAGAACTTCCAGGAACCCAAGCAAAGCACATCTTTTGGATTCTCTGTCTCAGGACACACCCTTGAGATGTGCGACAGGCACAGCTCCGGGGCTGGGCTGCCCTCCTCCTCTCCCTGGAGCCCACTGTGCAAAGTCCTGAAGGAATACTAGGTACTGCAGCAGTAGAACAGAAATCTGCTTCCCGTTTGATATTTGTCCTTCAAACCCCAATCTCAAAGCATGGATTCAAATAAAGTCAGGCCAGATTATCCTTATCCTGCTTGGAAACCATTATGTAGATTCACCAATCAAACTTGGACAGGAAGGAGACTGCGAGCCCATGTCACCGATGCCCCTGAGCCCCCCTTTCCCATTACTCATTCATTTGGCAGACCCCTGGGAGGGCCCTGTAGGGGCCGGCACCATGCAGGGGCGGGGTGGGGGGGGGCGCTCAACTTTAGACGAGGCAAAGGGCTGCACTCGCTGGGGCACAAACGAGCTCTTGTCCGAGTTGAGAGATACGACGCTTTATATTCACCTTGAATAAGATAGACAAAGCCGGTCTATCATTCACAAAGTCCTTTGTGGGGATTTTCAAAGCTAGCTGGTAATGCTTGAGACAGAAAAGTTGGAAAACTGAGTGGGGAATTGATTTTCAAGCATGGAGGTTAGGGGCGAATTTCTAGCTCTTGTCCACCCACCCTCAATAAGATATTTGGTTTTGTTGATTTATTCCAACAGACACTGAATGCCTACTAAGAAGACCTTCTCAGTGCCTCAAACATCTCCTCCCAAGAATATCTGTGCCCTGGGGCACCTGGCTGGCTCAGTTGGAAGAGCATGCAACTCTTGCTCTTGGGGTCGTGAGTTTGTTGGGTGTTGAAATTACTAAAAAAAAGTAAATAAACTTAAAAAAAAAAAAGAATATCTGTGCTCTATCAGTTGTGGTATAGGAAATGAAATCAAGAGGATGACATCAAAGCAGGACCAGGAACATCCTAAAACCCCAAACCCCCTCTTAGTTTGAGGGGATCTCAACATCCCCATAAGGGAGTATCTCTCCTCCGCTGCCTGCCTGCCTCAATCACGGTCTCTGTCCTTTTCCTCTCTGGGAAGAGAGGTCTTCCCCACTGGGCCATTAATACAAAAGACCCCAAAACACAACATTAGCCTCTTTTGCCCTGGGTGGGTTTTGTCATCACTGTTGTTGAAGTCACTCTATCAGAGCGGTTAGTGGGAGGCTGGATGTTTCTCTCTTTCCACGTGGAGCCTGGGCTTCTCCTCACCCTGTAGTGTGGACCGTCAGGTTTTCAAGATGTCCCCAAATGAATGGAGCAGTAGCAGAGCCCAGACCTGCAGGAGCACCCCAGCCACCATGATGAAACCCTGCTAGAGAAGAAGCCCTGATAAGAGTCACCAGGGACAGAGCATGCTCATCCAACAGGTGCACTAGAGGAAGACAGCCCTGGGAATTACACAACCACATCCCAGCACGGAGACGTGTGTTACTGGGTCCTGCCAGATCAAAAACATCCCCCCCCCCATCCTGTCGATCATTTCTTCAAAATGTACAAAAACATATAAAACAAGAAGTTTCCCATTGTCGTTACCAACATAGGCACTCAAACATGAGCCTGAAATTCTTCACTGAGACACCTTAGACTATTTCACTTTCTGGCATCTTCAATCAACATAGTGTGAGACAACTAGTACAAGCTCTCTGGAGGGGAATTTGGAAGGACGTATCAGATGTCTTAATCTGGAAACTGTATTTCCAGTAATTTATCCAAGGAAATCGTCAGATGAATGCACCATGTTTGCCAAATTATAAATTGGAAACAACCTAAACATCCATAAATCGAGGATTAAATCAAGTACAATACATCCATCCAATGGAACACTATGCTACCATTAAAGTGATGTATGGTGACTCTAGTTAATAACACCTGTATTGCATATTTGAAAGTTGCTAAGAGAATAGATCCTAAAAGTTCTCATCACCAGAAAAAAATCATAACCACGTGTGGTGACAGACGTTGACTATCATGGTGATCATTTTACACTATATACACATATCAAATCATTATGTTGTACATCTGAAACTAATACAATGTTATATGTCAGTTATACCTCAATAAAAAAATGTAATTCTATGTTTCTTGGCTTATAACTATGTCTGTGTTATATTGCTATGTTGGTATATTAATATTTAATGGAGAACAATTAGGTATGTATTGCAAGATCAAATCTTTGTAAATATTCATATATTTAGAAGTGATATACTAAAAGGCTAATAAATATTGTCTTTACATAATTTCCTGTCTTATGAGTTTTTCTAGTGAGCAGAGTCAAGAAAAGAAAAATCTGTCTATATTTTCAAAATAAAACAAAACAAAATGCCTCCTTCCCTAGCTTCATCCTACCCTATAGAACACTCAGTCTTTCTTTTTCCCCAGGCAAATTTGCTCAAGTGTCAGAGAGTTGTGTTTTGTTTTTTTATTTTTTTATTTTTATTTTTTTGAGAGAGAGAGACTGAGTGAGAGCATGAGCAGGGGGAGGGGCAGGGGCAGAAGAGAGAGAGAATCTCAAGCAGACTCCCCGCTGAGTGCAGATCCTGTCACAGGGTTTGACCTCACAACTCTGAGATCATGACCTGAGCGGAAATCAAGGGTTGGACCCTTAACCGACTGAGCCACCCAGGAGCCCCGGGGTTTTTGTTTTTTTTAAAAAAATCTTCTTTTTAACTGCTTCATTTTTCAAACTTATTTTGGAGAAAATTTTAAACATATACAAAAATAGAGAAAATAGTATGCTAGACCCTCACGAACCTCATTCGTGGCCATCTTGTTTCACCAATTCTCCCACACTCTCCACCTCTCCCGGCACTGGAGACAAATCTCAGATATCATGGTGTTTAATCCATAAGTGTTCCGGTATATCACTTCTAAAACACAAGGACTCTTGGAAACATAACAATGTTACCATTGTCATGCCAAAAAATATTAACAGTAATGCTCCAAAATCATCAAACAGCCAATCAGTGATGAATTTCCCTGGGGCCATCTCTTACAACTGTGTTACCCTGGTTGGGTTACCTAATCTCTTACATCTTTAATTTCTTTATTTTAAAAAAGAGAAAATATAGGCTAGTTGAGAGTATTGAACGAGACAGTATATTTAAAGAGGTTAGCACAGAATCTGGAACATTCTAAACATCATTAACTAGTAGCATTGGATGATTTGTGATGTTATACACTTTCTCACTCACTAGGCATTTGTATGAATTAGCCCTCATGTTGTACATTTCCTGCTCATTTCCTCTGGCCCTTTTTCTAGTGAGCATTAAGGATATCAATCCTTAACTTCATACTTTTGCCCAGTTTTTCAGTTTATTCTATGCTTTTTTATTTAACTTATGATTATGTGGTAAAATATGTCAACCTTTCTTTCGTTTTGACTTATTATAAGATAAATCTATATTTTCTCATATTTTGTGTTTTCCTGGTTTTTCATTTGGCACATATAAACTTGGAGAAACACTCTTTAAATGAGCCCTGTAATCTATTCTTTCATTTAAAACACACACAAAAATGTAATCATTCTCTAATTCATGAGCTTCTATTTTTTACAGAATCAGGTTTTTCTTAGGGTAGAGCTACTCTATAAATTAACTTTATAAAGTATATAAGATAATTTTGGGTTCACCATGTTCACAGCAATACCACCAACCAGTTCTTGTCTAGGGCTCAAAGTGCTTTTCAAATATACTGACAACCACCCTCACAAGGAAGTACTATTCTCACCTGGATCCTGGAGCTAAAACACTGTGGCTGATGGAACAGAGGGATTAGATCCCTTGAACGCATATTCTGCCTCTTTTTTTCTCCTCTGCAAAGCAGATTAATGCATGTAAAGCATGTAGAAGAATATCTGAAAGGTTGCAAGTGCTCCACAAATGTTAACTAGCATCATCATCATCCTGAGCATTAATGCAGTAATGACAATAATAAGTGCAAAATGATAATTATAGTAAAAATGAAAGTATAGTAAAAACGAGATGATTATTACAATATACTAAGAGCCAATGTTCATTGAAGTCTCACTACGTGCCAATTGGCATTTTATTTGCTGGTTAGCTTGCAGCGAAGTTACTTTTATGACCCCCTTTTTACATATAAAGCAACTGAGGCACAGAGTTTGTGACTTGCCTGAAAAAATCACCAGTTTCGCAATTGTATTCAATTAGTAGGTAGTGGAGTGCAGTGACTGCAGTCCAGGCAGTCTGAGGTCAGGGTCACCTTTCTGGAACCACCATGCTGAGACCCCTGGCTTGCGGACACAGAAAAAGGAGGACCTCCTGGCCCCCCTCACAACTCTTGGGCAGATTGCTGTAGTCTCCGCAGCCCAAGGGCTAGGAGCACGGTGACAGACAAAGAAAATGGCCCTACCTCAACCTTTCCCACGGCCTCAGAAGAAGAAAGATATTCTTGGCTTTAAGTTAAAGACCTTCCAAAAGCCGCCGGTGTCCCCTTGCGTGCGCACCTGTGAACACCCATTTCTGCCTGGGAAGGTGGGCCGGGTGAGGGGCGGGATGGAGGACATTGCCTCGGCCGCCAGCAGAGGGCGCCGTGGCGCCATGAGGGGGCGGGGCACCTGCGTTGTCCCCCTTTTTTTTTTTTTTTTTTTGGCTAGGTTAAGGCGTGAATTTCATTTTCTTCTGTCTCATGAGAGGAAATGCTTTCCCCTTTCTCAATGCTTGTCACCCACGGGGCTGCTTTCTTTTCCTCTTGATGTCATCCTTTTACACAGGCAGGAAATGCTGTTCATTTAAAACTGCTGTTGGGGAGACTTCTGCTGTCCTGTGGTCATTTAAAATAACAAACAAAGCTAATTGACCGGGAAGTTAGATAATCAAAGAAGAGCCATAATAAGCTCTTGATAAAGCCTTGTTGATTAAAGAAAGCAGAATGTCATGATGGAATGGGTCACCAGCAGTCTGGGAAGCTGGAGCTGTGTTTTTCAAATTGCTCTGGAAACACAGAAGTTGGTCATTAAATAGGTTGGTGGGCTGTGACCCGCATTTTGAAAAACTGAGCCAGACTAGAACAAAATAGAATTGAACCCATAATAAGAAACAGGATTTCTTTCCCGTTCTCCCTATGTGTGTGTGTGTGTACTGAGTTGCAATGTAAAATGTAATTAATCCTGTAGTTTGCAGTTTTCAAAATATGAATGCCTTTGGTAGCAAATGCCGGCACTTCACCTATAACCTCAGCTTGAGGACTCTAGGTTCTGCACCCCTGGCCTGTCTTGCACGTGGCTCCATCTGGGGTGGGGTGAGACTAAGACATGGGTCTTCAGGCTGGCCACATTTGATAGGTGTGTTGAAAAATCATCCAGCCCACGTGCAAGGCTCATGCCTTAAAAATGTTTTCATTTTCTAGAAAAATGCTAACCAGAATGGTGGTGGTGATGATTAGGGGGAGGGCAAGTACATCCCGCTGATAACAGAAAGAGAAGGTGGGAAATCGAGAGCAATAAGGGGCAGAGAAATGAGGGAGTGACCACAAAACCATCACCATGAAACCTTTGGTCTCCAGGGTTCTCCGGGTAAGTTAAGGGACAACATGAATAAATCAAATAAAAGAGTAGGTGTCAGTGACTCAAATTAAGAAGTAATATAGCCACTGAGTAAGAGGGGATATAAGTTATTATGCATCATTCTCCCATTTTTCTATAACTATAATCACAGTTTGGGATTCACCCAATTTTTCAGTTGACACAACCACCAGGGGAGTGTCATCAAGCTGTAAATATTTGAATGGTGACAAACTGGTTACTTGGTTGTAGGAGAAAAGGGTTTTTAATTTCTAGATTCTTAAAAAAAATTGTCATTTTCATCTGCGTTCTAAACAAATAAAACTATGATTTATATTTCAAAATTGAGAATGAAATTGACTTGATGGACTTCTGAGATTTCCAAGACTTGCAGCTTAATGTCTCCTGGTAGACAGAGAGGGGAAGGGGGACACACTGTTCGGGTGCAGGCTTCCGTGTAGGACTGAGCCTACCATGGCCCATGGTGATGCTCCACCAGCTCTCACCATGTCCAACTCCGCCCCCCACCCCGTGACTGAGCTGCTAGAAGCCCCACCACACAGCAAGAGATTGCTGTCACATAGGAGAGAAGGAACAGAGCAAAACACAGCATAAGCTCGAAAAACATTTTGGTGCAACGTCTTTCAGCTGGGTGTCCCCCTTGAGCCCATTCTGGGCCTGAATTGGAAAAGATGTGCTTTCTCCTCTTCTGAGGTGGGAGGAGGTGAGGGCTGAGTAGTCTCCTGAGGAAGACAAGAAAACCTGTATCTTGTAGCGCAAACCATTTGAAGGTGTATCCCTGTAGATTCCATTCTGGTTTTATTTTTAAGATTTTATTTATTTATTTGAGAGTGAGTGAGAGTAAGAGAGATCACAGAGAGAGAGGAAGAAGCAGACTCGCTGCTGAGCAGAGAGCCTGACGTGGGGCTCGATCCCAGGATCCTGAGATCATGACCTGAGCCGAAGGCAGTCGCCTAACCAACTGAGCCACCCAGAAGCCCTGATTCCATTCTGTTTTGTTATCTCTTCTCCTCCTGTAAAATCTTTTTGGTCCTTGCAGATGTCAGCTGTGCTCCTAGGAATTAGTCAATGGTAGTTAGGCTGGAGCATCCAAGGTGGGCAGTGGCAAGTGTTGTTAATAAGAAAGCCTCTGAAGAAAGATGACTCTGGAGGACAAGAGCCAGGGCTACGGGTCTAATGTCTTTTCTTAAGGGGAGAATATCTCTCTCCCTGAGGACTAGGGTTTGACTTTTATTAAAGCAAATGGCAGGGGCGCCTGGGAGGCTCAGTCATTTAAGCATCTGCCTTCAGCTCAAGTCATGATCCCAGGATCCCGGGATCGAGTCCCACATTGGGCTCCCTGCTCCACAGGGAGTCTGCTTCTCCCTCTGCCCCTCCCCCCACTCAGTCTCCCAATCCCTGTCTCTTTCTCTCAAATAAATAAATAAAAACGTAAAAAAAAAAAAAAAAGCAAATGGCAGCACCCCTTCGAAGCTACCTGTGTATGGAAGGGAGAAGGGTTCCCATCCGTCAAGGACCCCAGAAGAATTCCATCTGAGATGTGTGGCCTCCAGCCATTGAGACCTGATGTTCTGCAGCTGTGAGAGCCAGCGTCACCCCCAGTCACTTATTCTAGACATCATCATGGATTTGTCATCAATAGTCTTTATTCTAAGAGGGAAGCCAGGGAGGAATTTTCCACTTTCTTAATTTTCCAGACACAGCCCTGGATAAATCAACCAAACAAAGCATATGTTGAAAGAAAGTTTATGAAAATATGAATCAGGATCAAGAGCCAAGGAAAGGTCAATGGACTGGGCCACAGCAGGCAGCTCTCTGAGTCACTGCGGGGCTCAGCAGGGGCAGAAGACACTGAGGGTCTGTGCCCCCCAGTCCCCATGTAGGTCAGATAGCTCCGTGTAGCTCTGTGAGGTTGCCAAGCACTTTCACGTGTGTCTTTATCTCGGTTGACCTTCTGGGAAAAGACCAGACCTTCCCGGGCCCTTTATTTGATGTGACTCAATCTTCACCCAGGACTTTCTCATGGGCAGACTCACGGTATTTGAGGGGGAGAAACCAAAGGAAGTGGGTTCTGGGGCTGACTCATTATAGGAAGGTGAGCCAAAAGGTAACCGAGGGGTTCAACACCTATATTTCATCTTTCCTCTGACCCATTCACCTCTCACCCTTGCCCTCAGGTCAGTCCTGTCCCCTCAAGTTATCCCAAGAGACCTGGGGCCTGCCCCCAAGGAATGGGGTGAAGGCCTCTTTTACCTCACCAAGCCCCGCTGGGGAGACATGAGAGAATGGGTGGTGACCTTCAGCTTTCATATAATCTGCCTTTTTGTCCATTATCCACGGACATCTAAATCTTCTTTCTTATGCACACTTAGACATGAGTCCATCAGCCGGCAAATAAATCTTACCTTCTAACCACCATTTCAGTGGCAATTCAATTACTTGTATCTTTACCAAATTGTATCCCTTTATTCCATTAAATACTCATGGAAATTAACAATGGAAATGCTCAAAGTAGTAAACTAATAATAATAAAATGGAAAATGAGATGGGTATCACCAAGTATTCAAAATGACAAATAGTTAGTATGAGGCTTAATGCTCCTTGATCTCTAGCAGCTTAATTATGGGTCTAAATGCTGAGATTAAATGCTAAAGAACACCTACAAAACAGTGGAAATGTACATTTTGGAGACTGCGTTATGAATAAAATGGAGGGAGCTCAGTGGAACTCCAGCACCCCTTCCCTGAAATCTCTGTTAGGAATCAGCCCATTCTCTGACATGAGTCATTAATGGTTTCTCCATTTTGGACCAAGGGCTGTCTACACAAATGCTACTTCAAGCACTTCTCTCCCACCACCACCCCCCAACCAAAGAGTGCCTCTGATCCCCTGCTACAGAAATTCTGGAAGCAGTCTTCAGGGCAAATTTTCAATTCTCATTTTAGGAGTGTTTGGGTGAAATTATGGCAAGAAGTGAACAATCCCCAGTACCGTAGCAAGGGTGCTTGGAATCACAGCTGCTGAGTGTCTAAGGGGGAAGGGAACATGATCTAAGAGGTGGTAGGACGGGTTTGAGGCCAGGGGCGGGGTAACAGCGTTATCCTCCAGAGGCCCAGGAGAGGGATAGGATTGTCAATTGGGTCTTCCCAGTTCAGGTACTTCCTTCAAATACTCTTCTGGCCTGGGCTACTGTGTGGTAGAATGAGTATGGCTGAAGCTTATTCCTGGCACTCATCTCCCAGGACGAGGCTTCAAAGCTCCTTGAGCTCCCCACCATCAAGACCAAGCAGCAAGCAAGGACAATAATCAAAGTCTCCATCAGAGCAGATATTCCTGTGTGGATACCCAGGGGATCAGGAAGGCTGGGGGTCCCTGCATATGTGGAAGAGGACACCAGCCAGCAGACAGGGCAGGATGGTTTGGAAAATTACTCCAGCCGAGAGCCCACAGCTCGGGGCACAGTCATAGATCCATCGATGCCAATACGGAGCACCCCGTCTCCAGGGGCATTTTTTGCGTGTGTGACTTTAAGAAGCTAGTAGAAAATTTAGGATTCTCCAAAAGCCATGAGCTGCCTATTGCAAAACATTCAGTGCCAATGGATTTTTTTTCCTTTTCAATTGAACTTTTTCCCCTGAATATCATGAGCAGAGTTCTTTCAGGTGTGTCCAATCTGTCCATAAATAGCAACCACTTATCATGCCCATACTCACTTATGTCATCTCTTTTTTCCTCACATCAACCCCGAATGATGACAAGCTCAGAGAGGTTGACCAGCTTCTCAAAGGCCCCACAGTTAGTGGAAAAGTCAAGTTTCAAATACAAGCTCTTCCCCACTAGGCAGAGCCCTGGACCCCCAGGCCCCAAGTGGTAATGAGGCTCCAGGCAAGAGGTAAAATTCAGTTAACTCCAGTGCTTTGTGTTAGCTGTGATAAAGCTGTCCCAGGAAAGGACATAGCCTCCTTCATTGACCTCTCTCATCTAAAACCTCTAGCCATTCAGATGGATCCATTCAAGAAAGGTAAAACTTATTGAAGAAATTCTTAATCCTGAATGTTAAATTTTGTATGAACCTAAAGGCTAGTTTTGTTTACTGCCAGGTAGAAACAAGACCAAACAAAAAATGTGTGTGATCCTGACAAAGCCCAGAGTAAATCAAGGGAAATCACTCTGAAGCCCTAACTGTGTAATTCTAGAAGCCCATTCTCAGATTTCTAGGAGTTAGTTCCATTGAGTGGCTGTTGTCACAGGACTGAGAGGGTCAGAAAAGTTGTCGTAGGATAAGAGCCACGGCACAGTGAGAAGACAGGAGACATCTGTCCCAGCTCTGCCACCAAGTATCAAGCATCTTTAGTTTACTCCCTTCACTCTTCCGGCCCCCATCTGACTAGGATCTGTTTCCCAATTTTTTTTTTTACATCATGGTGCACACACAGGTAAGGCCTACAGCTCCAGACACGCCATGAGGAAATATCTCAGGAGTAACAGTCCTCGGAGACCTGCAGCTCATTTGTGGCAGACCAGTAAGGCAGCCCTGGGCTAGATGATGACTAAAATACCACGAAAATCCCAAGTCTGTGTTCCTTTCCAAACAACTTTTAGGAGGACCCCCAAATGGCTCACTCGGCACGTTTATCACTGGACCTCTACACAGAACCGTGTAAAATTCCGAGATCACATCTTATAAGTGCAGAAATGAAAGTCCCTCCAGGGAAGGGGTCTTTTTCCCACGGCCTGGGGACCTTCTATAAGGTCCCACTGAGGAGCTTGAAAAACTCTGTCAACCTTCTCAAAATGCAGCCAAAATTTTGTGTGTATGTACATTTTTTCTAGGGAGATATCCACATTGCTCCTCAAATTATCAGAAAGGGCCACTGTTTAAAAGGACAGAACTTACTGGGATAAGACAAGTTTTATCCATCTTTGAAGCCATGTGGCTGTGCTGTACAAATCCTGATTCAGAGCACTTGGTCCATCACTAGGAGAGTATATTCAAGCCTGAGAACACCAGCACCATGTCCAAATACATGAAAGGCCAGAACCCTTGAGAAAAGGCACCTCTTGTATAGGACACAAAACATATTTAATAACAATAGAATTGCAATGTGCGGATATAATTCATTCATGTTATTGCATTAATAATACAGCTTTACATACTTTTAGACAAAAAGAAACATAGGGCACAGGTTGGAGGGGAAGGAAGTTTTTGACTTAAAAAATCATTCCAATTAAGAAATTCACCAACAGTACTGGTCTCCCATAAGTCACAGATTTTCAGAAAATACTTTTACCTCTGATGGATTGGCTTTCTTTTTTTCTGACAGCCTCAACTTGTCATTTATTTATAAAAGGTTAGTCACTGAAGAATCCTGGAGAATCTCTTTCTAAAATTCATAGGCAACTGGGACAGCCTGACAAGAGGACACATCCCAGGGTCTCACCCTGTCTCCTGACTCGTGGGGCTGCTCTGCCTTTCTTCACTCTCTGGAGAGAAAGGGCTTGGAAGGGAGGGGAAGGCTGTAGGGGATGGGCTCCACATAGGACACAGTGAAGGGCAAAGTGCCCCTCTGATGTCTGTGGCCATAGAGCCTTCTCCAGCATCAATGGCAATCTCCAGGTACCAAGCAGAGGAGAGAAAACTCAGGGGTGAGAGGAACAGGAGGAACACATCAGCCACCATCACTTCGCTCCTGGGTGCACCAAGAGAAGCAGCTTCCTTTACTTAAACTGGCAAATTCTCCATGAAGAATCACGACTCCCATGTTGGAGACAGAAACCGAGAAGCAAAGAATTCACAAACATCTGATTAGAAGGATCCTCCTGAGCTTCTTATTTCTGTTGGTTGTCCCTTGTCACCATAATAAAATCGATACCTGCTACCATTCACCCAGGGAAGAAAGAAAGAAGGGAGGGGGGACTCCATAAGAAGAATGAAACAAAAAGCAAATATTACACGTGAATCTTAAGGACCTACGGCTAAGTGGAATAAGCCAGGCACAAAAGGGCAAATCCTGTATGATTCCACTTACATGAGGTGCCTGGAGGAGCCGAAATCATAGACACATAAAGCAGAACGTTGCCAGAGGCTGTGGGCAGGGGAGAGGGGAGGTAGTGTTTAACAGGGAGAGAGTTCCATTTGGGAAAGATGACAAAGTCCCACCAGACACTTTATGCTATCGGCAGCCCGAGAAGGACACAGAGCCCCCTGGTCCTTTTCCCTGCTCCCCATACACTCTGCTCCTCCCTGCATGCTGGGGTCCCTGTTCTCACCCCTCCTGCTCCTCCCCACCTCCCCCTCCCCTGTCCTGCCCACTGGCTGACCCCCTTCCAGCCCCCATGGACTCTTCATTAGGGCCGCTATCACGAGATACCATAGGCCGAGTGGCTTACAAACAACAAAAATTAATTTCTCACAGCTGTGGAGACAAGAAGTCTGAGAACAGGTGCCTTCGTGGTCAGGTGAGGACCTTTTTTCAGATCACAGACTTCTTGCTGTGTCCTCACATGGCCGAAGTGGCAATGGACTTCTTGGGGTATCTTCTACGAGTACTAATCCTATTCAGGAGGTCTCCACCCTTCTGACCTGATCACCTCTGGAAGGCCCCACCTCCCAATACCATGACACTGGGTGTTAGGACTGCAACATGTGAATTTGGGGGACACAAACATTCTGACCCCAGCAGGCCACTTGTTAGGGCTTGATGTCATCAGCCACAGAACGAGAGACGTGGACCCTATCTAAGCTCCTCAGGTGGGGGTCTTTGAAAGTAGTGATGAGTTTACAGCTAATTTTGAGCATCAAAAGTCCTTGCACCTTGTTAAATCATAAATGGACCTGTGATGAGGGGACGCTGGCTAACTGAAAGATTACTTTGTTTTACGTGGACCAGAATCGCATCATCTTGGTGTGCTGTTTCTCTCACATGTTGCTCAGAATCCCAGCCTTCTTGGCCAGCTGGAAAAACAAGTGAATTGTTACTTATTTTGATTTGACAAATCCTTTCCTTTCAAGGCTGGGGCCCAACAGGATGGTGATTAATGGGCAATCCCAGTGGGGCCACACTTGGTCCCCACCGGTCTGTGTGACCACTCAGTGGCTTCCAGTATGAGTGTGCTAAAATCATGGTCACGAAAAAATGCGGTTCTCCTTGCCAGCCCTCCCCAAGCCCACAGATTGCCTCCTGCCATCCCCTGACTTCCATCTCTGGCCCCATGGGTGCCACACCATGCACCAAACTTCCTGACAACTCAACTGCCGCTCTACAGTCCTCCATGTCCCATTCCCCAGGGGCTCACATGCTACATCTGCTCTGTGTTCAGGGAGTGTTCATCAGAGCCCATAAGTGAATGAGGGCCTTCTGGAAGGGTGATGCCTTTCCCTAAAGAAGGAGCTCTGATCAAAATGAGCAGCAAACACAGGACCTGTAGCAACAAGTACACAACGGCAAGCTTCAAGCCGACTGCCCAAATGCCATGTGTCCTTGTCCAACCATGAGCCACCCCATGCCGACCACGCCATCACAGGTGACCAACCCCACATTGGCCCCCCACTAGCCAGCCCGGAGGTGTCAGGACGTGTGCTTCAGCAGCTGGGCAGAAGAAGATGGTGGCGGCCTTTTGGGTGGCATGTGATACCTCACTTTTTTCCAGAACTTGGACTTTGCGCACTGTGACTGCTCTGTGAAGTCCCCACTCCACTGGACGGCCCCATGCTTCTGCTTGATGTACTGAATTGACTCCGGCATGGCCGCGTAGTCCTCGACTTTCTCCAGTTCAATCAGGATGACCTTCATCCCGTCCTGGATGAGCGCATTGTAGACTGCAATGTGTTCTTCCGACATGTTCTTTAACAAGTCAAAGCTCAGGGATTCAGGAACTAAGATGATGATCAGTCTCCTGCACAGCTTGATGTTTTCGTCAATGACATTGGCCACTGCTGCAAATAAAGAAGATGCAGACTGTCTCAGGAGTGAAAGAGCCTAGATCAATCTCTGAGAATATTAGAAATGGGCCCTGGATAAAGGCAACATGGACTTTAAAATAAATGTGACTTAGGAATGGGTAACAAAAGTGATTTTTTTTTTAACATATATCCTATCTTCTGTGAAGCCTTCCTGATTTTCCCAGAAAAATTGGTCCTTTGTGTTCATAAGTCATATTTTTTGGTAGTTAGTTGCTGATAGGCCACTTTCCTTAGCCCACTGACTGCACCCACAGACCGTGACCTACCCAGAACAAGGGTCTTATCGTGCCTAACTTTGTATCACCAACTTAACTGAAGGTCTAGTATATATTAGATGATGAACACATTTTTTAAATAAATAGATTTTAAAAGGACAGGGAAAATGTAGGTAGTTCCAATGTTGTATTAATCTTTATTTGTGTTTTCCTCTTGGGCTTCGTAGCTAGCTAAATGCCCAGGATTTATAAGACTAACTTGAAACTAAAGAACACCCCCTGATGATTTCTTGGGGAGAGTTCTGGAAATATCCAGCTATGGATGAAACTTGGTCTTTTTTAGCATAAAGACTAACTTTTATATCCTCCTTTTTCTTAGAATATAAAAATACACTGTGACCTCCCCAAGTTCATGTTCTTCTTCTCTTTGGCTTATTCTTCTAACCCCTAGAATTTTACAAGGCATATAGCAGGTGCTCAATAAATATTTGCTGAATAAGTGAGTGAAAGAATATGCTTATGAAATTTGAAGTCTTCCACACATTTATGGCGAGCACTAGATCAGATTTTCAGTTCCTCATGGAGGCTGGTCTTATAACTTGAAAAGATGCGGGCTGAGATATAGTTGTCACTCACCACGGATATGGGCAACCTACAAATCCAAAGCACTCAGCAACCTTTCCAAATGACCCAGAGAAGGCCACTACCAAATGCTGTAAAGTAGTCATCTTGGTTTCCTCTTGACTAGTGCAGGATGCTTATTTCAAATTTCAGCCATTTGTTGTATAGCGTTCCAAGAAAGAAAACATGTAGGTCAAGAGGGAAACTTTATCCGTCGAATGCCTAATATGCGCTAAGTTCCATATTGGTCCCCACTCAGGTTTTACCTCATTTCATTCTGTCGCCCGAGTTAAGGAAGTATTCTCCTCCCCATTTGACAGATAAGACAGCTGAGGTTCAGAGATGTTGCCTTCATTGCCCAAAGCTACACTCTTGTTCAAAGGGAGACGTAAATAAATAAATTCTATTTTATTTATGTAGGAGAAGCCTGGGCAGTTAGGGTTTATAAAATCATCTTTAAACATGAGCTGATTTACATATTCGAACTGATGGAGAATACTCAGCAGTCAGTCTCAAGGGCATGAGGGCAAATGACCTCTTTTCTCCATTTGGTCCCTTGGCCAAGGCTGTCATCAGCCAACTGCTTGTGTTACTCATAGTGAGAGTCACACTATTTCAACCAGGAATCCAGGTTATCCTGTTACAGGAATGAGCCCCAGAGAGAAGAGAGCTGGTCCTAACTCGGCTCGGGGGCTGTGGGCTGAGGAGGTGCAAGACTCCCCATGGTTCCTTGGGGAAAGCAAGCAGATCCTCCCACCCCACCACTTCTAAAGTGAAGGAAAAGAGACTTGCCTTTCCTTTTTATTTGTGGCTTTTACACTTCACTCAAAACATACCTTGTCCAGGAACTTCATCCCTGCCAAATATAAATAATTTATATCCACACTGCCTCTCCAGCACCTCGGGCAGAATCTTCAACACCAGCGTGTCCACCTCATGGCTCTGGATTTCTCTTTGAGGCTTGGGGTATAAGACATAGGCATCATACAGCTTGCCATCTGAAAAGGAAATGGGATAAACTCAGAATTACTCCTAACAAATTCTCTTATGTTAACAGAGCGAAAGTCTGACTTGCTACCATGATGTCCTTTTCCCTTGGGTTCAATGACTTCAGAGTACCCAGTTGGCTCCCTTGGCTCCAAGCATTGCCACACTAGGTTCTCATTCTCTCAACACATTAAATATTTCACTAATGCTCTTTTGCTTGCGTAGTTTCTGAGGACAAGGTGAATGCAACTCACATCTTTGTTTCACGATAGGTAATTTTTTTTTTTTTTTTTTTTTTACACCTCTGGCTTCTTTTAGGACTTTTTTTCCTTACCTTCGACTTTCTGTGGTTTGAAAGTGATATGCCTAGGCTTTTGTTTTTTTGTTCATCCTGCTTGGTATTCTCTGAGCTTCCTGGATTGTGACATTCATTCGGGGAAATTCTTAGTCATTAGTGTTTCAGATACTTATGTTCCTTTCTCTCTTTCTTCTCCTTTGGTATTCCCATTACATTTATGTTACACCTTCTGTGGTTGTCCCACACTCATTGGATACTTTGTTCTTTTTTCCCCCCCCCAGTCTTTGTTCCTTTCGCTTTACAGTTTTGGAGGTTTCTAGTGTGATAGCCTCAAGCCCAGAGATTCTCTGCTCAGCCATGTCCACTCCACTAGTAAGCCCGTCACAGGCAGTCTTCATTTCTGTTACAGTTTTTTTTTTTTTAATTGCTAGCTTTCTTTTTGGTTCTTTTTAGGATTTTCATTTCTCTGCTTACATCTCTCATCTGTTGTTGTGCGCTGTCTGCTTTTATGCATTAGATGCCTTAGCATGCTAATCAGGGATGATTTAAATTCCCAGTCTGATAATTCCAACATCCCTCCATTTCTGGCTCTCATGTTTGCTCTCTCTTCAAATTGTGCATTTAATATGCCTTATACTTTTCTCTGAGAGCTGGATAGAATGCATCGGTAAAAGAAAGTGCTATAAACTGGCCTTTAGTTACAGGGTGGTGAGGTGTGGAGGGAGGGGACATGTTCTATGGTCCTGTGATTAGATCTGTCTTTTAGTGACTCTGGACTATGAACTTCACAAGCATTTCTCCGTTTTTTATCCCCACTTAGGTGGGGCAGGTTGGCTAGATTGGGCTGGAGTTGGATATTTCCTCCTGTGCAGGTCAGTTAGGCTCTGATAATGCCTTAGCGGGTAAGGCTTTCATTAACTAGTTTCTCCTGAGGGCAGGCCTTGTTAATAAGAACTGAGTGCTCTAGGATATTTCAGAATGATTTTTCTCCTCCCCCTGCTGGAAGCACAAAGAGATTTTTTTCTCTGATATTTACAGTCAGAACCAAGTCAGGCTTCTGGAGGGAAAACTCACAAAAGTGTGGGTTTCTACTCCTTATGACTAGGTTCCCTGAAGAATTTAAGTCTCAGATTTATCCACATTGAGCCTCCAGTGATTTGTCAGTTACAATTGGTATTCCTACCCCATTGGCATTGACCTATGAGGAAGGTGGTCCTATCCCCGTTACATAAGAATCACTTCTCCAAGGTCACCCAGCCCCAATTCCAACCTGACACCTTTCACTCTTAAGTCCACCAGTCCCCGTGGTGAAAATGAGAATTGAAAGCAGGAGTCTCCATCATCTTCACTCTTGATGGGTCCTGTGCAATGGCGGACTGTCGTAAACTGCACCAGGCAAAATGGGCCAAGTCTCTGTGATTCAGACCCACTAGTGAATTTCGTCACTGCAATTGCACACGGCATTGTAGAGACCAAGCCTCTGAGCAGACTCCAGGAATCTGCTGTGCAGTACAGAGAAGTCCAATACAACAGCACATTTCGTCATCACTGGAATGAGCTAAGCATTAATTGAGCAACCAACCACAGGTAACAGTCACTGTGCTCACCCCTGGACAGATGAACAAGACACAAGATCTAACTGGAAAGACCCTTCAGAGACTTGGAAATAAAAACATGAGGCGCTACAAGATCACACGGCTGAATGAACAGGAGAGATGGAAAGAAACAAAACTTCCCCATAGCATGAAGCTCTTGGGGAAAATTCATAAAGGATGGAGGGCAGTTCCTGGATTTTAAAGGGTTTAGAAAAAAATGAGGCGCTAGGAGTGGAGGATAAAGAGTCCAAGAAGGGGAAGAGCTTGAGAAGCACATGGAAGGGGGATGCTTATGCTCTACTCAGGGGTCATATGAATGAGTAAGAAATTCTAGCAGGGCTAGAAGGTTTGAGTGAACATCTCATTAGAAAATGTGATTTTTTTTTTTTGAGCTCCAGGCTATTTGGAAATTCACAGCTAACCTAATGGGACCCAAGAAGAAGCCATCCCTTTTTATTCCCTTTTTATGGAAGTTTGTTTGGTTGAACAGACTTGAAAAGAAGGGTGGCTCTGAGCCCAAAGAAAGAAGGTAAAATCTCGGATACTTCTAGTTTTTGTCTAAATAATAGTACAGACAGTCCCTGACTTAGGAGGGTTCGATTACAATTTTTTGACTTTATGATGGTACAAAAGCAATACACATTCAGGAGAAACCATACTTCAAATTTTGAATTTTGATCTTTTCCAGGCTAGTGATATGCGGACCTCTCCTCTCTCTGATGGTAGGCAGTGTAGAAAGCCTCAGCTCCGAGTCAGCCACGCAATCTCCAGGGTCAACAGTCGATACACAGACAACCATCTGTCCCCATACACCTGCTGTTTCCCACCTTCAGGGCAGTATTCAATCAGTCACATGAGACAGTCAACCTTGATTATAAAATAGGCTTTGTGTTAGATGATTTTGCCCAAATGTAGGCTAATGTAAGTATTCTGAGCACATTGAACGTAGGCAGGGCTAAGCTGTGATGTTCTGTGGGTTACGTGCATTGAATGCATTTTATCTTATTTTTTAAAGATTTTATTTATTTATTTGAGAGAGAGTGAGAGAGAGAGAGAGCATGAGAGGGAGGAGGGTCAGAGGGAGAAGCAGACTCCCTGCCGAGCAGGGAGCCCGATGCGGGACTCGATCCCGGGACTCCAGGATCATGACCTGAGCCAAAGGCAGTTGCTTAACCAACTGAGTCACCCAGGCGCCCTTGAGTGCATTTTAACTTATGATATTTTTAACTTATAATGGGTTTATTGGGATATAACCTATCATAAGTCAAGGAAGATCTGTAGTTAAAATGTGTACAGAACTTTAGAGTTTACATTGTAGCCTTTTCCCATTCAATAAATTCTCACGCCAACCACCACTGACAACCTTTAAGTCTCTGCGCACCATTCCTGGCCATCCTGTGGAAATGGTCATACACACCCATGGGCATCCATGCACACTCACTCTTCCTCAGTCTCCCCAACCCCTGTCATAAAAGGAAGCCGTATGAGAATGGGGACTTTTTTTGGTGGGGTTCCACCCCCAGTGCCTGGAGCAGGAACTGAGACAGAGGAGGTCCTATCAGTAGTTGCCAAATGTCTGAATGGAGCTTGATTTTACAGAGGCTCAAGAAGGTTAAATCTGTGAGGGGAGAGAGAAGTTTTAGATCATGAGCTGATTCAGCTTTTTAATAAATTGGAGTCATAAGGCAGGTACCCAAGGGATGATTAATTTGTGTTTGGAGTCGGCAGAAACCCAACCCAGCTAAAACTCCTTCTGTAACGTCTTCAATATTACTAGTCTATACCACCACTCCATAAGTGGATATTTTTCTGAATTAAATTTAATGTCATATACTTGACTTTCTAAAGCCAGGGGACATATGAAAAAAAAATTTTTTTAGGATTTCATAAAGGCTTTATGTTTTTAAACATTTTAAAAAGGATTTAAAAGTCCTTAAAAATTTGATAATATTTAATCCTTTTATGATAAAGGGTTGGTTGGGTTGGCATTCTCCTCATCACATAGCAGAGCCTCCCAAGTGAATACAGTATTTCTTGGTCTGTAAACTACAGCAAACATCCGTGTTCATCACCACCTTTGTCTGAAACCCTGCCACGGTGTCTCTCTTCTCTCAGGCCGTTTCTCTTTCTTCCTTCTCATTAAAAAGCAAAACAAAACAAAACAAAAACCTATGTTTGCTGAGTGAATTCTCTCTTTTGACTGTGTTCCACGTTCCCTGTTTTTAGGTGAGGTGTCTGAAAAGACAGGTGCTCCATGCTGGGCAAATGCAGACTCTGAGACAGAAGAGACTTAGGCAGCAAGGGACTCTCACACCTTCTCGAAAAGCAAAATACAAAATGCTCCCAATTTTGGGGTCATCTTTTATTTTTTTCTTTCTAAGCTTTTGGGTAGTAATGTAACCTCTGTGGCTTGTTCTCAAAAATGCAGTGGGTTCTCATCACTTCCAAATGATCAGTTCATCCTTTATTCACCAGTCTAGCAAAAAACATCAAGCTAAGGCCATTTTGCTTTTAGCCTCCGCCTGAGGTTTTGAAGGGCGCTCTCAGACAACTGCCTGCCGGCTTTGCCCGTCACGGTCACGGTGAGGGTCACATTTGTATCCTCGGATTACGGGAAAGGGAGCTGAGACAGACAAGGCTATGTTATTTCTCGTCTTTGAGGTGCTAAGTGCATAGCCTTGATTCAAATCCAAGTCCACCACTCCCTCTGGTGTGGCTGAGACGAGAATCAGGAGGAGGAAACGTCACAAAGCATATACCTGATTAGTCCCTTGCAAGTGTGTCAGACTGCATTTTTTTCAGAAAATAGCCCCAGCAATATTTCCAGTTCCACATGCTCTTTCAGAACCGACCATACCTCCCCACAAAGAGGTGGAATCTATTTCCATTCCCTTAAAATTGATGAGGACTCTGTAGCTGCCCTGATAAATAGAATGTGGTAGAATTGACTCTACAGATTTAGGGTTTGAGTCGTAAGAGAAAATATGGCTTTTCCTGGCTCTCTTGTTCTTGAAACACTAGCCCTCGGAAGTCAATCACCATGCCATGAGGAAGCCCAAAGTAGCCCACACAGAGACCACATGGAGAGGGCACTGGGGCCTCTGGTCACTGAGGCCACCAACTGATAGCCAAAATCAATTGCCAGTCCTCCAGCGGGGTCCCTAGACATCATGGAGCTGGGACAGGCCATCCCTGCTGTGCCTGTTCACGTCCTGACCCGCAGAACCCATCAGCAAAAGAGATGGCTGCTCTATGCTACAAAGTTTTGAGGTAATTTGCTTCCCAGCCATAGTAACTGTAAGAGCGGTTGGGAAGGTAACAATGAATGGCAATAGATAATGATGAGTTTGACGTGCCCCCCCCCCCCCAGCTGTTTATTTCATCCAGAAAACTGTAGAAACGTAGACCTACTAGTAAGTTTTTTAAGGAAAGGGCCTGTTAGCAGATACTCCCACAACTTGCCTTTATATAGTGGATAAACCTAGACAGTTTATCTAGGTTCTGGCCAAGCTCCTTTCATTTCCTGAAGACATTCAGCCCTAATTTTGATGTTAAAACATCTGCATATGCCTTTATTGGCCATTGGCAGAAATACAAAAGTCTATTGGGATGTATTAATGTTTATGAGAGATTGCTTAAAGATTATTCAACCCCTTACTTTCTTTTCTTAAGTTTCAAACCTAATCAAACTGAACCAATGGAAAAATCAGACAGAATCAATTTGGTCTTCACATAAGTGCTTTTATTGATTGCATGAGGTTTGGCATTTTAGCCCTAGCATGGAAGACACTAGAAGAAAAGCCACATTCAACATGCTACTACATTTACCACAGGAAAGTTGTTGTAGACAAGATTCATTATATTACACCCTTTAAAAATGAGTCTCCCTACAAAAACTTTTCCTTGGAAAATTGTCCCAGAAAAAGCTATGCGCTCTCATAAGCAATTGAAGAGCATTTGTGAACAGCACACAATGTGTCTTGTCATTGCTTTTACCTTTACTTCTAAAGCTAACTCATCTTTAAAAAGTGTCCAAAATTTGTCATTAATTCTACCGCCAAGCTTTATTTTACGATTCTACCCTCCATTCACTATACCTATTTTGTTTTTGTTTTTAATTGTTGTGTTCTACATGTATGTTCTCCACAAACCTATTTGGAAGGCGGTGAGACATATGCAAATCTCTCTAGATGTGGAAACTGGCCCTTTTATTTTTGTACACGCATGCACACCCGGAAGGAGAATTTTTAAAGTAACTCCTATAATTTACTAGAGAACATACAGAACTCATGAATTAGGGCTGTTGATGACTCAATAAAACTGAGCTATACCCACTTGTTACTCATGTTATAAAGTGTAACTCATCTAGTTGGGGAAATATTTTATCATAAGAAGGACACAATTTGTCTATTTCTTCATTTGTATTTGCCACCCCTTACGCCACACGTTCCCCCCAATAACTCAGAAAATATCTCCCAGGGACACAATGCTGGAAATAGCATCAGGGACAAATCTTAAGTCTCATCTCTAGCTCATTGTCAAAGCCAACACTCAGAGAGGAATTACAGGGGTCGTTCTCATAGATGGAGCTGTAGAGATTAGAGATTTGGTCATAAAGTATGCAAGTACTTATCTGAATTAAGAAAAAAAAGGAGCCCTGGCTGACTGTGAGCCCCGATGTCCAAATTCTCAGCCCGAATTCGGGCTGGAGCCCAGTCTCAGCAGAGGGTGGGGCTCCCTGAGTCTGTCATCTGCTCAGCTCCCCTGCTCTGGGTGAGTCACTATTCCTTTCTTCTCTTCCTGCTAAACTCGACCTCACCAGCCGGCAGCTGCACTGGCCCTCGGCTCTCATGTTCCTGGGAGTCACAGTGAGTCATGGAGTGAGACGCGCACCCAGACCAGAGATCTGGGAACACCACTGAAGTCCCCGCAGTGTCCAGTCAGTCAGTAAACAGAAAGCAAGTGGTGGTGTGCTGGTCTCCTCTGCCACATTCGCAGGCAGGAGCATAGCCACAGGGAGGCTCCGAGGGGACCCCACATCCAGCCGACGGGCCTCAGGACTAGAGAGGCTTCAAGAGGCATTGGACATGCACAGTTGCGTTTCCGCGATTGAATTTGGCCCTCAAGAAAGAACGTGTTGCTTTCTACACTGCTCCGGGACTGCCAGTTTTGATTTCGGAAATTTACCTTAGAATAAAGTCCAAGTTAGGACACCTGTTTTCTCAAATAGATGGACAACAACTTGTACTGTGTGTTTTATATGCAAAGCAGACCCTCGGTGTAAATAATGCCTTTCTTACTGGTGGGTACTCATAAAACGTGCTTGGACACCCACTTCCCTGAACTCCAACTCTAGTCCTCATCGCTGGTCTCCAGACCTGAATGGTATAAATGTGGGTATTTCCGTGTACGTGAAGCGCATAGACTTCTCTCAGCTGTGTATTAATTTTCCATCCAATCAGAGGACATTAAAGCAGACTTATTATTTTTTTTCAAGGCCTTAATAGATCACAACCATTCTGAGACAACAAGAAAACAGCACAGAGTTTTAAAAAAACCACAATGGTTGGGGGTGGGGCGCCTGGGTGGCTCAGTCGGTTAAGTGTCCGACTCCTGATCTCAGTTCAGGTCTTGATCTCAGGGTCATGATTTCAAGTCCCAAATTGGGCTCCATGCTGGGCATGGAGCCTACTTATAAAACAAAAAGAAAAAGAAAAAAATACCACAATGGTGAGAAGTGCCCGTTCCTCAGAGTTTCAGGACCGCACTGAGGCATTTGTGTGTTGAGACGTGTTGGCAGGACGGGAGCTCCAGAGACCACGCTGAAACCTGGGGCAAAGGGGCAGAGGCAGCTCGCTTTGGCCTTCAGACTACAGGGTGCCCCTTGTGCCCCAGGTCCCTGCTCAGGGCTTTCCTGGACTTCAACTCAGTTGTTCCTACAATACTCTGAGAGGCAGGCTCTGATCATTTTCTCTCCCTCCCCACTTCCTCCCTTTCCTTCCCTCCTTCCTCCCTTCCCTCCTTCCTGCTTTCCTTCCTCCTCTCCTTCCTCCCTTCTCTTCTTCCTTGCTTCTTTTTTTCTTTCATTCTATAGCCAAGAAAGAGAAGAGCATTCAACACTTCCTAAGATCCCATGGGAGTAAGGGGAGAACCAGATGCAAACCCAGGTCTCTCTCTAGCCTTGCGAGTCGGGGACTTAAATCTTTCAGGCCCCAAGTACAGGGCCTAAAAGAGCTGCCCCCACAGGCAGCTCATCTCTCTCCATAACGTAAACTCTGCTCATGCGCCCACCGTGCTGAAGACGTATCGTGGATGGAGAGCCCTTTGTCGCTCTAGGAGAAATTGTCTTCTTTGGCAAACAGCAGTAGACGTGAGAACCTCTCTAAAACAGTCACAGTGGGACCCAGAAGATGACGTGTTCCTGCTTCTTAGCAAAGATCTGCTCGGCCACGACTAGCCTGCAAGCCTCATTCGACTGAACAATGCTGGTGACCATGGACCAATGGTTTCCCTGAAGCATGAGAAGTCCAGGGAGAGTCCTAACTCCCAATTTGCCAAAAACATGAAAGGCAAGCTAGTAAAATATGATAAAGTGTATTTACAATGGTTATACGGATGAGCGCATGCCAAGTATGAGACAATCTTCGGTGGTTACCCACGCTTACCTTCTCTGGTCCCGGTAGAATGGAAGGCACTTCGATACCAGAGTGCAATGTCGATCTTAAAAATGTTGTAGAGGTACATGATAGATGCTGTTGCACTCACCAAGGCGAGAAGCCCACCTATCAAGTAAGCTTGAACATTTGGAGCTACAAATGACAGCAAATAAAGATATAAACAAATAATAATGATAAAACAAAGAGTCAACTCTATGCTTTACTTATACAGATCACATTACAAGTGCCAAATGGAAATGTGTTAGAGGTCAATGAGGATAATGCTTAAATATTTGTTTACAGTTAAATATAATAGGTATATGGGAGTAGAATAATCTGGTGTGGCCCACGAATTTCAGAAAGCAAATGTGCTCTTGGGAACCCGAGGAGGGAAATTCTGCAGAAGCCTAGCTCCTGATGGGGCTGGCTGGAATGCATGAGGACTTCTCTCAAAACACACACGGCCAGGTCTCACTTAAGCCAACTCTACTAGACTCTCCCGAGGTAGAGCCTTGGACATGTTTATTGGAAGACCTTCCCCGGTGGTTCTGTTGCACACTCCTGATTATTCCACTGTCATAACTGCTTTCATGGGCACTCAAAATTGAGCAGCAGGGCACCTGTCGTAAATAAAGAGCCATCAGCTGCCTCCCCTGAAAGCCAACTCTGTTGTCTCCGGAAGACTGGCGGAGAGCCAAACTCCCCCCTCATCCTCTTTGTGCCAACAAGGTCCAGGCGGGGGGCCTGTCTGCAAGGCACAGTCTCTGAAAGGGCAGAAAGGGTGTCTATCCCTGCTCTGCTTTGCAAACACACTGCAGAGCAATTATGGCAAAAGCTGTGGGTGGGAGATGACCAAGAAGCAGAACCGGTTCCCCTGGAATGTCAAGTCCCTGAAAACAGGCTCCTACACATCCCAGAGGAGGAACAGTACAGTTTGCTCCCTTACCACAGGCCAAAACAGTGATGCCATGGAAGGAGACTCTAGGAAGGAGAGAATTTGGAAAGAGGAAGAAGGACAAAGGAAGAGAAAGTCTCTCCATTCTTAGAATCCACTGCATACACCACTTCCTTCATCAGCCCCTTCCAGATGCTCCAGTCTCCACTAAAAGGTGTGTATGTATGTATGTGTGTATGGGGGGGGGGGGATAAAAGGGGAAATTCTCTTTTCTTTGAACCCCCCAGAACACATTCATTTAAAAAAAAAAAAAATACTCCCTAAGGAGTTTATCATGACCTGCCCTAGGTCACACCATGTTGCAAACAGTTTGAGGTCAAAGACATCCCTATGCACTGCAGTATGTCTTTAAATACAATAAAGCAAAATAACTAAAACACATTCTGGGTCAACAGAAATAGCAATCCATTGATTAAGTCCCAGCACAACCAAGTGGATCTGCTCTGCACGTGGGCGCCCGATCTGATCCTGACCACCTGTTTGAGCCTCTAGCTTCTATTAGATGGATTGGCCCTTCCCTCCCATCCTTCCAACTTCTCTTTGTCCTTCCCCAGATCTTGGAGCAACAATGCCACCTCCCACTTTGGGAGGACCCAGGTCTGGGAAGTTGTAAAGTATAGACTTCAGGGATCTTGGTACTGCAATGGTCATGATAAGAAGACCGTGCCTTGCAATATTTATGAGATTCATAAAGCCCCTGGTAAGTAGACAGGAGTGATGGCTGGCAATTCTTGAGTTGGTCACTCATTGCCTTCAGGAGCATTGACACCCCTCCCCCCACTCTGGAAATGAGTTTGAAACCAACAAATTCCAAACAAGAAATTAATGCCGAGTTTCCTTATTGAATATCACTCTGCTGCCTCACACCAAGTGTCTCCTTGTCATTGTTTTGAACCTTCTGAACAGCGTGTACCCCACCGAACCGTTACCTGGGAGTTTTAAAATAAAATATGCTGCTGACACTCCGGCGTGACAAATGAAAGGATGACCATAATCTTCCATTTTCACTTCCAAGAAGGTTATGTTCACTGTGTAAAAAATATGTTTCTGGAAAGAAATGTGGGATCTGTAAAAGAAAGGAGCCAACCATTTATATGTGAGGCATAGTTACCCAGCATAGTGTATCATCTTCAGTCCAGAGAATAAAATTCTCTCTCTGGAGAACACTTTAGGCCATCACAGTTACCCTGGGAATGCTTCACGGACTAGCTCGGTGAGGTGCGTGAGTTGTGGCCCTTCCGGATTTCCATTTTCTTCTGGACGGTGACAGATGTCATCCTGAACCCTCCAGAGCCTTCCTCTGGTTGTCTCCACATAGGCTAACTTATCTACCCTGCAGGGCCCAACACCAGTTCTTCCGCCCTCGGACTAGTGAATCTTGCTTTACGCCACCCAATTTATACCACCACGAATTGGGTTTCTACCACGTAATTAGCGCATGATTAAGTCCTGTCTCCCCCAAGAGTCCCCACGCTGCTCCCTGCTTTGCTACTGGAGCCTTGAAGATCTATGGCTCATGATATAACAAAATAGGAAGGAGGCTGGTTTTAAGGACTAGCTGAGAGAAATGGATTTTGTTGTGTGAGGCCCATACTTGATGTTTTGCCTCATCTGTCTAAATAGGATGTGGGAATGTTGATAAGATGAGCCCCTCACACTTCTCTGAAGGGGAGGCTCAGCCCTGCCGAGCGCTGAGGACATCTTTGAGAGGCAAAGCCAAAAGGAGTGATGAGGGGTCAGTGAGAAGCATCTAAAAGAAGTAGTACTAGCACCAAAATAATGTAAGTGAGGAAATTCTTGTCGGCTTTTAGGGAAGCCAGAAAAACACAACACCTACTCGGATCCTTCTCTGATGCGTTTGGATTCACTGTAGTAATCATCCACCAAGGTGTTATTGACTCTCCAGCATCGGAGATTTGTATTATCCCTTGTGTCTGTGATATTGCAGTCCACAGTAAGGGGGGAGCCTATAAAAACAAATTTATAAATGTTACATGAAAAGCCTACAAAAAAGTGATCAGCTAAACAATATCCTTGAATATCTTTTGATTACCAAAAATTCACCCTGGAGGTCAATGTTCCTCTACTTTATTCTCTCCCTGGACAGAGATGATAAGGGACAAGTTACCTTCCAGAGTGTCTACTGTACAGAGATATCCATGTGATATCCAAATACCACCAGCTTCTGGCCAATGCCCTCCTGAATATCAGGGACACAGATATTACCACCAGTCTTAGGAAACTTAACAAAGAACTTTACAAAGTATTTCACAGCTTAACAATAACCCACAACCCTCGGACCAAGTATTTCACATGCATTGTCTTCTTCAGTCTTCCTATCTTCAAAACCATCCTACAATCAGGAAAGAGGAGGTGCTGTAATGCCCACTTTACAAATGAGAACACTGAAGTTCAGAGAGATTGGTGACTTGCCCAAGGTCACACAAGAGAGAAAGAAATGAGACATGAACGCTGGTTTTCTATTTCCAAATCCAGTGGTATTTCTACTTCACCAATCGTGACCCCTCTCATGACTCCACCGCACACATTCACAAATTATATTTAATAATTTTATATTTTATTTGATTTTTCTATTTATTTTCTATTTTTATTTGATTTTGCTCCATGAGCCTAATATATCCCATCTATTTACTCTACATAAAAAATTACTTTATTTCTACACAGTCTACTTCATGTTTCTTTATTCTAGGTGGAATTTATTTTTTCTAATTTGTTTTTTCTTTGAAAGATTTTATTTATTTATTTGAGAGAGAGAGAGGGAGAGAGAATGAGAGAGAGCACAAGTGGGGAGGAGAGGGAGAAGCAGGCTCCCCATGAGCAGGGAGACGGATGCAGGGCTCAATCCCAGGACTCCAGGATCATGACCTGAGCCGAAGGCAGAAGCCCAACCAACTGAGCCATCCAGGCGCCCCTAGGTGGAATTTATTTTTCAAAAATCATGAACTATAACACATGTATAGTAAAAAGTATAGAACATAAATGTAAAGCACACATCCATACCACCTTCACCCCATCAGGAAAACAGCATATTGCCGGAACTCCAGAAGCCTCCCACATGCCCCTGCCTACTTTATACTTTATCACTTATGCATTTGCTCTTGAACTGTAGCTTCTGTTGCCCACATTTTGTTTGTGATGCTGATCCGTGCTGCTGCATGTAGCTGACTCCATTCAGATAAGAGAATGCACTAGCACTTGTTTATTTCTTGTACAGCTGCTATGCACACATCTCATTGTAGTGTTTGCCTCGATGTGTAAGGCTGCTGTGAGCTCTCCGCTGCATGCCCCCCGGGGCACGGTGCACACCTTTCTTGTATACACACCCTTGTACATGACTGTGCACGTGCCTCTCTATCTACCAGTAAAATCGGTAGATGTTAGGTTATGGGTATCTTCGACTTTAAAGGAGATGCCGAATCGTTTTCCATCGCGGTTGTACCGATTTGCCCTTCCACCAGCGGTGTAGGAGAGCACCTGTTACTTTACCTACTCAGCAGTATGTGATGTTGTCAGTCTATTTATTTTCGCCAGCTCGATGTGTGTGTTGGGACATCACACCGTGGATTGAATTTGCATTGCCCTAGATTGCACCTGCTGCAGCACGTTTTTAGACCTTCATTGGCTGTGTTGATACCCTCTGTTGTAAACTGTCACAGCGGTCTGTCTCGCCTTCTGGTAGGTTGACTTGTCTTTCAATAAACGGAAGTTACTATGCTTACCGTAGTCGTACTTATCAAATTTTACCTCAAGACTAGTCATTGACTAGCATGTCTTTATTTTTTTTAATCTTTCCTTACCCCAAATCATGAAGGATTTTTTTTCTAGAAATACATCATTTTGACTTCTTTAGATCTACAACTCACTGGAAATTATTTTTATAAATAGTGTGAAAAAGGGGTCAGGTCTTTATTTTATTCTTTATCCCATTGTCAAGTTCCATTTATTGAAAAGATCACACCTTACCTAGAGCAGTGTCAACCTTGCCAAAATCAAGTGTGTTTTATGGTGGATCTATTTCTGGGCCTTCAATTCTAACCCGTTGTCTATCTTGGCATCAGAACTACACTGTCTAAACTATGGTAGATTTTTCATAAATCTTGAAATCTGGTGGTACAAATCCCCTCAGCTAGTCCTTTTTCATTAAAAGTATCTTGACTATTATTCAGTCTTTACTTTTTTCCATACCAACATTATAATCAACCTATCAAATTCAGCAAAAACTAAAATCTGTTGAGATTTTGGCTCTCCCTCAAAACAAAGGACATACGTTTAATAGTTCAGTCTTAAGTGTGTTGTTTCTTCTAAGGGCTTCTAAAAACAGATTTTTAAAAATCAGATTAAGGACATTCCCTTACATTCCTAGTTTAGAAGTTTTTTTTTAAATAATAAATTCCTAGTTCGGGTGTTCTAAGTGACTTTGCTGCATCTATGAATGTATTTTTTCTTCTTTAATTTGTTAATGTAAAATAAAAGGAAGACTTACCTAATATGAAGCAACCTGGCATTGCTTCATGTAAGCCCAACTGAGCCGCAATGTATCATCCTTTGGGTATGCTGATAAAATAAATTTGCTAATAATGTGCTTAAAATTTTTCATCTGTGTTGAGGAATGAGACTGGCCTGAAATTTCCTTGTCCTTGTTGGGTCTGACTGTCAAGATTTTCCGGACCTAATAAAATGCGTTAACGACTATTTCTTCTTTTTCTACTTTGTGAAACAATTTGTTTAAATCTGTCAAATTTCTTTATTAAATGCTTTGTAGAGTTCACTAGTAAAGCCAAGTGGATCTAGAATTCTGTTTGTGGTAAGATTTTACATTTCTGGTCATATGTCTATTCTGAAATCTGTATCTTCTTTTGCCAGATCCTTTGTGCTAATTTTTATGGAAACTGCCCATTTCTTTTTAGATTTTCAAATTGTTTGGCGCTAGGTTTTCCAGAATATTCTTTTATGACCTTTTTCATGTGTATATTATCTATGGTGATGGCCTCTTTTTCCTTCAGATTGTGCCTTCCCTCTTTTCTTAATCATTCAGGGGGTTAGCAATCACATTCCACTTTTCAAAAAAGAACTTCTTTCTCTGTTAATCACTCAGTTGCATGTTCATTTACTATTTCACTATTTTCCGCTATTACTGCTCACCTCATGTCTTCCATTTCTGTTGGATTTATTTTGCTTCTCCTTTTCTGTCTTCAGGGGTGAGCGTGCAGCTCATGGATATTTCAACTAGCTTCCTTTTCTAATTCAGACTATCAAGTATGTCCTGATCAAATCTTTGTATCCCACCAACCTTGGTGTAATCTTTTCATGAGCATTCATTGTCAAATTATTTTCTGATTTCTATTTTTATCCATGGGCTATCCGGAGGGTTTTTTTATTTGATTGTTTTCCAACCTATGCAGTTATTCTAACTGTCTTTTTATTGCTTATTTCCAACTTCAGTGTCTTATGGTCTGAGAATATATAGTTTATATGATTTCAATCTGTTGGATTTTGTTGAGACTAGCTTTATAACCCAATATATGGTGGATTTTATTAAACATGTCTTTTTTTTCTTATTTCTTTTTAAAGATTTTATTTATTTATTTATTTGAGAGAGAGCAAGCACGAGCTGGGGGGAGGGGCAGAGGGAGAGGGAGAAACAGACTCCCCACTTGAGCAGGGAGCCCCATGTGGGGCTCAATCCCAGGACCCTGGGATCATGACCTGAGCTGAAGGCAGACACTTAACCAACCACTGAGTCACCCAGGTGTCTCCTTATTAAACATTTCATTGTGCTTAGAAAGAATGTGTAATCTGTAGTAGATGGGCTCAGGGCTCTATAATATGAACATTAGGCCATTTGTTGGGCACATTTTGTTTGTCGTTATAGGGTGTTCTGTTTGCTTTGTTCTACCAGCTACCTTGCAAAGTGTCGTTATTATTATTCCATTATTAGTGTGGACTTAATTTCTCTCCATATTCCTGAACTAACTCTCTCTCTTTCTGCACGTGTACACACACACACACACACACACACACACACACACACACACTTCTAAGGCCATGTTATTATGTATCTACAGGTTCACCATTGAACTTTTAATCATTATGAAGTATCTCTGTTTACCTCTAATAATGCATTCTGCCTTCAGATCTACTTTAATGCTTGTATAATTATACCAACATTATTTTGGTTAGTGTTTATAACATATATCATTTTCTAGTCTTTTCTCTTCCAGCATCTTGTAAACAGCCCAGAGTTTTGATTTCTTCTTTCAAATCCAGTATGACAATCTTCATTTGGAGCATTTAGCCCATCCTGTAATCGGTGATATATGTACGTTTAAATCAACTATCTTATATATATATATATTTTTTTGTTTTATTTGTAGCATCTGTCCTATATCTGTCTTTTCCTTCTTGCTGTCTTTTGATTCCTTCTTTTGGATTCCTTCTTACCTTCCTCTTGATTATTTTTTATTATTCCATATAAAGCTGTATTTTTGAAATTATTATTACTTTAGCATTACCCTAAATATTAAAACATAGATCCTCGAACTTATCAAAATCTGATATTATTGATTATTTCTATCGTCTTCTAAGAGAATGTAAAGTATTAGGATGCAATTGCATTTAACCTTCTCCCAGCAGACAGGCAAATGCAGTTGTGAATTCTAATTTCATACATATTTTAAATTCCATGAACAATCGTCATTATTATTGCCTCATTCAGTCAAGATTCATTTGGATTTACTCACATATTTATGCCAACATGCGCTCCTTCCTTCCCTCCTACAAAGCTGATTCACCATCTAGAAACATTTCCTCCTGCTTAAAGAACACTGGAGTAGCTCCTTTAATGTAAGATTGTGGTTAGCAAATTTTGTCATTTTAGGTTTGTCGTATTTTCACTGACTATAAAATTAGCATTCTTTTTTCAGCAGACAACCTCCATTATTTCCATCAAAAATTCAAACAGTGAGCTTACTGTTGCGCACAGAGGATTTTTTTTCCCTTTTTTCCTAACTTTTAAGATATTTTTCCTTTGTTTTTCTGCAGCTTCACTTTGGTATTTCAAGGTGTAGGTTTGCCTTTATTTGTCCTGCCGAGTCTCCTTAGCTTCCAGAGTCTTTGGATTCATGTGTCTATCAGTTTGGAATATTCTCAGATTATCACCTAAATAATACTGCCTTTGCTCCCCTTTTCTCTTTTCTCTTTCTTCTGAGATTACAATTACATACATGTTAGCTCTGGGTATCCTCTCTCTCTAACCTCTGTACTTCCTATTCTTCTGTCTCTTTGTGCTTAATCATAGGCATTTTCTCCTGACCTATATTTTTGTTCAGTAATCCTTTTTTCAGATGTCTCATATGCCATTAAACCCTTTATTGAGTTTTTGGTTTTGGTTATTGTACTTGTCAATTCTGATATTTTATTTGTTCTTTTTCAAATCTGATATAGTCTTTTTAAAAAGTTTGCAGTGTCTTCTGAAAATTGCAATCATGTCTTTTCCTTCCTTGCACATAGTAAGCACAATTAATATCTATCTATCTGTCTATCTATCTATCTATCTATCTATCTATCTATCTATCTATCTATCTCTGGGGCCCTGGGGGTCTGTTTCTGTTGTATGTGGTTTACCATCTAGAATTTACTGAGTCAAAAGTTATTGTGAAGGTTCTGAATGCATACTGGCATTTCCTTCTACAAAGTTTATACCAGTCCATTCATTTATTTAGCTATTAAGCAACATTTCTTGAGTATCTGCTTTGTTCTAGAAACTGTTCTGAGCACTGGTGATATAGGAAGGAACAAACCAGACAAAAAGTCTGCTCCTAAGGAGCATTGACTCAAATAGAATTAGAGATACCAGGACAAAATATGTGAGGTAGTGATAAGTACTTCACCAAAATTAGAGAGAGCTCAGGGGATAGAGCATGATGGTGGGTGAGGTGTGCTACTTTTTGTTTTTTAAGATGTTATCTATTTATATGAGAGAGAGCAAGAAAGAGAGCATGAGCAGAGGGAGGGGCAGAGGGAGAAGTAGCCTCCCGCTCAGCTTGATGTGGAGCTCAATCCAAGGACTCCAAGATCATGACCTGAGCAGAAATCAGATGCTTAACCATCTGAGCCACCCAGGCACCCCAGAAGTGTGCTGTTTTAATGTGGTGGTCAAGTGAGATGACATTCATTGGCGACCTGATGGAAGTGAAAGAAGGGACCATGGAGCTGTGTGGGGAAGAGCATTTCAAATAGAGGGAACAGCAAGTGCAAAGTCCCTGAGGTAGAGGTGTGCTTGAGATGTTGAAGGAACAGCAGGATACCAGGGGGATCAAGTATGAGCTTACCAGTGTGAACACTGGTAAGGGGAAGTCAGCCATGGAGGCCCATGTTGGGAATGCAAGGACTTTGAATTTTATTCAAGTGAGTGGGAATTTTATTCACTGAGTGAGATGGGAAACCATTGGAGAGCTTTAAACACAAATATTTTAAAAGGACCACTCATATTCATGGCCAGTAATGTATTAGAACACCCTCTATATTATCCTTGCTAATATTTGGTATTTATATTTTTAATCCTTACCAATTTCATAGATACATATCATTTTTTTGTGTGCATTCCTTTTATTGTGGATGAATATATTTTCATATTTTGTTAGTCTTTTTTTTCTTCTGTGAATTATTCATTTGCCTCTTTTGGATTATTCCTAGTCCTTGATTTGTTGGTATTTAATGATATTACCTGTTTTTTTATGTCTCTGTTCCAAACATTCTCTCCTAGTTTGTCATCACATTTTCACTTTACCATTTTTCCTGTATACAGATATTTACAGTTTTTATGTGAGTCTAATTTTTAATCTTCTGTGATTTCTTCCACTGATTTTATGTGTAGATAGTACATCATTCTGAGGTTAGATATAAATTTATCTCAGTTTTTAATGGTACTTCTGTGGATTTATTTTTATATGTTGTTCCTTGATTCACCAAAAATGTATTTTTATGTCTGATATGAGGTAAAGAATGAACTACATATTCTTCACATTTAAAAAGTTACACTAATATCACATATATACTAGATCTCTCTCTCTACACATGCTTAAATGCCACAAATCTTTACTAAACTGTTGTATATTGTAGGATATGCTTATTATCTTCCATTATGTTGCTTTAATCTTTCAATTTGGATACAAATACCAGTATTTACTTACTGTTGCTTTATAATTAAACGTACTTTACTATTCACTAGAAAAGATCTCTATTTCTTCTATTCAATTATTTTCCTGCTAAATTTTTCCAACATTTTTCAACATGAATTTTTAAAATGCTTTGTCAAGTTTCAGGACATTCAATGAAATTTAACTGGTTTTATATTAAATATTTATATTAATCTGCCCTTAGTGATTTCAATGGCTTTGATAATTTTACTCACCAAGTTGTACTTCAATTGAATTGTTTTTTGGATAAATGATTTTAGGAATTCTTCTGGCATATCCATTTGTTTCTGCTAAGAAATCATACCCACATGAAATTGCATTAGAATCATGTATGATACATTCCCACCTATTTATCCAATGACAGTGCGAAGAAAACATGGCACTGAGCAGGACTTTAATAAGCATGAGTCAAGGAAAGAAAAAAACTCATGGTGTGATAAACTACCAACTCATAAGTGCATATTTTTAAACCATAAATAATTGAATGCTAAGGAAAAACCCTAAAAGCTGGGCTACCAGGAGAGTTTGCTTTGCCGTTCTATATTTGGTATAAATATAAACTAATGAGGTCGTGTAATAAAATCTCATTACCTAATAATCCAAATACAGTTTGTAAACAGTGGCTCTAAGCCAAGCTCCGGTCTAGGTCCCAGATAGAGAGAGAGCATGAGCCAATGTTTTATCTTCGGTCCCGCTGCTCCATCCTCCATCCCTGCTTTTCCGTATTCTTTACATCCTGTCCTCTTCTGTTCTTCTTCAGCTCTTCCATTCCTTCACCCTGCTGTAAGACTGTCTTTCCTCGTGTTGAGTTCCCAGCCCTTTGTTTTTCTCTACTTCTTCCCTTCCCCACCAACATCTAGTAATCACCTACCTAGCTCCACATTCGTCCTCTATATTTGGGGTGGGATGCGGAGACATTATAAGAGGGAAGCTAGGAAAATGCAAAAACATGTGTCTTGTATAATGACAATACTATTCTACAAACTATTCAAGTTCAGTGTGTCCCAAACAGAGGTCATCATGGGCCAGTGATGTACCACTTTGCACTAGATCGCACACAGCTCAAACCTGGAAGTCACTCTAGGCAACAGTTCTTCTCACCTCTTCAAATTATCAATCACAAAACCAAACTAATTTCAGCTCCTAACACTTCTCTGTGTGTGCCTCCTTCTTCATGGCTAAACCCTCTATTTTCCACTCTCTAGTCTTTCATTGGTACTCTTATTCATATCCACCTCTTCCATTACCATCTAAAGGACAAGGACTTTGAAAGTTGCATCTCCAGACCTTTCTCTAGACCAGGACCAGGCCAACTTGATATCTCCACATGGGCACCTCCAAGTACTCAGCTTACGCATGACCAAACTCATGATCTCACTCCTAAATCCAGTTTTCCTCCAGAGTTATACTATTTCATTGAATAATATCATCATCTAGTCTGTTGCATATGCCAAAAGGCCTAGCTCCCTTGACTTTGCCACATCCCTTATCCCATATTCAATCCAACACCAATCCCTGTGGGATTTACCTCCTCAGATGCCTTGAATCCATCCACATGTATCCATCTCCAGTGCCACCATGTTTTTCTGTGCCTACCTGATATCTCACCCTCATTTCTGTACCTGCCTCCTCCCTGCCACTCTTAACTCTATAGGGATCGTTTCATGCACGGCAGCCACCCTGAGCTTTCTGGAATGTAAGTCACATTGTGCCACTCTCCTGCTCTCAATCCCTCTGGCTGCTTACCACTGTTCATAGAATAAACTCCATACTCTCTGCTTTGGATTGCATGCTCCTACCAATTCTTGGCCCTGATTACTTCTCCAACCTCATTACCTCACATGACCTCCCCCACTCAGCATTGCTCCAGCCCCCCTGCCTACTTCCCATTATTCACACATACCATGGTCTATTTTGTCACAGGGCTCCCTCAATCTGGAAAAATCTCGCCCACTCCATCACTCAGTTAATGCGTCCTGACCGGCAGCGTCACTATTATCAAGAAGCTTTCCCTGACCCTCTGCCTTCTCAACAGGTCCTTGTCTGTTCAGTCTTATACATTCCATTCCTTCATGGCATTCATCTCCTTGGTAATTACACATCTCACTAGCAGATTATCTGATTTATCTCTGCCTCCCTTCCCTGCTCAGACTTCAAAGCTCCAACAGAGTGGTGGTCATGGCGGCTTTCCTCCTTCTCGTGCCCTCTCTACAAAGCACAGGACCTGACCTCATTAGGCACTCAGTAAAGAGCCACTAAATTACTGCCCGAAGAAGAATCCCCTGCCACTTCCACTCAAGTTCAGATGATCAGCACTCTTATCAATACTGGGTATTGCAGCAGCTGCCAAAGTGGCCTACAGGCTTCAAGACCCTCCTCAACTCTTGCTCAACCATCTCAAGACTGGTCTTGTCCATCACAAATGCAGCCTCGTCGCTCTGCATCCAAGGGCTCTTCGGGGGCCACATGGTAAAGCCTACATGTAATTGGCCCCCTAAACCTTGACCCTATTTAACTCCATGGCCTCAGCTCCCACCACTCCTTACCTCATGCTTAGGTTTGCTCTAACAAAATTAGTTTTAGGTCCAATACAAATTATGCTAGTAGACACTTCTATGCTTTGTCTTATAGTATTCTCTCTGCCCTGCCTCACTCTTTACTTTTATAAATTTGACTCATCCTTCAAAATTCAGCTGAAAAGCCATTTCCTCTTGGAAGCCTTCTAAGACCATTTACTTGCCACCCCTGTGGCTAATTCTGATTCTTTTCCTGGTCCCCCAGACACTATCTATAACTTTATTTATAACTCTATCCTTACTACATAATGTGAAAATGATTCATTTATATCTATAACTCCACTACCACCAGGATGACAGCTTCTCAATAGAAGAAATGATGGGGTTTTTTTTTTAGTTTTTAATTATTAGGTTCCAACAATTGGGGCATATACTAGATCATAAATAAGTGCTTATTGCAACGACATGATATACAGACTATTGAACTCAATGACCTCTTGAATCCCCTATGGGATTTACTTGAGGTAGTCTTCATTTTGCCTTTCAAAGAATTCCTTCAGCTACCAGTGGAAAACTAAGCATGATAGTCATCAACCATTCAGTTATTAAATGGGTCTGTGCCTAGTCTAGTCCAGGCACTGGGCTAGGTGTGGGAGATTCAACTCTGAACAAGACAAAGATCTTTTTTGCCTACATCTGGAGAGATAACAGGTAACATAAAACCCAAGAGCATAAAAATCATGAAATGTAATACAATTAATTTTCTTAATTAAAGAGTTCTGGGTGGGAAGCAGGAAGCCACCCATGCTGAACACATGCCCCAAGAGAGCCATGCCATCAAGAAATTGCTAGGTACCACCCCATACACTGAAGTCTGACAGAAATTAGTGACAGACATGATGGTCCAAGTCAAAGAAATATTCAGTCTTCAGTTCTTTCCATTTAGATGAGTCAACATAGAAGACAACTGTCTACTGACAAAGGAACAAAAGGCAATGTAGCAAGAACTCCTTGCTGAACGTGTTGAGAAGAAATGATGCTCATCTGGGCACTGAAAGTCTTTGTCCTGGCCCTGTTTCTGTCACTAACCAGCTTTAGAAGCTTCCTAAGTCACCCCTCCTGGGTCTCTATAAAATTAATGGCTTAAGCTAAATTATCTTTAGGGTTCCTTCTACCCCGAAGATTCTGTTTTCAAATCTCCAGGTCATATGTTCAAGCAAACTGGCTGCTCTGGGTTGAGAACTGATGCCCCATGAGCATCAAGTATCCTGGAGCCCAGTCCAGAGACCTTGAACTCTGCAGGCCCTGGGCCGGGGAGGCCAAACCTGGAATGGCCCAGCAAAGTAGTCACACCAATGACGGCTGAGGGAAATAAGAGTAACAATAATATCTACCACTAGATGAACACCTATACTTTGCCAGGGACCCCAGTACCCACTTTACATACATGCTCTCATTTAATTTTCATACCAAGAGTGTTGGGTACTCTGTTTTTCCAGATGAGAAAACGAAACTGCTCATGCCTTTTGCCCTCTTCTTTTTACCTCTGATTCTAACAATGGCAAGTCTGAGAGCCTGCGGACCCTCAAGAAAATCAAGATCAAGAATCACTGCTGCCCAAAAAGCCAGCCATCTCACGCAAAGCCAAGAGGAAGCCAAGGCGATGGATATGAGCATACTTACCGATATTCACAGTGATGCTGTTTAAAACAGTGTACTGTTTCCCTGTGTGTGTCAGTCGGGCTTGACATGCGTAGCTCCCTCCGTCCTCTGCTGAAACATTGCTCACTGAAAGCTTTGTTTCCCAGGAAATAAACCGTTCTCCTTTAATCTCTTCACAGCCCTAAATACAAAAGTATATATACATACATAAATTAATTCAAAGAGTATTTTGGTGTATCAGTTACATTTCTAGTTAGCACCGTCCTATGAACCGTGGGGAGATGCAAGAAACATATGTGATCCCCAGGGTAATTTATAATCTACTGAAGACGATATTTATATCTATAGATATCAATAGGTAGATAGAAAAATAGATAGATAGATAGATATCTATAGATTTGACAAAGAATATGTTACAGGCTACAGTGAGTACTATAAATATTAAGTCTAATGAAAGTTGGAAGGAAAGAGGCCTACATGAGCTAGAAGGCAGACCACACGGAGGAAGATTGCATGGGCCCACAAAGGAGTGTGGTAGGGGGGGTGTGAACAGGCAGGAAAGCCCTCCACCCACATGGGCCTATATCTCCCAGTGGACCACCATCTCATGGCACCAAGGCCCTATGCCAAGACTGCAAGCCCAGGTGATTAATGACCGCTTCCGCTGTGTTCCAGGCCCAAATACACCTCTCCACAGAGGTCCAAAATAATTCTTCAAGAACATTCTGCTTGGAGGCCTGAACAACAGTCAAAGTATGCTGGCTAGGCTTATGGACAGACGTCACGTAGCTTGTTACATCACCCGTGTTTCCACAGCATCAACAAGAACAACCTCATGCCAAACCAACTTGAGGACTGGTTAGCCTCAGGAATGCCTTTCTCACTTGTCATCCTCAGCAACCACTGCCAGGGCAGACCTCACCATCCACTGGCAGGACACTGTCAGAAGCTCACATTCTCATGCTCCTTCCATCTCATAGACCCACTTCTGAACTCTCTCAAAACTTTTCCCCTCTCTCAAAACATTTCTCTGGTGGGGCGCCTGGGTAGCTCAGTCAGTTAAGTGACTGCCTTCGGCTCAGGTCATGATCCTGGAGTCCCGATCGAGTCCTGCATCGGGCTCCCCGCTCAGCGGGGAGTCTGCTTCTCCCTCTGACCCTCCCCCCTTTCATGTTCTCTCTCTCATTATCTCTCTCTCAAATAAATAAATAAAATCTTTTAAAAAAAAAAGTTTCTTTGGAAAGTGCCACTCTACAGAGTTCTTGGATTATTGAGTCTGCTTATTCATTCAAGCATTCAGGTTTCTGCTCTTTGCTAGGCTGCGAGAGGCCCTGTCATGCAGGAATAGGATGGAGTCCTTGTCCTTAGAAAGCTCACAATCCTAATATAGAAGACAAACTTATAAGCCCTAATAAAAATTTAATTGCACAAGTGTCCAGCTCTCTCATCACTGAGTCAGCTGTAGCTAGCTCAGCATCAGAGCCCGTTCATCACCACTGGAACAGTGTGAATGGATCCACCTTGGAAGAGGAAATGCAATCATGCCAGAATGAGCATTTGTTTATTTACAATGCAAATTTCTAGAAGTCTTACATTATTCCCTATTTGGGAAACCCAGTTATAATTGGACAATTGCTTACCAAGTAGAATGGGAATTACTAGTTAAGAGTCAGATGGGTGAAGGCATCAGATTCCAATAATGTGGTGCCACCTTCTTTAGAGTAGGGACAAACAAAAAGTATTGAGTCCTTAACTATGAAAAATTCTCTGGAGAGAGCTTGGAGAGGGGCAATCCCTGGGCCTCCCTTTCTATGTTTCCATCCTTGACCAGTCCCCTTCTGATCAACTCATTCTTTCTTTCAAGATGTACAAATATTTAATCATATTAAAACCCAGCCTTGATAGCTAAAGAGCCATTCTGTCCCTTTACGGTCACTAAGACTGCTTCTACTGTGATCCACCAGAGCATCATTTTAGAGTTTAAATTCTCAGAAGGCCTTGATTTTTATTTAAAAATTTGTGGGTGACATCTCATTAAGATTTAAAGTTAAAATATTAATACCAATAGCAGCCAACATTTTAATATATTTTGTCTTTCAAGCACCAAGAAGAACACTTTTGACCCAGCATGTACATTGGTTGGAGACATAAAATAGCCCAGAGCGTTCTGGCTAAGGTGCAGGGCCTACAGGAGAGTGATGGAGATAGAACTGGTCAGGCAGCCAGGGGCCCAATCCCAGAAGATCATGAAAAGGGGATGAACATTGAAGCTTTTCCAGCAAGGGAATAACATGATTCCATTTGCCTTTGAGAATGATCTCAGCAAATATAGATTTAGCACAGTGGCAAAGCAGAAATCAATGTATTGGGAAGTAATTTGGAATTGAAAAAAAAAAAACAAACCTGGAGACATCACTGCATTTCCAAATGTGAATACTTCACTATCTACGAGAATGGATATTTTAATACCTGAACCTTGTCCTCCATAACACCTCAATTTCAAGGACCACCTCTACTCTTCTCCATCTCCAATTCTCCCACCTACAAGCTGGACTTTGTCATGATCCAGAACTGCTATGTCTCTAAATTCCTAAAAACATCTATACCATTCTGATCGTCATTTCTTATGATTCCTTCTCTTCCATTCCTTTATTTTCACCAAATAATAACACTTGATGTTTATTTATCAAGTAATTACTATGCATCCATGCTGAACTAAGGGCCTAATGGATAGATTATTTTATTTACTCTTCAAAACAAATCTAGGGGGCTATGTCCCTCCGACTGGATTTAGTTGCAGAAAACAAAAAGCATTCTGGCTGTTCCAGGTGGAAAAGGATTTAACACAAGGTATTAGGTGCTCACAAAATTTTAAGAAGTACGCAGGGAGTGAGATCTAAGCCAGAACTGAACTGGGACCTAGCTCGCAGGATACCTGCTACCCTCCACCACAGCGCTGAGGTGGGACTCAAGACCTTGAACCACAGTCAGAGACCAGGGGTTGCCACGGTGCGGCTAGTGTGTGCGAGGCCATGTCATCTCTAACGAAAGCCACACCAACAACAACATCAGAAGGCAGATGCACGGCCTCTCAGCTCCCACAGAGCTAGGGTCTGGGCCCGGAACACCGCTGCAGAAAATCCCCATGGCCATGCTGCCTAGCAGAAAAGCAAGAAGAGCTACTGTTCTCACTTAAGCCTTTCGGGGAAGCCGGCTGAAGAAACTGAATCACATCCAGAACCTCAGCTGCAGACAACTCGGGGAAAGCACAGGGTGTGTTTGGGGTTGCTTTGTTCTTACTTTGTAGCTCTATAGCCGCTCTAGTTTAAAGAAGCTCACCATGGATAGTGAGCGTCTATCCACCATATTCATTATACTTTTCTACCTGAACTTTCTCTCAAACTCATTTTTCTATGTTATCTTGGACATACAGTCCCCTTGGCCCCTCTATTTTGTTTTTTTTTGTTTGTTTGTTTTTTAATTTTTTTTATTTATTTATTTTTTTTGTTCTTATCTTAATCCCCATACATTACATCATTAGTTTTAGATGATGTGTTCCATGATTCATTGTTTGTGCATAACACCCAGTGCTCCATGCAGAATGTGCCCTCCTCAATACCCATCACCAGGCTAACCCATCCTCCCACCCCCCTCCCCTCTAGAACCCTCAGTTTGTTTTTCAGAGTCCATCGTCTCTCATGGTTCGTCTACCCCTCCGATTTCCCCCGCTTCATTCTTCCCCTCCCGCTACCTTCTTCTTCTTTTTTTTTTTCTTAACATATATTGCATTATTTGTTTCAGAGGTACAGATCTGAGATTCAACAGTCTTGCACAATTCACAGCGCTTACCAGAGCACATACCCTCCCCAGTGTCTATCACCCATCACCCCATCCCTCCCACCCCACCCCCCACTCCAGCAACCCTCAGTTTGTTTCCTGCAATTAAGAATTCCTCATATCAGTGAGATCATATGATACATGTCTTTCTCTGTTTGACTTATTTCACTCAACATAATACCCTCCAGTTCCATCCACGTCATTGCAAATGGCGAGATCTCATTCCTTTTGATGGCTGCATAATATTCCATTGTATATATATACCACATCTTCTTTATCCATTCATCTGTCGATGGACATCTTGGCTCTTTCCACAGTTTAGCTATTGTGGACATTGCTGCTATAAACATTGGGGTGCACGTACCCTTTCGGATCCCTACTTTTGTATCTTTGGGGTAAATACCCAGTAGTGCAATTGCTGGATCATCTGGTAGCTCTATTTTCAACTTTTTGAGGAACCTCCATACTGTTTTCCAGAGTGGCTGCACCAGCTTGCATTCCCACCAACAGTGGAGGAGGGTTCCCCTTTCTCTGCATCCCCGCCAACATCTGTCGTTTCCTGACTTGTTAATTTTAGCCATTCTGACTGGTGTGAGGTGGTATCTCATTGAGGTTTTGATTTGGATTTCCCTGATGCCGAGCGATATTGAGCACTTTTTCATGTGTCTGTTGGCCATTTGGATGTCTTCTTTGGAAAAATGTCTGTTCATGTCTTCTGCCCAACTCTTGACTGGATCATTTGTTGTTTGGGTGTTGAGTTTGATGAGTTCTTTATAGATTTTGGATACTAGCCCTTTATCTGATATGTCATTTGCAAATATCTTCTCCCATTCTGTCGGTTGTCTTTTGGTTTTGTTGACTGTTTCCTTTGCTGTGCAAAAGGTTTTTATCTTGATGAAGTCCCAATAGTTCATTTTTGCCCTTGCTTCCCTTGCCTTTGGCGATGTTTCTAGGAAGAAGTTGCTTCGGCTGAGGTCAAAGAGGTTGCTGCCTGTGTTCTCCTTTAGGATTTGGATGGACTCCTGTCTCACATTGAGGTCTTTCAACCATTTGGAGTCTATTTTTGTGTGTGGTGTAAGGAAATGGTCCAGTTTCATTCTTCTGCATGTGGCTATCCAATTTTCCCAACACCATTTGTTGAAGAGATTGTCTTTGTTCCATTGCACATTCTTTCCTGCTTTGTCAAAGATGAGTTGACCATAGAGTTGAGGGTCCATTTCTGGGCTCTCTATTCTGATCCATTGATCTATGTGTCTGTTTTTGTGCCAGTACCATTCTGTCTTGATGATGACAGCTTTGTAATAGAGCTGGAAGTCCGGAATTGTGATGCCGCTGGCTTTACTTTTCTTTTTCAACATTCTTCTGGCTATGCTGGGTCTTTTCTGGTTCCATACAAATTTTAGGATGATTTGTTCCATTTCTTTGAAAAAAGTGGATGGTATTTTGATGGGGATTGCATTGAATGTGTAGATTGCTCTAGATAGCATTGACATCTTCACCATATTTGTTCTTCCAATCCATGAGCATGGAACGTTTTTCCATTTCTTTGTGTCTTCCTCAATTTCTTTCATGAGTATTTTATAGTTTTCTGAGTACAGATCCTCTGTCTCTTTGGTTAGATTTATTCCTAGGTATCTTATGGTTTTGGGTGCAATTGTAAATGGGATCGACTCCTTAATTGCTCTTTCTTCTGTCTTGTTGTTGGTGTATAGGAATGCCACTGACTTCTGTGCCTTGATTTTATATCCTGCCACTTTACTGAATTCCTGTATGAGTTCTAGCAGTTTTGGGGTGGAGTCTTTTGGGTTTTCCACATAAAGTATCATATCATCTGCGAAGAGTGAGAGTTTGACTTCTTCTTTGCCAATTTGGATGCCTTTGATTTCTTTTTGTTGTCTGATTGCTGTGGCTAGGACTTCCAATACTATGTTGAATAGCAGTGGTGATAGTGGACATCCCTGCCACGTTCCTGACCTTAGGGGGAAAGCTCTCAGTTTTTCCCCATTGAGAATGATATTCGCTATAGGTTTTTCATAGATGGCTTTTATGATATTGAGGTATGTACCCTCTATCCCTATACTCTGAAGAGTTTTGATCAAGAAAGGATGCTGTACTTTGTCAAAAGTTTTTTCTGCATCTATTGAGAGGATCATATGATTCTTGTTCTTTCTTTTGTTCATGTATTGTATCACATTGATTGATTTGTGGATGTTGAACCAACCTTGCAGCCCAGGGATAAATCCCACTTGGTCGTGGTGAATAATTCTTTTAATTTACTGTTGGATCCTATTGGCTAGTATTTTGGTGAGAATTTTTGCATCCATGTTCATCAGGGATATTGGTCTGTAATTCTCCTTTTTGATGGGGTCTTTGTCTGGTTTGGGGATCAAGGTAATGGTGGCCTCATAAAATGAGTTTGGAAGTTTTCCTTCCATTTCTATTTTTTGGAACAGTTTCAGAAGAATAGGTATTAATTCTTCTTGAAATGTTTGGTAGAATTCCCCTGGGAAGCCATCTGGACCTGGGCTTTTGTTTTTTGGAAATTTTTGATGACTGCTTCAATTTCCTTAGTGGTTATAGGTCTGTTCAGGTTTTCTATTTCTTCCTGGTTCAGTTTTGGTAGTTGATACATCTCTAGGAATGCATCCATTTCTTCCAGGTTATCTAATTTGCTGGCATAGAGTTGCTCATAATATGTTCTTATCATTGTTTGTATTTCTTTGGTGTTGGTTGTGATCTCTCCTCTTTCATTCATGATTTTGTTGATTTGGGTCATTTCTCTTCTCTTTTTGATAAGTCTGGCCAGGGGTTTATCAATCTTGTTCATTCTTTCAAAGAACCAGCTCCTAGTTTCGTTGATCTGTTCTACTGTTCTTTTAGTTTCTATTTCATTGATTTCTGCTCTGATCTTCATTATTTCTCTTCTCCTGCTGGGTTTAGGCTTTATTTGCTGTTCTTTCTCCAGCTCCTTTAGGTGTAGGGTTAGGTTGTGTACTTGAGACCTTTCTTGTTTCTTGAGAAAGGCTTGTATTGCTATATACTTTCCTCTTACGACTGCCTTTGCTGCATCCCAAAGATTTTGAATAGTTGTGTTTTCATTTTCATTGGTTTCCATGTATTTTTTTAATTATTCTTTAATTTCCTGGTTGACCCATTCATTCTTCAGTAGGATGCTCTTTAGCCTCCATGTATTTGAGTTCTTTCCGACTTTCCTCTTGTGATTGAGTTCTAGTTTCAAAGCATTGTGGTCTGAAAATAGGCAGGGAATGATGCCAATCTTTTAGTACCGGTTGAGACCTGATTTATGACCTAGGATATGATCTATTCTGGAGAATGTTCCATGGGGACTAGAGAAGAATGTGTATTCCATTGCTTTGAGATGGAATGTTCTGAATATGTCTGTGAAGTCCATTTGGTCCAGTGTGTCATTTAAAGTCTTTATTTCCTTGTTGATCTTTTGCTTAGATGATCTGTCCATTTCAGTGAGGGGGGGTGTTAAAGTCCCCCACTATTATTGTATTGTTGTCGATGTGTTTCTTTGCTTTTGTTATTAATTGCCTTATATAATTGGCTGCTCCCATGTTAGGGGCATAGATATTTACAATTGTTAGATCTTCTTGTTGGATAGATCCTTTAAGTAGGATATAATGTCCTTCCTCATCTCTTATCACAGTCTTTGGTTTAAAATCTAGTTTGTCTGATATAAGGATTGCCACCCCAGCTTTCTTTTGGTATCCATTAGCATGGTAAATGGTTTTCCACCCCCTCACTTTCAATCTGGGGGTGTCTTTGTGTCTAAAATGAGTCTCTTGCAGACAGCATATCGATGGGTCTTGTTTTTTAATCCAGTCTGATAGCCTGTGTCTTTTGATTGGGGCATTTAGCCCATTTACATTCAGGGTAACTATTGAAAGATAGGAATTTAGTGCCATTGTATTGCCTGTAAGGTGACTGTTACCGTATATTGTCTGTGTTCCTTTCTGGTCTATGTTGCTTTTAGGCTCTCTCTTTGCTTAGAGGACCCCTTTCAAGGTTTCCTGTAGGGCTGGTTTTGTGTTTGCAAATTCTTTTAGTTTTTGTTTTTCCTGGAAGCTTTTTATCTCTCCTTCAATTTTCAATGACAGCCTAGCTGGATATAGTATTCTTGGCTGCATATTTTTCTCATTTAGTGCTCTGAATATATCCTGCCAGTCCTTTCTGGCCTGCCAGGTCTCTGTGGATAGGTCTGTTGACAATCTAATGTTTCTACCCTTGTAGGTTACATATCTCTTCTACCGAGCTGCTTTCAGGATTTTTTCTTTGTCTATGAGACTTGTAAGTTTTACTATTAGATGTCGGGGTGTTGACCTATTTTTATTGATTTTGAGAGGGGTTCTCTGTGCTTCCTGGATTTTCATGCCTGTTTCCTTCCCCAAATTAGGGAAGTTCTCTGCTATAATTTGCTCCATTATACCTTCTGCCCCTCTCTCTCTTTCTTCTTCTTCTGGGATCCCAATTATTCTAATGTTGTTTCGTCTTATGGTATCGCTTATCTCTCGAATTCTGCCCTCGTGATCCAGTAGTTGTTTATCTCTCTTTTTCTCAGCTTCTTTATTTTCCATCATTTCGTCTTCTATATTACTGATTCTCTCTTCTGCCTCATTTATTCTAGCAGTTAGCACCCCCATTTTTGATTGCACCTCATTAATAGCCTTTTTGATTTCTACTTGGTTGGATTTTAGTTCTTTTACGTCTCCAGAAAGGGTTTCCCTAATAACTTCCATATTTTTTTCAAGCCCAGCTAGTATCTTTAAAGTGATGATTCTGAACTCTAGATCTGACATCGTACTAATGTCCGTATTGAGTAGGTCCCTGGCAGTCGGTACTACCTCTTGTTCTTTTTGTTGAGGTGATTTTTTCCGTCTTGTCATTTTGTGCAGAGGAGAATAGATTAATGAGAGAACATAATGCTAGCAGAGTAACAACGTCCCCAGAAAATATACTCTAAACAAATCAGAAAAGACCTGAAGCAGTGGAAAAAGAAATGGAAAGAGAGAAAAAAGAAAAAGATAAAGGGGCGCCTGGGTGGCTCAGTCGGTTAAGCGTCTGCCTTCGGCTCAGGTCATGATCCCGGGGTCCTGGGATCAAGCCCCACATCAGGCTCCCAGCTCTGTGGGAGGCCTGCTTCTCCCTCTCCCACTCCCCCTGCTTGTGTTCCCTCTCTTGCTGTGTCTCTCTCTGTCAAATAAATAAATAAAATCTTTAAAAAAAAAGAAAAAGATAAAGATAAAAACATACAAAAACAAACAAAACAACAACAAAAAACCAGAATGTGATCAAATATGATCAGGCTGGTATATAGATCAGTGCCACATACTAGATTTGGGGTGTATTTTGGTCTTTTAGAAGAAAGTGCCTCCCAAAATTTTAAAGAAAGAAAAACTTATATATGTACAAAAATAAGGGTTGATATGATGAAGGGATGGAATATGACTGTAAAGATGGAAATTATAAAAAATTTTATAAAAGGAATTGATAAGAAGTTGTTTGAAAAAAGAAAGAAGAGGATTTAAAAAAAGAAAAAAGAAAAAAAAGGGAGAGAATGTGATCAGGCAGGGGAATAGAAAACACCATATAGTAGAGATTTAGGGTATATTTTAATCTGTTAGAAGAAACTATCTCAAAATTTTAAGGAGAGAACAACTTATATATATATGCCAAAAATACGGGTAACTACTATGAAGGGATAGAATATGACTCTAAAAATGAAAAATAAAAATGTTTTTTTAAAAAAAGGGATTGATAAGATGTTGGTTGGAAAAGGGAAAAAGAAAAATTAAAAAAAAAAAAGAAAAAAAGACAGTTCAAAAAAATTAACTTTGAAAGACTAAAGAATCATGGTAAAAAAGCCATGGATTCTATGTGCAGTAGTCCCCTAGCGCTGGAGTTCTGCCGTTCTCATTGATCGGTAAACTTGGTCTTGGCTGGCTGTTCTCGCTGATCTTTTGGGGAGGGGCCTGTTGCCGTGGTTTCCAAATGTCTCTGCCGGAGGCAGAATTGCCCCGCCCTTGCCCCCTCCCAGCTAAGTAATCTGCTGGGGTTTGCTCTCCGGGGCTTTTGTTCCCTGAGAGCTTTCCGTACAGCTTTGGAGGCGGAGAGTGAAAATGGCGGCCTCCCAATCTCCACCCCGGAGGAGCTGAGAACTCGGGCCCGCTCCTCAGTGAGCCCCCAGAGAAAAGCCGTCAGTCACTCCCGTCTCCCCGGTCTCCGGCCGCACTCCGTGCTCACCCGGCCTGTGACCGCGCGTTTCTATCTCTGGCACCCGACCCCAGGTGGAGTCTCCAAACCCAGCAGATCCCTGTGGCGCACTCCTGTGCGGCTCCTCCCGGGGGAGGAAGGTGAGTCTCCCCGGATCTGCCGCTTATTGGGTCCCTGCTGGAGGAGCAGGGGCCCGACTGTGCCGCGGATCACGGTTTATGGCCACCCCGAGCTGAGAGCCAGGGCCTGGGCTCCGCCTCTGCAGCCGGCTTCCCTGCTCCGATCCCTGGGAGCTCTCCTGCAATCAGGCACCCCCGGTCTTTCTGTGACCCGTGGGTCCTGAGACCACACTGTCCCGGAGGGTTCCACCCCCCGCTTAGCCACCAGAGTGACGTCCCTCAGCGGAGCAGATTTTTAAAAGTTCCGATTTTGTGCTCCGTGGTTCTATCACTTGCCAGAAGCAGCCGCCGGAGGCCCCTCCCCGCTGTCTATCCTCCCGAATATCGCCTCGGATTCACTTCTCCGCACGTCCTACCTTCCAGAAAGTGGTCGCTTTTCTGATGAGAGAGTTGTTGCTCTTCTTTTCTTCGATCTCCTGTTGAGTTTGTAGGTGTTCAGAATGGTTTGATCCCTATCCAGCTGAATTCCTGAGAGGAGACAAAATCCAGGTCTCCTACTCCTCCGCCATCTTGCTCCGCCCCCCCCCCATTTTGTTTTAATGACCACTTTCCTTCAGGCATCACTTCCTTTCCCAACCTGTGGCCATTACTTTACTCACCCCCTTTCAGTTCCTCAATACTGTCGCCCTTTATCCGTCCAGCACATTCAGCCTGCAAAATCCCATCTGTGTCAGTTCCATCATCCTCCTCCTACAAGCCTACAACCCGATGAGCACTATAGGAGAAAATCACATCGACATGCATCTTGGCACCACTACCAATTCATGGTCCTCACCTTAGACATTCTTTGCCTTCGACTCTCTCATTCACCTATTCACTTATGCTGCTCTTTCTAAATGTCCACCTAACATCCCAGAGAAGAGAGGGGCCACCAGGAACGAGTTCCCTCCACTGACTCTCCTCTCCTTCCCCCTCATTCTATCAGTTCTACTTCATACGCTGTCCTACATGGTCCCCACTCATTCACTAAATTTCTGAAATAGCCTCAATGACCCACATGCTACCATTCTCAAGCCCTTCCAATGTATGCACTGCAGTGCCTACAGGAATTGACTAATACATAAAGAAGCTGAGCATGTCATTATCCTAATAGTGTAACTGACATACTTTAAGTGGGGAAAAGGCTACATGTAGGTGAGCATACACGATCTATTTCCTAGCATCACCTTACTCCACTCTGACATGGACCCCAAACTCTAACCAATGCGCCCAAACACCATTCTCATTCTCACCTGATACCTTTGAACCTGCTGGGGTTTTTTTTCTAATTACTATCCTCCCTTCTGCCTGCCATGGCTTCACTGCGATTCATTCTTGAAGCAGTGCAACGGTCACCTCTTCCAGGAAGCATTTCCTAGCACAGCTGCAAGCGGATTAACACGAAGCTCTACATCCTGGAAGAATTGATTCCAACTCTCTCATTTGACAGAATAAAACACTGAAGCCCAAATAGTAACTCAAGGTCTGAGAACTAGATAGTAGCAAAAATAGAGCCATAACTGAGGTCACTGAATCTGAACAGGTGGGACAGTTTCAGAAGGATCTCTCCTCGTTATATGGCTTGGCTCCTAACCTCCTGTCTTCTCAAGCTGAGCAGTTATTTTATTTTTTTAAAAGAATTATTTATTGGGACGCCTGGGTGGCGCAGCCAGTTAAGCGTCTGCCTTCGGCTCAAGTCATGATCCCAGGGTCCTGGGATCGAGGTCCACGTCAGACTCCCTGCTCAGCAAAGAGCCTGCTTCTCCCTCTGCCTGCCTCTCCCCCTGCTTGTGCTCTTTCTCTCTCTCTCTCTGATAAATAAACAAATAAAATATTTTTTAAAAAATAATTATTTATTTATTTGAGGGGGAGGGGCAGAGGGAGAGGGAGAGAGAGAATCTCAAACAGACTCCCCACTGAATGCAGAGCCTGATATGGGGCTCGATCCCATGACCCTGAGATCATGACCTGAGCTGAAATTAAGAGTCGGACACTCAATCGACTGAGCCACCCAGGCGTCCCTGAGCATTATTTTAAAAATAAAAATGCCTGAACCCCCCCCATGGATAATCTGATTCAGTGAGTAGAGGCAGAGTCCAAGCAAGTGCTTTAAAAAAAAAAAAATCCATCGCTCTTAATGCTGAGGTAGTAACAAAGTTGATTGTAAACATCTACCTTTCTACAGATGTCAAGTGCTTTTCAATCTATGACCACAACAGGTCCAGGCCAGGAGGAAAAGATTTCTGGAAGAGTCCTACTGTCAAGAGGGTCCTAATGCTGGTCCCATGAGATAATGGTTGCAAGGCCACAAGGTGGGAGACAGGATGCTTGAGGAAGAGTCTACAGAAGCCACGGAGAGGAACTGAGACTCACCATATCCTGAGAAGGCCAAAGCAGGACTTGGAAAATGGGTAATGCCACAGTCAGAGCCAACTGAGGCTGAGGGGACTGTGGCCTGGCAACCAATACCCTCTGAACGGAACAGGAATACTGTGAGGGGATTTTTTTTTTTTCAAGTAGGCTCCACGTCCAACGTGGGGCTTGAACTCACAACCCTGAGATCAAAAGTCACATGCTCCACCGACTGAGCCAGCCAGGCGCCCCCTGGAACAGGATTATTGTTAATAATTAAATTGTAGCCAGATCCAATGTTAATAAGAGGATAATGAGAGAGAGTATGCAGAGCATTTATTATACATCCTGACACACATTAAATGAATACCTGTGTAATTTTTCCATTAGCCCAATAGTTGATACAAAAAGTGAAAAATACTGGAGGTAGGAAGAACTCGGAAGCCATCCACCTATTCAGTAGAAACTTTCTGAACTAAGGCTAATACCTGAGGGCCAGGTATTAGCCTTGCAAGTGGAGACAGCATAGGTGGTAGCTTTAAATTCGATCAAGATGAACTTTTCATGAATGGAACAGTCGATGTTTAGAACTATCACCAATTATTCTGAAGGTGATGGCTGACAAACTGATACGACAGTGCTTCTGACAGATCTATGCGTGTAGGGGATAAAAGCTAGAGTCAGGACTTGACAATGAGGAGCATCCCGGCCAAACTCTCTAGTTGTCATCGGGGATGTGACCAAGCCATGTGGTTTGGTTGAACCACTAAAAGCAGGGCCCTAAAGAATGACTGAATCAATCCTCACTTCAAAGGATGATTCTCACAAGTTTACAACTGAGCCGAGCAAGCCAGACACAAAATGCTACATACAATAGGACTCAATTTCAATGAAGTTCATAAGCTGGCAAAACTAATCTATGCTATTATAAGTCAGGCGATTCGGGAGGCATAGTTTTTGGAAGATGGCAAAAGTGAACCTTCTGAGGTGCTAGTAGTATTTTTGTTCTTGACCTTGATAGATGGAAGGGGTAGCCAAAAGTTGTATTCACTTTCTGATGATCCATCAAGCTTGTCCAATTATGCTTCATGCATTTTCTATACATATACTATACTTCAATGAAAACTGTTCCTGCATTCCAAACATTGGTACCCAGGATATAGAAATATATAAAATCTCCTGTAAGTCAGTAATGAAATGGTAAAAAAAATGAAAAAAAATAAATAGGGCAAAAGACATGAATCACAAGTTCAGAAGAGGATTCAAAAACAGTCAATAAACGTATGAAAAAGTTGGTCAACCTCACTAATAATTAAGGAAAAGCAAACTAAAACAAAAATAAGGTAGCAATTGTACCCATTAAACTAATTTTAAAAATATAAGTCTCATAATACAAAGTCCCACTTAAAGTTTTAGGGACCCCAGAATATTGCACAGGAGAGTATAAACTAATATAAAATTTTGTAGAGTAACTTGGCAGCATCAATAAAATTGAATACTTTATTCATATACATACTCTACAATCTAATGGTTATAAGGCTAATCAGCATGTATCCTAAAAAAACTCACACACTGGCAAATGTGCGTTAAAAGACAGGGATAAGGGGCACCTGGGTGGCTCAGTCGGTTAAGTGGCCGACTGTTTCGGCTTAGGTCATGATCTCAGGGTCCTGGGATCGAGCCCTAGTTGGGCTCTGTGCTCAGCATGGAGTCTGAGGATTCTTTCTCTCTCCCTCTTCCCCGCCCTCCATGCATGCGCAGGCACACACTCTCTCTCTCAAATAAATCTTAAAAAAAAAAAAAGACATGGATAAGGATATTCATTGCCACGGTCCTTGTGAGACAGGAAAGTGGAAACAAAGTAAATGAACACGAAGCATATAATAGAAAGGATGAACAAGGCCAAAATTTGATTCTTTGAAAAAAAAAATAATAGAACTGACAACTCTCTTATGAGACTAATCAAGTGAGGAGTGAGAGAGAAATACATCGTAACAGGGATTAAAAGAAGAACCTTATTTCAGAAGCAGACATGAAAAGAGCAAAGATGACAAACAGTTACGTGCCAGAGTATCTGGAATATTTAATGAAACGAGTGATTTCCTACAAAAAAAGGAATCTTACCAAACCTCCTTCAGGAAGAAATAGAAATTGGCATAAGGCTATCTCCATTAAAGAAACTGAATCGGCAGATAAAAAGCTTTCCCCAGAGAAAACTCACCGCCCAGATGGTTGTATTGGCAAGTGCTGACAAGCAGAGAGTTACAGGAAAACTAATCCAATCTTAAGTAAGAATCCTGTGCTCCCCTGTGCCTTGGATTATGTCTTAAATATTATCATCTGCCAGGACAGCCAAGAAAAGAGAGTGTTGGAGGGTGAAAACACAAGCTGCAGAAAGGTGAGTTTAGGATTCCCCGTTTGCATAAAAATGGAAGGACAAGGGTATAATTTCATTTGCTTGTATAGCATTATACAAAAATAATGCAGAGAAAGCAAGCACCTAATCATGGCAGCCACAGGTTAGGAAAGGTGTGATGGGCCCAGGGCAAACAGAGCTCAGGAGTGGGGAGGGCACTTGCCAGGGATGACTTTTTATACTTTGGGATTATTGAATCATGGGCATAAGTAGTACGCATTCAAACAAATTAATTAATCTCTTCAGAAAAAAAAAAAGAATAACCAAGGAGAGTCTGAACTGTAACTGTGGGGAGATGGTGAACACAAGTAACAAAATATTGCAAAGCTGTAATAACCATTAATTTTAAAAACAATAATTAGCAGGGTAAAATTATCAGTAGCAATAGGCTAACAAATCTGTCTCAGGTACACAAATCTCTTTACCAATTCTGCCTTAAAAGATCCAACTTGAACCAAAAAGCAAGTAAATTTTAAAGAAGAAGAAAAATAGCAATAGGAAAATCATTTTGTGTTTTACCTTATACCACTTTAGGGAATCCAAAACACAACTCTGTGGGAAGTTCAGATGACAGGTAAGGCTGTCGTCCCTTCCAGCATGTAGTGTTTGTCTGTATTCATCCGATAAAATCAGCTGGCCATTTCCAGAAACACCACACCAGTATTTTCTTAATACAGTGAGGTTTACGGGGATTCTGTGACAGGTGTTTGTGCTGCTGTAAGAAAATGACAAGTTGAAACCTCAAAAACTCAAACAACCACAAATCAAATGAAGCTGTGCATCTTCCAATCTTGCCAAATCATCAAGATACCATGCAAATGCCCTACCTCAGCCAAGGCAGGATGCATCTCAGAAATCATTAATTACAAAAGAAAAGAAAATAGTTCTATTGTGGAAACGCAGGACCACACCATGGCCAAGGGATCAGGCTGAACAGCACCAGTGAGGGGCAAATGGACACCGTGAGCCTCGGGGTGTGTTGTCCGAAGAGGACACAAACGATTTAACGTGGTACTCCAGCCGAGAAGGTTCAACCTCAACCTACGCATGAAGAAATATCTGGCAAACCCAAATTAAAGGCTAGTATATAAAATAATTGCCTGTACTCCTTAAAAATGTCAATGTCGTGAAGAACAGATGGAGGAACTATTCCAGATGAAAAGAGACTGAAAAGACAAGACAGCCAAGTGCAATTCATGAGGCCAGATTGGACTCTCTCTCGGAAAGGAAAGAAAAAAATTATAAAGAAAAATCGAGACAATTGACAAAATTAGCGTATGAATGGGGAATTAGATAAAAATATTGCATGATGGGTAGGATAACTATATTGTGATTATGTACAAGAATATTCTTGTTGATAGCAAATAGCACATTGAATTATTCCAGGCTAAGGATGCATACAACTCAAAATTTGGAGAAATCCCCAAAAACTATTTTGGAAAAAATGGTTTAGAAAAAACTATTGCATGTAAATATACATATAGAGTTGACCCTTGACCAACTCAGTCATTAGGGGCATCACAGGATCCCTTGCGCTGTTGAAGATCCGCATAGAACTTTTGACTCCCCTGAAACTGAACTCCTAATAGCCCACCATTGACCGGAAGCCTAACTGATTACATAAACAGTGGATTAACACATATTCTGTATGTTATGTGTATTATATACTGTATTCTTAAATAAAGTAAGCTAGAGGAAGAAAATGTTAAGAAAACCGTAAGGAGGGGCGCCTGGGTGGCTCAGTTGGTTAAGCGACTGCCTTCGGCTCAGGTCATGATCCTGGAGTCCCGGGATCGAGTCCCGCATCGGGCTCCCTGCTCGGCAGGGAGTCTGCTTCTCCCTCTGACCCTCCTCCCTCTCATGCTCTCTGTCTCTCATTCTCTCTGTCTCAAATAAATAAATAAAATCTTTAAAAAAAAAAAGAAAACCGTAAGGAAGAGAAAATACATTTATAGTAATGTACTGTATTTATCAAAAAATATCTGTGTATAAATGGCCCTGTGAACCTCAAACCCATGTTGTTCAAGGGTCAGTTACATATGGAGAGAGAGAGAGAGAGAATTATAAGGTAAATGTGGCAAAACGTTAAATAAGAGGAATCTAGATAAAAGGTAGATGGGACTTTTTTATACTATTCTTGCGAATTTTGTGAATTTGAAATTACTTCAAAGTAAAAATACACAATTTACTAGGTATGTATCATCTCTGTATGTTAAAGATTTGTGAGAATTCACATTTATTTCATGACGGATAGCATCTATGTCTACCTTCTATGAAAGGTTATCTTTCCCCGTTTACAGCTCCCAGATTTAAGTATTTCAAATCCAGCCTAGACATCCGGATGGAATTTGTGTGCCGTACAATCTCCCCCCTCTTACTTCATAACCTAGAGTCACACAAGACAGCAGACCACCACAAGACGTCAGCACCTGGGAAGGAGCCAGGAAATAGGGGCTCATGACCTCTCCCATTTCTGTAACATTGACAGGCAGAGGCAAAGACCACAGAGACAAAGCAGCAGTGGGAGAGCACAATCACCCTCCTGGAGTACCGATCTCACACATCATCTCCACTAATTGTCCCTTCAACTCTATCAGGCTGACATTTTACAGATAGGAATATCAAGGTTCCAATTTACTGAATAATTTGTTAAGGACGAGCACATCAGTAAGGGAGGGTAACAAAATTGAGGGCCTTAGGCAAAATTTATCCACAAATGTGTTTTATTTAAGCCACACACACAAAGCTTATTGAAAAGTTACACACACACACACACACACACACACAAACGCAATTTCCAGGTTCCCTTGAAAAACTGGAAAATGGACTTGAGCTGAATAGACCACTGCCTATGGTGGGACAAATGCTTTCTGGCTCACCGCAGCCCCCACCAGGCTCAACTGTCTCCCACCAGATCTGTGCCACTCACCTACACTATTTCATAGCACAGGGCTCATCATGGAGCCTGGAACATAGCTGATGTCATATATATATACATATATATATATGACAGACAGAGAGAGAGAGTTCTATTTTAAATGAGAAACTTACTTTATAACACATTGGTAGATTCCAGAGTCCTCCTGTGTCAGGGGGAGAAACAAAATCCAGTTTTGCTCCTGGTGAATTCTAGACTGTGTGTTTTTGGATATTGGGATTTTGTTAGGGTATTTATACCATGTCACACGTACTTTCCCAGATGTTAGTGGCGGGTGCGTACAGTTAAAAGCAAAAGGCTGGCCTGCTGAAGGTGCCTCGTTTTGCATACTAACATCCTTGCATGCATCTAGGGAAAGAAAGGGGGGAAATCATGAAAGAGAACTCTAGCGTTACTGATTATTAGTTTTAACAAATGCCTCTTTAATTTTCTAGCCAACTTAAAATTTTACTGGAGAGTTTTCTCAGTGTGGGAGTTCCCTAAAATAGTCTGCTGATTTGAAAGCATAACTGGAAGTCCTTCAAATGTGTTCATAAAACATACTGACTCATCCTCCCCATTTGGAATGGTTTCTCTCTGTCCATTCTTTTCTAAGACCCTGAATCTCTTCATCCTCCTCCTTCAGAGTAAACGTTCCTATTCCAAGCCCTCCTTGTCCCATTTCTTTCTGCTCTGCCACCCACTATTTCACTCTGTCTTCACTAAAAGGTGTAAGTATACCATCCCAAAAAGGACTGTTGAAAAAAATCTGCTCATTTTAAAGTTCGTTTCTACTGAATTGCTTTGAAGAAACTGTGTTTCTTCTTGGAAGAAATCTGCTGTGTTGATGGTTTCTGTGTTTTTACCCTGGGTCATAAAATGACCCTCTGTCATATAAAATAGTATTATATCCATTTGAGCATTTTGACTCAAGACTTCCAAATTTGCCTATTCCCCCACCCCCATCCCCACCAAAGTCATCTCAAAACTCAAACGTGACACTGGGGCTGAGCATCAGATGCTGGGAACTGAAACTTGCTGTTTCCGCATTCGGACGGAATTCTGCCTGGTCCCCTAGGGTAAGTGTAACCACAAGGCTCGGGTGTCATGCGAGCCCCCAGGGGTCTGCACAGGGGCTCTCGCAGAGCCGCAGGGAGGCAGGTAGGAGAGGGTGGCCTCCGAGGCAGCCGAACGTACGTACCTGCTCTGACAAAGGGTGGAAGCGCGAGGGACACTCCGCAGAGCACCAAGGCCAGCATCCCCCTGTTGGGCTACCAGGAAGAGAGAAGGTGGGAGGGGATGGGGCACAGCGGCGACAATGAATCTCAGAGATCCTAACCCAGGCCCCTGGCCTTCCCTTTCTTCGTGGGGAGCCCTCCAACTCTGGCCCCACATTAGCCCGACGTGCCCCCCAAAGACTCCCTTCTTCCCGCCCGAACCTCCTGAATCCCGGCTGGAAGAGGGATCAGCGGGAGGGGTTGGGAGGCCCGGGGCCCGGGGACAGAAAGTCATGGTAGGGTGGCTGCAGGAGGGAGGCCCCCAGCCCCCGGGGTGCGCCGTCGCCCCTGTCTGGCAGCGAGGCAGGGTCTGCGTCCTGCGCCCGGTGGGAGACACGCCACCCACCCCGGATCCCCACCTGCGCGTCGTCGCGCGTAGCCTCCCCTGCGCGTCCTTAGCCTCGGGGTCCCCCTGGGCCCGGCGGTCCAAATGGAGCCCCACCGCCGGCTCACCTGGGAGAAGCCCTCTTAGGCCGACCTGGCAAAGGCCAGCAGGAAAGAGAGAGGAAGCCGGAGCGCCGCCGGACCGGCAGGTATAGACCGGAGCTGCACGCCTTCGCCCAGAGACGGAACCCGCTCCCCCAAGGTCGCCCAGCCGGTCCGGGGCGGCTCCCGCGTCCCGATCTCCGGCCTCCGGGTCGGTCGCGCACATGTTTGCCAGCCACCTCTTTCCCTCCACACCTTTCCGGGGGTCGGGGCCCCACCCGCTTGGCTCAGCCGCACACTCCCAACCCGCGCCTACCTGCCCGACGGGACTGGAGCGCGCAGGATCTTGGAAAGTGGAGAATCCAGCGCACAGGCACCGAACCCAGGTGAGGCGTTTCCATACCACGCTACTTCCTTGCCACCGTGGGCAGGGCAGGCCTACCTTCCCCCAGGGGTTGCGTAGGAAGGAACGGTGGCATCACACTAAGAAGTGGGTTTAAAGGCGTGTTACCTGATTTTCTGGCAGCTAACACGTCTTTCATGGGCAGTCATGTCTGCTTAAATCTATTCCGAATTATCCCCGTAAACGAATTCTTTCCTTTCCAAACCTCATCTGAGCAGTGATTACATGCCTTTCTTGGCCTATGTAGAATGCCCCCGAGTGGCTTCCAAGGAATAGCCTTTATCTGCCTGAGTCCTGCTGTCAACTTCTGTAGAGCAGACATCCCAGTGTGATCCTGAACTACCTGGAGCACGAAGTCTGGTCCTGTCTGATTTTCCAGATAAGATGATATCAAACAGGACTGTTGCGCTAGCCCTCAGGAAACACCCCCAGAGAGATCCCCCTGAGGGGCACTGGGACTTAGAAAATATATATAAAATGTCATCTCCATTCAGCAGATTCCCAGCCAAGCTCTATCTGGTGGTCTTTGTGGTTTTAGAGACAGTGAGGCGGAGGGGGTGGGTGGGGGGGAACCAGAGGAACAGGCCAGGAGTTCAGTATCTGCATTGCCAGCAGTGCTTTCTGTGACGGCCCGAGGCCAGTGGATTGTTTGCACATTTCTTCAGTCTTAAACATTATTGAGGATTCCAAAGTGCTTGTTTATGTGGGTTATGTCTGTCAATAGTTACTATATTAGAAATTAAAATGGAGAGCATGTAAAACATTTATGTTCTTATTTATTTTAAATAACAACAATAAACTTAACATAAAAGTTAGCATAAATAGCGTACATCTTATGAAAAATAACTGAACCTTCCAAAACAAACAAAATTATTGAGAAAAGTTATATTGTTCTATGTACTACCACATACCCCTACTTAGTGTTTGCAAATCTCTTTGGTGTGTGACCTAATAAAAGACAGCTGGATTCCCATACCTTCTTCTCTATCAAATCTCTTAGGATGTAACATGCTGGGCAGCCTCTGAAAAAGTCCGCTATACTCAGCGGAGAGAATGAGAATTTAAAAGATAAATAAGGTCTGAGTATTATTGTGAAACTGAAACGATTTCACAGATCTTGGGGACCCTTAGGGCTCTCACACTTTGAGGACCCCTTTGCTAAGCTATAAATGGAGATCTTTATTACTTTTCCCTAACATCAGCATTAAATGAGGTTCCTCTGTACATACACATTTTGCAAGCCTCAGCCCCCACCCAAAACAAAACAAAGGTGTTATTATGAAAACCATCAGGTGACTCACATACAGAACTACTATAAGCAGTGTTAAAAGTTATTTCCAAATTTTTCTTAATTTTCGTTGTGTTTCAGGTTTCTACCTTATGAACGAATTTGGATCGTATCTTATTTTTTTATTGTTTGAATATAGGTGTGAGGGCCAAGTCCAATCAGTATAGTTGCCCCAAAGCTTATGAAGTTTCAACGAGCCACCCCAGCCTCCCGGCAGCACCTCCTATGGGACATTTCTGGTATTTCCTTTTACTGGTGAGGCTCTGGACCGGAAACTTAGACTTTGAAGGATGTTTTCTATGCCAAGTGTGTTTCCTGATACAGGGAGAGCAAACCACATGGCTTTGAAGGCAGAACTGATGGGGGGCAGAGGTGGGGCGGGATTATAAACTTCATAATTAAAAACAACAGAAAACTGAAACATTATTGCAGGCTCTCAATTACCTTAAAAATTTGGAGAAACCTGATAACATTGTTTGCTAATGAGAAAAGGGGAGGAAGAAATTAAAACAATTTATTTATGGAGCTTCAAGGCTTGCTTTGTTATAGTCATGAGAAAATTGCTGTTTTATGCAGGAACTTCCTGAATTCAATCACTTTATTCTTCTTCTCTGATTTTCACATTTAAAATTTTCCTTTTAAATGTGCATCATGCAATAGTTAACAGCTAAGTAATTCAAAACAAGTCATAAGTCATGGGAGGAAGACCCAGCCTCAGAAATCACAATGACCAAGTTTCCTGTATATGTGTTTCTCCCACCACCCAAACTCGTTATCCTCTTTAGTGCTTACCTTTCTGATCAGTGTGTGTGTGTGTGTGTGTCCCTTAAGCAATATAAAATATGATATGCAAATATTTTGAGAAGTGTAGTTCTAGTTCATGCAAGGCCACTACTGTATGGATATTCCATTGTATGAATGTACTGCAATTTATGTACCCATCTCCTTTGGACATTGTTTCAAATTTATATTTGCTCTTAAAAATAATGTTGTGGTTGGGCGCCTGGGTGGCTCAGTCAGTTAAGCGTCAGACTCTTGACTTTGGCTCAGGTCATATCTCAAGGTTGGGAGACAGGCTCCACACTGGGCATGGAGCCTGTTTAAGATTCCTTCTCTCTTCCTTTCCCTGCACCCCACTTCCTCTAAAAAAAAAATAGTGCTGCAGTAAAGATTTTTGTAATGTTCTCTTGTGTGGATTTTTGAGAGGTTATCTAGGGAGTAAAATTGCAGCATCTTTGGGTAGGTGTATCTTTGACTATATTAGAAAAATCCCTCATTTTCTCCACATTAGCATCTTTTAGAGGATAAGAGTTTCATCCTTTCATGTTCTTGTCAATATTTGGTAATGTCAGACAGACTTTTCCATGTTGCCAGTTTCGCCAGCCCAGTGATGCAGAAAGCGATCTTGTGATCTTGTGATTTTACTTTACATTTCTCTAATTACTAGTAAGATGGGACATCTTTGCCTATGTTCATTAGCCATGTGTGTGTGTTTCTGTGATATTTCCTTTTGTGTATTGCCCTTTTACCCACCTGGTTGTTCATCTTCATCTTGTCCATTTGCAGAGAACTCATTAAGTCCTACCTCTGATGTCTCCTGTAGTTGCCTTCAAAGGGAGGCACAGATGTATCTCACTGCCCTGTCCCTGCCTGGGAATTCAAACACCAGCGGTGCCCCTGATCTATAGAATAGGGATGATTAGACCCACTCTGCAGAAATGACATTTGTAAAAACCTCCTTGCTGAGTTCCTGACAGCAACAGATGTTTGATGAGCATGCAGTTTATCCTCATCCTCCCACTGACGCCTCCTCCTCACAGTCTTTCCCAACTGCAGACATTTTTGCATTGGGAACATTCTGGGAAGTTTATGCCATTAGGCACAAGCCTTGGGTAATGGACTCTTTCCAATTGTTTTGTTTTGCTTGTTTGTTTTATGAAGTGAAAGAATCCCTCCACAGATTCATTGCCTCATCCTGCAAGCAAGGGTAAAGCAACAATCTATGGATGATGGAGGCATTGCTGGGTTCAGCTTGGTTGAATTTTACCTTCAATCCTCAGACAAGGATGTGATGCAGCTACCTAAGAGTAGCAGGGCAATGATTTTTATTAAAGGTCTCATATATGAATGCACACTTTATATAACGTGCAGTGGCTTTTCTGTGTTCTAGTTAAATATCTGATAGTTTCCCACTGAATGGAACCTGCATGTAAAGTTTCTCAGTGAAAATGAAGCAGAAATATGTTCACGTGTAATGGACAAATGCTCTGAAACCCAGGTTAGGCTGGAGTGAGGGGGTGGAGGTTCTGCCCAGATCTTTATATCTTTAAGGTTCTTAAATTCTCACATTTGTCCTCTCTGGGAGACTTGAAATCTACACTAGCAATGCTGTGGCAGGCTTTTGTTGCTGGGATGACATGAACTTCCAGAGATGGAAGAAGCAGCAGGGAGACAGCCTTTGATTTCCTGAGGTCCCGTGCCTGCCCTCTCCCCCAAGCCCCATGATCAGCTGTTTCGCTCACTTGCTGAGTATTCACACCACCCCCACTGTGCACCGGAAGACATCCTGAGTGCTGGAAACAGCTGTAGAGAAGACGACAGATCCTCTCAGAGCTTACAGTCCAGTGGCTGGTGTGTGGAGTGGGGGAACAATAGGTATGGGAGAATCACTGAGTAAGAGATGGTTTCAAGCTGGTGAGAACCAGAGAGGATATGAAATATGATGAAACGATAGAACATTGGGAAAGGCTTCACTAAGGAAGGGACCCCGTAGCTGAGACCCGAGTGATGACAAGTAGCCCACCCAGGTAGCTATCGGGGGAGAGACTTCTCCTTCTAGTAGGGACAGCTAGTATAAAATCTCTGAAGGAGGAGAGTGTTTGCACATTTCAAGATAACACAGATGAAGCCAGTGTGACCTGAATAGAGTGAATCAACAGGAACCCTGGGTAAAAGAAGTCACAGAGTAGGCTGGAGCTAGACCATACACAGGCCCATAGGCAATAAAAAGAAGGTTAGATTTTATTCTAGGTAAAATTAAAAGCTATTAGAAGGTCTAAAGCAGAAAAGAGATATAATCTTATTTACATTTCTTAAATGTCATGTTGATCATCAAAAGCCCATCAAAATGACTGAAATTATAAAAACTGATGCTACTAAGTGTTGACAAGGATGTGGGACAACAGGAGCTGTTGCCTACTCTTGGTGGGAGCACAAACTGGCATGACTACTTAGGAAAACTATTTGGTACTATTTTCTGAAGCTAAGTCAGCAAATCCACTTTGAGGGATACTCCAAATAGAAATGCATGCATATGTTCACAAAAGAGACATTTGCCAGAATATTCACAGCAGTGGTATTTATAACAGTCAAAAACTGGAAATTACCTAAATGCCCATCAACAATAGAACAGGTAAAACAGGTGTGGTAGATTCACACAATGAAATACTGGAGAACCATGAGGGGGAACTACACACAAATACAGGCAGCAACATGGATGAATCTCACAGATGAATCTCATATATATATACATATATATATACATACATATATATATACATATATATATATATATATATATATAATGTCAAGCAAAAGAAAATAGATTTAAAAAAAGACATCATGCTACCTGACTCCACTTACATAAATTTCAAAACCAGGAAAAATTAATCTATGCTGTTGAAAGTCAGAATGGTGGTTCCCCTAGAGACAGGGGCTGTAAGGGTCTTGAGGGGGCACATGATGGAGATATCCCAGTGCTGGGCATCTTCCTTTCTTGATTTAGATGCTGGCAGCATGGATATATTGTGTCTGTGAAACTTCATGGAGCTGTTCCTGTATGTTCTCTTTTCCAAATGTAGGCTATACTTCAATGAAAAAGCAAAGAAAATTTACTCGGGATGCTGTATGAAGAATTGGTTATGAGGAGCGGGGTAGCAAGAGGAGAAACATGGCTCCAGGTAGGAGGCTACCAGAGTACACCAAAGAAGAGGTGATGTGGCTAGGTCTAGGTCTATGTTGGTAGAAATGAACACATGGGGACCCATTTGGGGGTACATTTGAATGCCTCTCTGTTCTTTCTCAATTTCAGTCTATCTTCAGTCTGATTCAGAGAATCACAAAATCACAGGGTTGGAATAGAACCTACAGTTTGGCTCTCTCTTGGGTAGAGTATTAAGCACCCTCCTATACATGCGGCACCACATGGTGCAATCATCAACACTTTTAAGCCCTCACAATTTAAGGACTTTTATGTTATACACCCACACATGCACACAACCACACCCGCCCAGCACCAGTTGATTTGGCTCAGGCATAGTCCCCAACTAGAGACACCTGCTATACGTCACCTGGTTTAATCTCACATCTGGTGTTTGGATTTCTTCATATCCCTGCTTAGCTTAGACTGGGAGGAATTCATTCTCTCTAAGGCAGCCCATTCCAAATTGTAGGCCTACTAGCAAATCAATCCTTCTGAGTGGGAGGAGGAAATCTCATCCACTTAGGGTTATACCCTTTGGGTCGATAGAAAGAAGAACCTAGTCTTCCACATTGCCACACATCTAATGTTGCTGATGTTCCTGCAACGATCCTCTTCTCTGGACCAAGTACCTGACATCAGAGACTCCACCAGGCCACAAGGCCACTCAGCTGCTGGCTTGTCTCCTGGCCTCTGAAACATGGAGGACGTGGGACCTTCATCGCTGCAATTCTAAATGTTAGACTTGTTTCGATATAACCTCTGCTCTGGCTGGACTTGTATGCTATTTTGCCCCCACATTGCTCATTCATTCATTCTAGAATTATTGTACACGAACATCCTAAATATTTTTTTCACTTTTGTTGCTGCTAAGCCATCTTATCTGCACCTGTGCTTACACACTTCCTTTATTGAAGTGAAGGGTCTTACATTTATCCCTAGTCAATGTCATCTGTTAACAGTGGTTGGTTAAAAAGATCATGTATCGGGCGCCTGGGTGGCTCAGTTGGTTAAGCGACTGCCTTCAGCTCAGGTCATGATCCCAGGGTCCTGGGATCGAGTCCCGCATCGGGCTCCCTGCTCTGCGGGGAGCCTGCTTCTCCTTCTCCCTCTCCCACTCCCCCTGCTTGTGTTCCCTCTCTCGCTGTGTCTCTCTCTGTGAAATAAATAAATAAAATCTTTAAAAAAAAAAAAAAAAAAAAAAGATCATGTATCTGGGAGCCGGAACATCTGGGCTATATTCTCAGCCCTCTTGCTGATTAGCTGAGAGTCTTAATGAATTTGGGGGTAAGGATCGCCCCCCAGGAACTGTCAATGCTAAGTGAAACTTTTGACTTCATTGTTTAACTTACAAAGAAATATTTATCACAAAGGATACCCTTTTTGTCTATCAAGTTGATGAGGATTTAAAAATGAGTATTTTCAGTGCCACATACTTCTTGTGGGAAGGCAGAACAAATGTCTCTATGAAATTCAATTAGTGAAGAACCTGAAAAGGTCCAGTGCCCTCTGGCCCACCAATTCTAGGAATCTCTGCTAAGCAAATAATGAAGGAAGTGGACAAAGATATTTGGGCAACGTTGACTATTTCATTTTCACAACCAATGGCTAAAAACTGGAAATAGTCTAGATGTCCAAACAAAGCAGTAAAGCTAAATTATGGACCGTCCATTTGATAGGCTTAATCATCACTCATCTCATAGATCACATCTCAAATAATAGTAATGTGGGCAAATATTTTTACTAAGTTAAAAAAAGTTGGGGATTAAACTGCACATATTAAATGATCTCAGTTACTTCAGTAGGAAAACAATAAAATCTTAGTAATTAAGGGTGCCTGGTTGGCTCAGTTGGTTAAGCATCTGCCTTCAGCTCAGGGCATGATCCCAGAGTCCTGGGATCAAGTCCTGGGATCCATCCCCCCGCTCATGCTAATTCTCTCCCTCTCTCGTACTCTCTCTCTCAAATAAGTAAATAAAATCTTTGTTTAAAATGTTAGTAATTATTTTTTTTAAGATTGTAATTATTTATTTGTCAGAGAGAGAGCACAAGCAGGGGAAACGGCAGGCAGAGGGAGAAGCAGGCTCCCTGCTGAGCAAGGAGCCTGTTGTGGGGCTCGATCCCAGGACCCTGGGATCATGACCTGAGCCAAAGGCAGGCACTTAACCGACTGAGCCACCCAGGCGTCCCATTAGTAATTATTTTTAAGTTGTAATGTTATGAGTGACTTTTTTCCTAGTTGTACTTTTCAGAAATTTTTACATTCTCTCAAACCAATATTGTTTCCATAATACAAAATGTTTTTTTAAATTCATTTAAGAAAAATGGTTCTAATGCCATCAACTTGCAGAGGGATTACTATCCTCACTGGCTAGGCCTCCCTAAACTTTTACTCCCTAATTCCCCTGCATCATCATGTCTCCCAGCCAACATTTCTCAAATGTCCTCCCAACCAAAATCTCCAATAACTCCCTAATGCCATCTCTGAATGATAAAGAGCAGATATTTTAGTCAGGGATTTAAGACCTTCTACAGAACGAGTTCATTTCCTGAAGTACTTTCTCTTCACACTCCTCTCTTTGGCTAGATTTAAGTGTTTTCTGATTCTGAAATGTTCTCAGCGTCTAGTATAATGTGAGGCACATAATTAGCACCTTTAAAACAATCCAAAAATGAACTTGAGAGCAAAAATAATTCCCCTACGTTTGGGAATTTGAGGGAGGACATGGAGTCCAATTTTAGGAAACAAGAAATCCGAAGAAGGCAGGATTACGGGATGTCCTCTAACAATAGTGTTCAAGCAGATGGCCACTGTGCACAGCCGTGAAGGCGACGAGAAGCTGGGCTGTCTCAGGCTAAGCAGGACGAGTGACGTTAGAAGGCTGAGGAGAAAAAAAAGGAGCCACCGCCAGGCAGGATTGACCGCAGGGCAAAAGCGGAAACGGGTTCCCTCGGGAGCTGTTCCGCATGCAATGCCCCGCCCACCCCGGAAGTCCCGGGAGTCTCTCTCTCAGGATCTATTTAGTGAAAGGAAAACCAGGGAACCCTGTGGAGTGGTATCAGTGCCGCTCGTCCCAGACCCGGAAGGGTGAACCAAGTGACACTTGGGATCACTTCCAGGTCAAAGGTTCTGAGAAAAACAAGCTTCACTGACTTTCACTCTGAGTAAATTAATGTCCCAATTCCCAGCACAGGCCTAGAGAAGTCAACAGCATCCTGTGCGTCTAGATTCAGGTGCTACAGGCTCAACTGGTCTCACAGCTACAAATCTCCGACTGCTGTGTTAATGTTGGGGCTGCAAGTTTGAGGTGAACACACAGGGCCTACGTGCTTTAATCAGCCAAAACCTGAGCAACATGTGTTAAGATGAACATGTTTTTTGTTTTGAAATGTTAATACTCACTTTGGATAGTGTTCTCTGTTTCCTGTAACTCTTCCTCTCCCTAAAACTAGTATGTGCGCGCGCACACACACACACACACACACTCATATAGGTTGTAAAATAAATGTTGGTAAACCAAAAGAAGGTCCCTCTTACCTATCTCCTTATGTATATTTTCATGTGTAATCTACTTTTCCTATTTTATGAATTTTGGCTAAAGTCGTGATCTATTTGTGTATCTTATCTTGGTGAAAAAGGAACCACTGGCCCCATTCCAAACAGAACATTGTCTTGCCACCTACTACCCTCTCTGTGGCTTTCACGTCAAGCCCAACTCACCACACTCACAGATTCTAACCTCAGAGGTGAAAAGATTTGCTTCTGACAAATTAACTTGAGGAAATCTGATTTTATAACTCTATGATACTTATATTTAAAAGTCCTTCAATTAATATCTGGGAAACCTGCTACAGCTGATCCTGGAACAATGCCGCAGTTCAAACCTGCATTGTTCCAGGGTCAAGTGTACCTTAAAAATAACAAACCAGATCCTGACTTGCTAAAACTGGATTAAATAAAAGCTACTATCATTTTTAGAAGTTAACTCCAAGACATATGCCTTCTTCCCTGTTCAGTCGGGAGTCTGCTTTTTCCTCTCCCTCTGCCCCTCCCCCTGCTTGTTCTCTCTCTCTCTCAAATAAAAAAAAAAAAAAAAACCAAAAAAAAAAAAAAAAAAAAGATGATATGCCTTCCTCTCCCTCCACAACCAAAACCCCAGAATCTGAAAAAGATACATTTTGGATAAATGAATTTTGTTTGTTTTATCTGTTCAAAAGGTAAAATTTTTTAAGAATATATTTTGAGATTCTCTCTCAGATTCTGGACAGAGGCTTTCCACATGTAAAAGCCTCGAAACACAGGAAGTCCTATTTCACAGATGAGAAAACAGAGGTACAAAACAACCTTTGTAAACAAAGTGCTTTGTTCTAGCTTCAAAACTGTGACAGTACAGGAATTTATAACCAGGAATTTTTTCCACCAGATAGCACCCCAACTGAGAAACATTTCCAAAGACCAAAAAGCAAACAAAAAACAAAGCAAAACAAAACCCTATTCTGGGCAAGGTATTTGGTAAAGAGAATAAAAATTCTCATGACAAAAAAAAAAAAACCCACTTTTAAATGGGTGGAGCAGGGCTCCTGGCCTCCAAGTCACACAGATTCATCTGAGCATTTGTACTTTATTCTTCTAATTGCTTGACTTCCCACCTCCCTCGGTGTCAGCTGCAACTTCTGGTTTGCAGATGCTCTTATGCAACTCCATTCTATTTGCAGATTCTAATATGACCAAGTTTATTCATAGATTGCTACTAACCAAGCTCCCAATTCCTGAGGATCTGCTGTATGCTAGGCACGGTGCCTGTCAGAATATACCTCATCTTTCTAATCCTTACATAGCTCTACGAAGGAGATATTATACCCAGTTTATAGGTGAGGAAACTGGGGCTCAAATTGTTTGTCCAAGTCTGCACACCAAGGAGAAGGCAGGATCTAGGGTGGGCCCTCAGACTCCGAGCTGACTGCCTCCCCCAGGCCTGCTCCCTGGGTGCTGCCAGAGCCACCTGCTTGTGAGAACAGCTGTGAGGTCAGAACAGAGCAGCATGGACGGTGCAGGGCTCTCTGATCCCTGGAGTTCATGAGCATTGCGAGCTTGCATCGTGGACACCATGTTTGCGGATTTCGTTCACTTCCTGGGTCAGAGGAGAAAATCAACGGAAACCTTTTGTAAAATGTGAGAAAGTCATACAAATGTTGCCCTTATCTTTTTTTGGACTGGTAAAAGGTGAATAATTTTTTTAAAAACCTCACATTTTAATCCATTTCAAAAGCAAGCAAACAAGTGGACTGCAGTTGAGGCTACAGATGGGATTCATGGCTCCTTGGTTGGCTAATGGCCTCTGAATTCCCCAGGCAGCACGGGGGTCCTCACCCTATATCAGATGTGGGAGTGTGGCCCAGTGAGCCCAGGACAGGGCTGGTGCAGAAACAGATTTTCATGAGAATACTCAATACCAGGTTTTGCCAATTTTATTGGAAAATAAGTTCAGTCCATCGACCAGTGATATATGCTGTACATGGATCTGGAGTTTTACTATATAAAAATACTTGGTATCTGCTCACAATTGTACAAACAAGTTTCTAAAAACCCTTCATCATTAACCAGTAAAAATATAATTTATCAAAAACACCACTGGAAAAAAAATGGCTCAATACCTTTTCTTCTATCACAAATACACAAAGAGGGGTAGGAGAAGGAAAATACAAATTCTGCTAAGCCAGTTTTCACAACTGGAAGCGAAAGGCTTTGTTGGCAAACTTTCCTCCAAACACTTAGGCTGACCAAAAAAATATCACCATCAGATAATGCAGTGAAATCTAATCAATGGGGAAGGCCTGAAAGAAAGAGCTTAAAAGAGGTTTTCAGGGAAAACAATAAAACAAAGGAAGTGCCCAAAGAACTAGGAGTATAGCTCCTTCCTCCAGAATCCTCCACTGGGAAATGGGAGTGACACAGTGACATGCACTTTCCTGTCGGGGCTCCTCCTGGCTCCGGGCACATCCCTTGACTCTTGTCCCTCCCTAAATTCCAGATGCAATGCCACTGGCAATTCCTGGTTTTTCTCCCCGCTCTTTACTTTCTGGCCAACTTTGCTGTAAGTCTAAGTTTCAGAATTGGCTTTCTTGGCACTACACACACAAGTGTATTTTATAGATGACAGACTAAAAATCATCAGCAAGCATCTGATAGGCCTTTTGGTCATGACAGCCCCACACCCCAGCCCTGTGTGTGCTGCCAAATAAAAATAAGGCACTTAAAAAAAAACAAAAACAAAAAAACCCAGCAGTTCCAAAACAGTGCAAATACTCAACGCTGCCAGATCGGATCCAAGAGAAAGCAGGTGGAAGGAGAACAGGCAGGGCATTCAACTCTGTTTTTGTTTGGCTCTGATCACTTTGGCGGGGAGGGGTGCAATATATACTGTATAAGTCTGTGTTCACCCATATTATTAAACATTAAAAATGTAAAAAAAAAAAATGGGGCAACTAGCACATGAACTTGGCTTTGCAGTTTTCCGGGGTTTCCAGGGTTGACTATCATCAAGTTTCAAAAAATACTTTCCTATACCAAAAAACCAACTTGCTTTCATTTTTAATTGACTAAGAAATAATTACCTTTTGGGAAAGAATATATGAAAGCAGAAATGTTTTTCAGAAAACCTAACCATAATTTTTGTAAATTCCAACACTCAAAAGTTTAGAATTTGGTTTCTTAAATGAAAGCCTTCCTAGACTCAGCCACCATCCTAGAAAACAACCATTTCTTCTCACAAAAGTGCCAGGGGTAGGACTGAAGGGGGACATTTATTGACCTGAAGTCAAGTGTTCAAGACATTACATTCGAAGGCAGCAACACTGTTGTGAGCCCTAGGTCTGAGAGGACTAAGAACATAACTTTTAAAAAATAGGTCACTTGCTTTCTCTATAAAATTAGGATGATTGCAAAACTTAAATATGATAATCTGTGGACATTTTTCAACAAGAAAGCCCTACCCAAATCTATGTCAAGTGGGCAAATTACTTGTGAAGTCACCCGGACAAGGAGAGACACACCCCCCGGCTCCCCGGCATGGAGCAGGGTTTCTGGTTCGAGGCAGAACAGCCTTCTCATAAAGTGACAGCCAACAGACTAAGTGCTATCAGACTCAGAGGAGACAGCTGGTGTCTTAGGGCAGTTTCTTGGGGAAATCTCTTAGAGAAACAGAGTTGGAATAAACTTTGAATTTCATAAAACTCTGGTCGGCTGGAGAAAATTCAAGAAGGTATTCTGGTCAGAGGAGACAGGAAGGAGAAGCAGAGATGAGGGAGCCCTAGGGGCGGGTGTGAAGTTGCACGAGGCTGACCTGAGAACTCACAGAGCAGGACAGTGAGGGGAACAGCTGTGCCGATGGACTGGGGGAATCTGGGGGCTTTAGCTCCTCAACCAGGAGAAACCCCACAGAGGTGTTTTAGTAAGAGCAGGAAGAGCTTAGAGCAGCACTTTATGATGGACAGCTAATCCGTGGGCCAGGTGTGTGACACAGAGGAAAGAGGAAGTGACTTGAAGTTGTCCTTCCAAAGAAGCCATGAGTCAAGTGGAACGCAGAAAAGGAAGGTAGAACAGAATGGTCATTCCAGGGGGTGTAAGCATGCAGAGCTGGATCAGGTCTCTGCTACTCCTGCTTTTGAAATTTCCTCTCTGCAGCAAAAAGCTAAGGTTATTTCAAAATCATGCAATCCTGCAGGATCCCTTTTTTCACCGAAATGAGAATTTTAAAGGTCTGTAACATGAAACTCGGTCTTTGGAAACGGACAGCTGGCTGCTCAATGCGTATGGAAAGTGGGAAGCAAATGTAAAATTCTCCAAGAATACTTCTACCCTCCTCTGTGAAACACCAGTCTCACTTTGCCGGCAGCACTGCCAAGGAAAGCCAGTGGGGGGCCAGGGACCGGGCAATCCCCAGACTGGGCCACAGCCCCGCCCTTGGATTGTAGACAACTTCATAAAACCGTTTATAGGTGCTAAATATTTCCTGCTTGTTCTTCCCTCTCATTCGCGGTCCCGGTGCCTGTTTTCAGCAGTGCAAACATTCAGACGGGGCATCTGTTGCCTTCTAAAAGGATTTCCAAGCCCTCAGTTGTGAATTGCTCTGACCTGCTATCGTCACCACATTTTGCTCCCTTAACAATCCGATTCCAGATGACCTCAGGGATACGGGACACTACAGGTGCATTTTATGACTGTATATTCAGTGGGGGCACAGCCCAGCCCGCAACGCCCAAAGACAGGAGTCACCCAAGGAACTCTGGGCCAAGCTTCTCCCTGCTACCCGAGAGGCACCTGCACCTCCCTCTGCAGCGTTTTCTTAAGAGTCTGGCCCTGAGGCCAAGGACAGAAACTGGGGTTTGGATGAAGGGGGCTGCCGCTGGACTGGCATGTGGTATCTGACGTTCTTCCAGAACTTTGTCTTTGCAGACCGCGATCCCTCTCTAAAGTCCCCTGACCAGCGTATGGCCCCATGTTTCTGCTTAATGAATTTAATGGTTTCTGGCATTTTCTCATAGTCTTGGATTTTCTCCAGTTCGAGCAGGACAACTTTAATTCCATCCTGAACGAAAGCATTGTACATTGCTATCTGCTCTTCAGATGAATTCCCCAGGCAGCCCAATCCTGATGCTTCTGGGACCAAAATGATAATCAGTCTTCTGCTTTTCCTTATGTTTTCATTAGTGACCTCAACAATGTCTGAAAAACATGAATAACAGCAAGAGTAAGTAAAATTTCAATTAATAATCATTCTCTCCCAAACCAAAACCTGACAAGGTTCTTCCCACCCCATCCCTTTTGTCTTCTAATGCTCTTTTTTCCCATCCTTTTTAAAAATATTTTATTTATTTATATGAGAGACAAAGAGAGAGAGAGAGAGAGCATGAGCAGGGGGAAGGGCAGAGAGAGAACAAGACTCCCCGCTGATCAGGGAGCCCGATGCAGGTCTCAACCTCAAGACCCTGAGATCATGACCTGAGCAGAAGGCAGACGCTTAACCAACTGAGCCACCCAGATGCCCCCTCTTTTTTTCTCATCTTAATTAAGATGAAAGAAGTTTCCGATTTTATAGACCAGCTCAAAACCTGACCCACAGAAGCTGAATATTTCATTTAGGACTCAGAATACTTCCAGTAGAAATTCTAAAACCCTAAACCATTTGATCTCTTCCACCCCTATTTTGCTATCTCAGTTGTAAAGTAACTATTGGATCTAACTAGTTGTGAAGTTTTTCAAAACTAAATAAAACTTAGTTAATTCTTGTGCCAGCAAAATATGAGAAAAATAAGTACTTTGCATTTAATAGATGTGAAAATCATCATCACACATCACCGAGGAGGTTCTTATCTGTATACCTTTGCCACAGTTCTTCTAGAAAGATGAAACATAACTTTAGCAATTATTTTTACAACAAAGACTTTTACTTTTTTCCACGACACACTTACCTTCCCCAACATAGGCATCCCTTCCATAAATGAACAGTTTATATCCACACCGTTCTTCCAAGACCTCAGGCAAGACTTTAAACACAAAAATATCTGAGTTAGAGGTGGACCCTTCCCCAAGGGTCTTTGGATATAGTATGTATGCATCATAGGTCTTTCCATCTGAATCTAGAGGGGAAAATGCAAAATATTTAGATCCAAAAAACAAAAACAAAAAAAACCCAAGAGATTTGGTAAAGTCAGTATCCCAAACATGAATTTCAGAATAAATTAATTTTTGTGTGTGAGGGTATGAATGAAGCAGCAATACCAAAAATACAATAACTTTTTAAAGTGGTTCTCTCCTACAAGTTTCTATTTATTGTGTTTTACTATGAAGGCATTCTTTTATTACTCAATGGCCACCTCAAGTGCAGAGATTCTTTACCTCTTGGTCTGGGAACTATCCTTAGCTCCCTGGTCTTATCTTCTTCCCTGGTGTCTCAGCCCTGAATTCTATCCATTCTTCCTTTTACGTATTATTGTAGTGTTAAAATTTTTTGCAAGGTTTAAACAAAAGAGAAAGTGAGAGCTTCCCTGATGCATGAAAATCGCCATTTCTTTCCTCTGAAGGCAGATCATGGGGTCATCTATGTCCTAACCAGCACTGAGCAATACAAACTGGATTTGCAAACAAATGCTCTAAATGCCTGTTTATCCCACCATTATGAACACTAAAGCAGTAACTTGGAAAACAATGCTATTCGGTCTGTTCAGTCCCCAAACTATAATTATGTATAAGAATAACTACTATGCTTGTATATGCCACTTTTCATTTTAAAATTTAAGTAAAAACCCTCTCAGTTATCTTCTACATCTCTTAACTATCCCCTTTCTCCAACAAGGAGACATTGCATAGAATACAAAATCGTACCTTTTCTGGGGAGAAAATCATAGCAAGAATCCCTGTACCAAAGCACAATGTCAACCTTGAAGATTTTGTAGATGAAAACAGAGCATGTAATTATTACTGTTAGCATGACAAATACACCAATTGTGTGCTTCTTGAAATCAGGCACTATTGTGGAGAAGAGGAAAAAAATATGTTAGAAACAAAAGAATTAAAAACTTGGGCATACCAAATTAAATATTATCATCCCAGAGAAACCATTTTTGGGACGGCTCTGCAATCCTAAATCCCAGATAATATTAACCAGTTCATTATCATCACTTAATAAAACATACTAACATACAAAGCCATCTAGAATTGATACTTTATAAAACTGAGGTGCACTGTATTAAATTTCCACCTAAATATTATAATACAGTTGACCCTTGAACAATACAGGTTTGAACTGTGTGGGTCCATTTATATGCAGTTTTTTTTTACAATACAATTACTGTAAATGTATTTTCTCTTCCTTATGATTTTTTGATAACATTTTGTTTTTTCTAGCTTACTTTATCGTAAGAACACATTACATAATACACATAACATACAAAATATGTGTTAACTGTTCATGTTATCAGTAATGCTTCTGGTCAACAGCAGGCTATCAGTAGTAAAGTTCGGGGGGGGACTCAAAGTTATACTCGAGTTTTTGACTGGGAATGGGAGTGTTGCTGCTACTAATTCCCATTTTGTTTAAGGGTCCATTATATACAATAACACAGAAAAGATGCCAAAGCCCATAGGATAGAGCACTTCAGAGTAAAACAAGTCAAAGTCACTCAAAAGCCTACAGAAGTTTCTGGAGTGTAGAAGAGTCAGGTGAGGAAAGCTGAAGTTTGGGGGAAAGGAAAAAAGGGGCATAGGGATGCCATACAGAATGTGTCACTCTTCCACATTTTCCTAGCTTCACTCCCTAATTATTCATCCAATGATTACAGAAGGGCAGAGAAGCAAGGTGAAGGAGAGGTAAGGGGGTGCGGTGTAGAGAAGAAAGAAGAAAAGAGTGCCTTCTAAATGTCAGGAGTCATGTAGGCATCCAGAAAAGAGAATCTAAAAGCTCTATTTGGGTCTTTGATCCATCTACAGCTGATTTGAGTATGAAATAGGAATCAAGAGATATACCATTTTCCAGACCAATATCCAATTGGCCCAATGGATAGTTCACATTGATAGCCTTAATTATGGTAGCTTCACACAAGATCATGGTACCTGTAGTGTAAATCTTCTAGATTTGCTGTTTTTATTCAAGACCATCTTGATTATTCTTGCCCCTTAACATTTCCATATGACTTTTAGAATAAATCTACCCACAACATACCCACACAAATATATACCCACACTTGCACAAATACTGTTGAAATTTTGATTGGAACTTTTTTGAATCTATAGATTCATTTGAGGAGAACTGATATCTTTATAACACGGAGTCTTTCAATCTATGAACATTGTATATCCTTCTACCTATTTAGGTCTTCTCTAATTTATCTCAGTGACATTCTTTTAGTTTGTATCACGGAAGTCTTAAACAACCTTTGCCAGACTTATTTCTAAGTATTTGATAATTTTTGATACTATTGTAAATGTAATATTTTAAATTTAATTTCTATTTGTTGTTGGTATTTATTGACGTACATAGAAATACTATATGTACATATATATGTGTTTACATGTAGAGAGAGACTAGTGATCTTGCTAAATTCATTTATTAATTCTAACAGTTTGTCTATAGGTTTTTAAATTTTCTTCCATGTACACATTCATAAATACCCTATATTTAATTCAACTACAAATAATCAAAATATTTCACAAATATTTTTAATATTGTTTGATTATATAATTGAAAAAAACGCAGTAACTTCTGACATCCTCTCTGGAAAGTGGATATTTAGGCTGTCCTATGCTGTCATTTACCTAAAAATATTCATTAGATACCTATGATATGCCAGATTTAAGTCACTACTAGCTCTAGAAATAGAATGATTGGCAAGATAAGTGGTCAGCACCGTCACAGAATTTAAGTCAACAAAGAAAACTAAGTATGACAGATACTGTGACAGGGACATAGGATTCTCTGAAAGTATATAACAGAGGCATTGTCTGTTTGGTCAGAGAGCTGGTTAAGGGCAGGCAAGAGAACAGAAAGCTTCCTAGAAGAAATAGTTCATCTGACAAGTGAAAAAAAAGAAATTTGCCAGGTTAAGAGGAATCCAAGAGCGTTCCAGCCAGAGGGAAACAGCATTGTAAACCTCAAGGTCATAGACTCTTCAGACAGTAAACCAAAACTGCATTTCAAATATTCTGTGTTTACCTGGATGTATTAATTGGATATATGCTGAATTTATACCGTCTGTATTCTTGGCTACACAGGTAAATGGATATAGATAAAATCTACTTTCCACTTCTGAAATATTAAGAATGGTGATGATTGTATTCCTTCTTCTATTTGAAGGATTTTCCACTCTGTTCAAAAGAGAGAGAATAAATGAAGTTGTTTAAGTAAAACTATAACTGAGACACATATACATGGTTCATCTCTTTTTTCGCTACATGAATTGCAGCAGAAATTATCACCAGCCCTATGCACAGGGATAATAATCAGGCTTTTAGCAACATTAATCTGAGATTTTATAGCCCAAAGACCACTGTGCATCAAAGACTCAGTAGTCGAGATCAAAGTAAAATTACCAGCTTCGGAGAAGAAAAAGATGGATGTGCATTCTAGTCACCATGGGGGCAGAGAGAAGAATACATGAAACAAGAGGAGACTGGAGCAGATGACCAAGGAGAATGCTAAGGAGTCAGGAGTTGATCCCTAGAGAGGAAACAGAAAACCACTAGAGACTTGAGAGGTGGAGTGCCCGATTCTCAGTCCCACTTAATGAGTCTTTCCTAAACTGTTTAAAAAACGGAATAACATGACGGGTAATTCAGGAAAGTTGCTTCATTGGAATGTTGTAACATGTTTATCCAAATTCAAGAGAAAGCCTTCCAAGTGGTCCGGAATTTGCACCACAATGACACGTATTTTTACCTGAAGTGTGTGAGATCTTATAAATCCTGTTTCGCTCAGCAAAACTCAATATGGGCAGCAAAGGGTCAAGGGCCAATCAACTAACTTTTGCTATCCAATTAAACCATCAAGGTTGTATAAATTTCATGACGTGAAATTTAATACCAAACTTCTCCGTTGCATGAGTGGCTTTTAGCATACTTACGGTACATATTCCTCTGCCAGCACGGAGTCCTCATCCTGAATTGATGACCCGTTCCACTTCCAGTAGACATAGTCACTAATGTGGCCACTGACATTGCAGATCAGTTGTAGCTTGGATCCTGCAAAGCAATGTAGTTTTAATCATAGCAATTAACTTTTATCTGATTTATCTAGATTAATAAACGGCCATTGAATAAAAATTTTAAATTATAGAAAAGTACAAAGAAAAAGAAAAGTTGCCCTTAAGCCCACTACTTGGAGATAACCATGATTAGTAACTTCGTGCATATTATTCCTCATCTTCTCTGTGTACACATGCAATTTTTTTCACATGCAATTTTAAAAATGGCGTGTTACTGTCTATTATTTGTAAATATTGTATACTGGGAATTCCAGCTCACGTGATCAGCCTTCCAAAATAGTCTGTTTCATGGCTGTTTAGGATTCCATAACACACTATGACTGATGCTTTTCCAATTGCTAAACACAATTGGTTTCTAATTTTTTCATGATTAGGATTAATATTCTAACGACCATTCTTGTACATTAATATCGTATATATCCTGAAGCACTACTTTGAATCTGGAAGTACGGATTTAAAAAACCCCCTTCCCCAAGTGAGACTGTACGTATCTACACTTTGTCCAGCAGTGTAGGTGAGTGACTTTTACCTCCCAAGCCCCCAGATTTCAAATATTTTTGGTCATTGCCCAATAAGAGAAGAAAAAATTCCATTTAAATATTCATCTGCATTTCTTTTTTTAAAAAAGATTTTATTTATTTATTTGACAGAGAGAGACACAGCGAGAGAGGGAACACAAGCAGGGGGAGTGGGAGAGGGAGAAGCAGGCTTCCTGTGGAGCAGGGAGCCCGATGCGGGGCTCGATCCCAGGACCCTGGGATCATGACCTGAGCCGAAGGCAGACGCTTAAGGACTGAGCCACCCAGGCGCCCCTATTCATCTGCATTTCTTGAAATCATGATGAATGAACGTGTCTTTTATAAGTTTAGTATTAATTTGCCTTTAAGAACTTCTTGTTATGTTTACTGTCTATTACTTAATTGATTCTCATATAAATCTCACTGCTGCGTAGGAGCTCTTTATTCATCCATGATATTAACTCTTTATCATACGTGGAAGTTTCCATGTATGATATTCCAAATACTGTTCAGAGTTCACTACTTTCCTTCTATTTTTGTTTATGGAAATTCTTTGGTGTAGATATTTTTATTTTTTACTTGGTCAAATTTCTGTTTTCTCTGTTCTCACAATTTTTTTCTAAAAGCTCTACCACCAAATCAGGAAAATATCTATATACATTTTCATTGAGATATATAAAATGTTTTCATTGTTTTGCTGTTTTGACTGTTTGAGTTCTTTACTCTGTCTAGAATATAATTGGGTATGGTAGGAGGGAGAGATTGAACCTAAGGCTTTTATCTAAATAGCTGATGGATCATTTCAGAACCGCTTATTGAATAATAATTCCACTTTTATTAGAAAATAAATTATTTATTTGGGACTTTCTTGGTTGATTTGAATGTGTATACTGATGCCAACAGTACCTAACAGTTTTAGGGTAAATGTTAGTATCATTTAGAGCTCTTCTTCCCAATGTTATTTTAATAATCTCATCATTTTAATCTTCTGGGTGAATTTTAAGAACCACCTGCCAACTTTTGAGCCCACTCATTTTTTTTTTAAAGATTTTATTTATTTGAGAGAGAGAGAATGAGAGAGAGAGAGCACATGAGAAGGGGGAGGGTCCGAGGGAGAAGCAGACTCCCTGCCGAGCAGGGAGCCTGATGCGGGACTCGATCCCGGGACTCCAGGATCATGACCTGAGCTGAAGGCAGTGGCTTAACCAACTGAGCCACCCAGGCGCCCGAGCCCAGTCATATTTTTATTGGAATTCCATTAAAACTATAATTTTAAGAGTCGCTATTTTTACAATTTCCAGTTTTCCATATAAGAAAAAACATACATTTCTATTACAGTTTTCCTTAAATCGGTGTTTCTCAAGATTTCTTTCATTATTGTTCCCCTTGGAGCCTTTTAAGACATTTTTATCCTAATTGCCTCCTTCCCAGTGAATTTTTAATACCACATACAGGATATTGCTTTAGATTTTTTTTTCCAATAAGAACCAATTTTCTCCCCATTGGAAACAACATCACTCCCACTCTTTGTCGATATGGAAGCTTTAAATCTCAATTTTCCTGAGATATAGGTCAAAATTTGCATTTTTTTCTCCCCTATAAATCCTATATATTTTTGAAAAGATTTTGCTAAGAAATTTTATAGACATCTCTGTGACATGTTGCAAATGGGATCTCTTTCCCCATTATGTTTTCTGGTTGGTTATTGCCAAACAAGTTTACCATTTTGGAATATCAATTTTATTCATTTGCTTGCTTTTACAAATATTTTGTTTATTTTAATGAAGTTGGCATAGACAATGTCCATTTAAAACCCAGATGCCTAGGCCAAAAAGTACAAATAAAATAAAAAAGAGCAGTGCTCTGTTGTAGACACTTCTGCATGAATAACTTTATTAACTACCTAGGAAAATCACAAGTTTCGGGCATCTTCTGACAAGATTTTTCTTTAATCTTAAAATGATTTATCTTCAGTGAAGCCATCTTTGGAGTTAGTCCCTATTCTCACTGTCTCTATGCCACCTTGACTCCAGCCCGATATTCCTCTTCTTTGGGGCCAAACCCTCAGATTTTCAAAGCAGCTTTAAGTGAAGGAAAGGCCATTTTTCCACAGCTCGGTTCTCTGAGAAACTTCCATTTCCCACTGAGAGCCACAAGTCCGGGAGGGAAGTAACTTCCTGAAGTTGCCAGAACTTCAGGGCCAATCGGAAAGCCATTATGAACACTGCATCGGTGAGTCTTATTTACCATAAGCCTGAAGACCCACAGTCCTGGAAAACGTGGCCCCTCAGTGTACACGCGTAATTCGTAAAAAGGAGAGGGCAACAGGAAGGGCACTGAGGTTTCATCACCAAAACTCAGCACCAGGGAAACAAATGATAATGACTAATGGACACCAGAATTCACATCACCAGATGTCTTAAGGAGGTGAGGTGCCAGTCTTCAATTCCATCTTGAATGCCACATGACAAAAGAACTATTTTTAAAACTAAAAGAGGATTAAGGGGGAAAGAAGAAAAGATAAAAATAATATCTAAACTGTTGAATGACCCCCTGTTTGTTCCTGATAAACTTCAATCACATCTTCCTCCATTCCCAGCTCCCTAGGACTGTGATTATCAGCAATCCTCTGACCTTCGAAGAGAAACCTGAGTGAATTCACTGGAACATCCAGTCTTTGACAATATGATTCTCTGAGTTGCCGGAGATGTGTCGTCCACCATCCTCACTTGAAAGTGAATCTCACTGCACCATGTCCAGTGACTCTGAGTTTAATGTATGCTCTTTCCTTATCCCTCAAGTCCCCAGTAGAAGGTTTTGCCTCCTGGTCAAACGTAATGATGATAGCTTCACCCAGAGTCTCCTCCACAAAGTAGTGGCCTTGGGGAGGCAGGACCTCGCCCGGGGACTTACAAATCCATCTCTTCCCCACAGCACACCACCACAGCAGAGGGGACTTCTGCTACACCTAGAATATTAATTTTATATAATAATATATTAATTCTAACTTCTCCCCGGTAATTCTCTTGAGAGTTATACATACATTATATGATCTGAAAATAATAATAAAGTCCTTTTCTCCCTTACAGTAAACATGCCTTGGTTCTTTTATGTATGATTGCCTCAAGTGGGCAATTCTCGAATATGTTAAGTAATGCTGCCTTATTTGGGCATCTATGCGTGTAAAACATCTAACACTACAGTGGTTCACCATTAAGAATGTTAGTGACTATTGGTTTGAATCAATGTTATTTATTAAGTTAAGGAAGTATCTATTTTTCTAAGTCACTTTATTGGTAATTGGTATTGAAGTCACTTTATTGGTAATTGGTATTGAATCTTAGCAGATGCCTGTTTGACACCCTTCAGGATAATCATATGACAGGGTGATGTGTGCATCTGGTCGACGGGATATATTAAAATAACTATTTCCTAATATGAAGCTATTTTTTAGATTTGGAGATCAATGCCACCTGAACTTCAGAACTCTAAAATGTATACCACTAGAATATGAATTCTTAACAGAAGCTAGGGCCAACAGGGCAAAAAGTGGTTCTTGGGGAGAGGGCAAGAAAATCTTAGATATTGCAATGGTCTGTGGCCCTGACAAGTGCCATGGTACATCAACAGATATATAATAGATATGTGGCATTAAAACTAAGGAAGGGAAGAGGATTGGGGAAGGGAAATGCCTTTTTAGACTCTACAGGGGAGCATTAATGAGGAAAAAAAAAAGGGTTGAGGAAAACTGCTCTAGATTCTATAGGCCTATATTTAATTTGAGTTTTCACATCTCTGCTTGTTTATATCTATGAATGTCTTTATATTACCTTCCACCATGAATAACAACTTGGCCAAGTACAGAACCCATTGGTCACAAACTTTTACCTTCTCATCTCCGTACAACTATTCACTGTCTTCATGCAGTGACTTTTACAGAAGAGAACTTTGCATGCCAGCCTGGTTTTTGATCCTCTGATACGAAAATCTGATTTTATGTTTGGACCAGTGGTTTTCAAGAGAATTTTCAGTGACGGCAGAAATGTTCTACATTTGTGCTAACACGGTAATCCCTGGTCACATCTGGCTATTAAGCCCTTGAAATATGGCTAATGTGACTGAAGAACTAATTTTTAATTGAACTAAATTAATTAATTTACTTAATTTAAATTTACATATTCATAGCTACATATGGCTAGTGGCTACTGGAGTGTATTGTATAGGTCTGGATGCTTATAGGATTATGTCTTTGTTCTCGAAATAAAAAATTTTCACTGACTTGATGGTCATTCTAGAAAAATACTTTTCCTTTTTGGTCTATTATCTTACCCTTCAGTCTAAAAGCTTAGCTCTGGTCTTAAGAATTCCATCCTGTGCCAGTCAGATAAATTACATTTCTCATTTCTAGTCCTGTTGAACTTAGCCTTTGGCTGATGTTTTCATGGGTAATAAGCATCCACAGGAAAGTGAGGGTGGACAAATCAGACATGGCTAGATTTCTGCTATGAAAGGCAGGGAATCCAAAGAAACATTTAAAGACATAATTTGTGCTATTTTCCCACTAATTATAGATCTTTTCAGTAAATGGTTTCGGTTAAGTGTAGTAAAGGTACAGTTTATCTTAATCTTGAGTTCAGAATAAAGATTTCAGCATAGCGTGATTGGAACCCACTTACCCAGACCTGCTTCCACTGTCTCATTAGCTGGACTCACAATTACAGGCCTCACGGGCTTGTATTCTTCTGAAAGACAAACATCCGCAGGGCTTCTTAGTCTCTTACAGATCAGAATCTCAACTGATGACAACAGTTAGCAAAATGTACTAAAAATACCACGTGGCAGCTGGCCAGATATTCCCCTGAGTGCCCAAAGCGTATACGGCAGGGGACAGAAGGCAAGAGGTGAAGGAAGGAGGCCAACGAGGAGGTCACAGCTAAACCACGAATACCTGCTACCAAGCCTGAGCCCTGCTCACCCATCGAGTTTGGTGCTACAAACACACACATCACCAGGACACCAGACAAGTTCCTCTCTTGAAGCAAATCAGGAACAACAAGGAGCTCTGGGGACGGACTTCCGTGGAGGAAGCATTAACCGGAGAGACCATCCAGTGCTAGACCTGCTTGTCTTTAGTAATTGTAGTAATGACCCAAGAGTGGAATGCCAAGCGATTCGACAGAATTTATTTAAAAGGGCAGAAGAGTATTAAGGAGCTCCAGAAATTCATCTGAGTTTTATTTACAAGAAGATGGACTTCGAAGGTCCATCTGTGGCCAAGCCTGAGAAACTATGAATTGAAATGCCCATATTCCACCACAGTCAAAAAAAAAAAAAGTAGCCTCCATCAGGGCAGGATCTTGTCTCTCTTGTTCTCTAATGTACACCTAGAACAGTGCCTGGCATATAGTAGATGCTCAATTAATATTTTTGAATCTGTTTTACGAAAACAAAATATGACCCCTTCTCTGATGAAGTGTATTATTTCTATAAAGGGTATCAGGAAAGAAGACAGAGTATTTAAAACATATTTGACCTATTAAAAAAAATTCCCTAGTTCTCTCTAAAATTCTATCTGCTGGTCTGGTTGCTGTATGTAAAGAAAGACAAACCAGAACTACCCCATGGCCAGAGACAGGCTGCTAAAAACCCAGGATGGGTGTGATATAAGGACTGTTGAAAATTATAATTCGCTGATGCTTGTAGGACTTGGGCAAGGAATTCATTTTGATTCAATAAAATTAACATTTGAAAGGGCGCCTGGGTGGCTCAGTTGTTAAACGTCTGCCTTCGGCTCAGGTCATGATCCCAGGGTCCTGGGATCCAGCCCCGCATCAGGCTCCCTGCTCCTGGCTCCTTGCTCCTAGCTCCCTGTTCCTGGCTCCCTGCTCCACAGGAAGCCTGCTTCTCCCTCTCCCTCTCCCTCTCCCACTGCCCCTGCTTGTGTTCTCTCTCTCGCTGTCTCTCTCTCTCTGTCTCTCTCTCTCTGTCAAAAAATAAATAAAATCTTTAAAAAATGTTTAAAAAATAAATAAATAAAATTAACATTTGAAAAATATAAATTATTAGAGAATTGAGAAAACCTAGCTATATGTACGGTGATCATATTTAGGGTTTATCTGAGACAGTCCCCATTTATGCTGGTTGTCCCAGCATAATTACTAATAAGGCCCCTTTAACTTTTAAAATCCTGGTTAAAGGAACTCTTCTTTTATCACTGAAAGCTTACAAAATCTACTATTTACAGAAAGGCTGAGCATTCTGCCCATCCCCAGGTAATTTGTAGGAGTGCATTTTCTTGTAAAATAGCTTTTAAGGTGAAACATAATTAATAGAGAACTGAAAGCCTCGGGAAGATTTACAAGAATAATTATCTATGCCTATTTATTTCTCCTCTGTTTTGCACCAGGCACATGGTCACAAGCTGAGCATACTTGATCTCTAATCTCCCCAACAACCTTGGAAAGTTGTATCATCTTACAGAGGAGGAAGCAGGCTTAGAGAGGGAAAGTAACTGAGCTAACAAGAAACTAACAAGAGGTACAGCGCACTCTGGGAATGCAACATATTCCAAAGCCCATTAGCATCCACCCCATCAAGATCAAGTCAACGTTCGTGGATGGAACTGGAGGGTGTTATGCTGAGCGAAATAAGTCAATCAGAGAAAGACATGTATCATATGACCTCACTGATATGAGGAATTCTTAATCTCAGGAAACAAACTGAGGGTTGCTGGAGTGGGGGGTGGGGTAGGAGCGATGGGGTGGCTGGGTGATAGACACTGGGGAGGGTATGTGCTATGGTGAGCGCTGTGAATTGTGCAAGACTGTTGAATCACAGACCTGTACCTCTGAAACAAATAATACATTATGTGTTAAAAAAAAAAAAAAAGAAGAAGATAGCAGGAGGGGAAAAATGAAGGGGGGTAAGTCGGAGGGGGACACGAACCATGAGAGACGATGGACTCTGAAAAACAAACTGAGGGTTCTAGAGGGGAGTGGGATGGGAGGATGGGTTAGCCTGGTGATGGGTATTAAAGAGGGCACGTTCTGCATGGAGCACTGGGTGTTGTGCACAAACAATGAATCATGGAACACTACATCAAAAACTAATGATGTAATGTATGGTGATTAACATAACAATAAATAATTAAAAAAACAAAAAAGATCAAGTCAATGTTCCTTACTGCTAGACACTCAGACTCCCCAAGCGAAAGTGCTCAGAACTGTCCTTCCTCGTACACCAGTCACAGGGAACCCAAGAGCTCTCTGGAAGAACCATCTTTAGTCATGCAAAGAACAAGCCTCTTACTTCGGTTGGAAAACATCTCTTACCGTCTAATTAGCACTGCATCTGAAGCAGGAATGCAAAACATGTATATAGTATTGGCAACAAAAAAGCTAAAGCCATGAGACCTTTGGCAAGTCATCAAGCTTCTCCTGGGTTTAGTTCCTCCCTGAACAATGAAGGTAGTATTAGAATCATGGTTTCTGGGCCTTCCCAGATTCAAACTCCTAAGATTGGAGCTGTGACTCACCTATAGTCATCAGTTCTATAACCCGGGTAATACGGTATTGCTTTCCCAAGTACGTGTAGAATGTTCCACAAGTATATTTCCCATTATGTGCTGCAGTCACATTTGCTATGATGAGTCTATCTGTCACTCCAATAAAGTTTATATTGTCAAGAAGTAGAGGTTTGCAATCCTAGATAGCGGGAGGGGTAAGAAGTATTAAAACCAATTAATGATTTTCCGCAGCCTACCAGCAAAAGAAACTCCATTTTTTCTCACTGGCAAATGTCTTATGCGTGTCATGTATATATACATATATATTCATATTCATAGATATTTCTACATACATGAATTGAATACCTCAGGAAAATTTACAAGAATAATCATCATACACTTGTTTATTTCTCCTCTGTTGTCAACCAGACACATGATCACAAGCTGAGCATATATGTGAATATATATGACTATGTTCCTTGCGTGTAAGTTTTAATATAATATTTTTTTGGCAATAGTCCCAATTACATTCCCAGGATATTAAATCTTTATGCCTATGAGCCTTGCACTTTGAAGACAAGTGAAGACAAATTTACTTTGCAAGAAAACCATGTTTGAGGACAGAATGTTAATGTGATAATTTCTCAGTAATGCTGTACTTCCTTTCTGCATTGATATTATTTATTTTGTATTTCTTAACCTCTATAAGATGATTACCCATGTAAGCTCCAACAAACTGGGTAGATCAAAGGTGCCAAAACATGACGTTTTCCATGGAATGCTAGCCAATCCACTCTTAAGACAGTTACAGAAACCACTCAGTTTCTTAAGGACCACTTAATATTTTTAATAAAACAAAAACACAATATATTTTATAATAAATAGAGATTTCTCAAACACCTTAAATTTATAATCAGCCTTATCTTTATATCTTTTATTTCTACTATCCTTTTCTCAACTTTATCTTGTTAAATAAAATTAACAGAAAGTAAGACTTTCATTAAATGTATGCAGTCTTACAACTTAAAAAAAAAAAAAATTTCCTATTAAGTTTTACCACGCAAAAGCAAGCAATACGTCAAATGAAAAAGTACCCTGCAGATTCACCCTATTGTCTAGGACAGAAAACAATTTTATCTGCTGGAAAAGTAAAATACCATATTTCATGTAAAATTACCTTATGCCACTCTATTTTGGGTAACTCATTTTTTTCATCTTTAAAAAACTCCATGTAAGGACACACAAGCTGTCCATCTGCTGCAACAGGTAGTCTCTGTGTAAATATAGCTTCTGTGTTGTAACACAAGTTAGGTTCATGCTGTACAAACTTAATAGTTATTTTAATTTTGAGGCAGTAAGTTGAATTCCTAAAATCAATCAAAATAGGTGAATTCAGCACAATTAACGATGTTTCTGTCCTTAACTGTTGCAGGCACACAGAACACATGTTTGTAACATATGGATTCCTTTCTTTTTTTTTTTTTTTTAAAGATTTTATTTATTTGAGAGAGAGAGAACACATGAGAGGGGATAGGGTCAGAGGACGAAGCAGACCCCCCCGCTGAGCAGGGAGCCCGATGCGGGACTCGATCCCGGGACTCCAGGATCATGACCTGAGCCGAAGGCCGTCACTTAACCAACTGAGCCACCCAGGCGCCCCATATGGATTCCTTTCATACCTTACGGCGCAATAGTAATGTCCTGAATCCTCCACCTTAGCAGGAACAAACCAAAGTTTATCTTCGTGCTGATGAATCCTGGAGTCTGCTTCCACAGATATAGGTGTCTTGCTGTCATTTTTATACCAAATTATAGGGCCTTTCTTTTCATTTGGGTTAAGAAGACATGAACGAACATCAATTTCATATGCAGCTGAAACTAAAATTATTCGTTCTGCACGTTCCTCGCATATGTCTTTTAAAGGGAAAAAGAGAAAGCAATTTCTGTGAGAAATTCATCCATGTTTCTTAATGTAATATCAACATTTAAACACATCAATTATAAAATACATCAGTTCATATTATATATGAGTTTTAACAGCTTTACGATTAAAAGCATCATCCTGGAAGTCTGAAAGATTTATACTCAAATCTAGTCATGCCACTTACTATTTGTGTGCCCTTGGAAAAGTTATTTAACCTCTCTTATCCCCTCTTTATTCATCTGAAAATTGGTGCTAATGTAGCAGGAGAGAGATCTGCTTCAGTACAAAATGGACTGGATTTGCCCTCCCACCGAAACAATTTAAAAAATGGACCAAGTATATGAAACAATATTCAAGACATTGAACATCACGGAACAAAGGACAGAAATACCAGAAAGATGGAAAACAGAGTAGGTGAGCCCTACAATTTCCCAAATTACTGCCTAGAGAAAGGTTCTAGGTCATGACATTGCAAGGAGGAAACATAGGCAAAGCCCAGGGTTCTCTCTGAATGGAGAAGATAGAGCTGGAAATCCAGGTAAACCAAAGTTTGCAGGACAGAGTACCAAAGGGATTAGAGCTGTATATATAGAGAGAGAGACAGAGAGTTTTGGAGATCTATACAGTCTCTCTCAAGGTTTCAGCTGAGTACCAATTAGTATAAGTATATAAGAAAACTACCCAAGGCCAGAGTGAGAATTGCCAAAAGGATTAGAGTGAAAATCCACTGGAGCACATACTTCTGTTCTCAACAGCTAGAATGGAAAACCTCATTAATCATGGAACATCAGTAGGGTACCCAGAGGGTTTTGACCCTGGAGATGGGGCAAATTAGCCCTAAAATAAGCCTTTTTCTGATTCTGACTAATAAACCTTATAAGCAAAACCTGAAAGGATCAATGATTTCCAAGTGACAACCCTGTGGCAGAACAGTTCAAGAACATTTTTAGTAATACAAAAATACCCAGCACTCAAAATGGTAAAAACCTACAATGTCTAGCATTCAATCAAAAATTATTAGGTGTGCAAAGAAGTGGGACAATACAATCAATGATAAGAATAAAATAATCAGGGTGCCTGGGTGGCTCAGTCAGTTGAGTGTCTGCCTTCGGCTCAGGTCATGATCTTAGGGTACTGGGATTGAGCCCGGCCTCAGGCTCCCTGCTCAGCAGGGAGTCTGCTTCTCCGTCTCTCTCTCTGTCCCTACCCCCACTTATGCTCACACTCTCTCTCTCTAAAATAAATAAACAAAATCTTTTAAAAAAAGAAGAAGAAAATAATCAATCAAAACTGACCCAGAAATGATACAGATGACAGACATAATAGATTGAAAATTAAAATAGTTATTACTACTGTGTTCCATTTGTTCAAGATACTAGATCAAACATGTTGAGTAGAGACATAATAGAGACTTTTTTTAAAACTTAAATTTCTAGTGCTGAAAACTACAATGCTGACTTAAAAAATACATTGGATATGATTAATGGCAGATTTGACACTACAGAAAAAAAGATTAGTGAACCTCAAGCCATAGCATTATTAAATCTCTTTAAAGATAACTGAATGTTTAAAGCAAAAATAAAAAAAGTATTGTGAGATTTATAACATATAAAGAAGTAAAATGTTTAGGAACAATTAGACAAAGTTCGAGAAGGGAGAAGTGGATGTATATTGTTTTAAGTTTTTTATAGTATATGTGAAATAGTACAGTATCACCCAGCAGTAAGTTAAAGACGGATACCATAAGCCTGAGAGCAGTTATTTTAAAAAAGACAAGCTATTAGTATATGCCAAACAAAGGAGATAAAGTGAATTATGATATATGGATGACAAAAAAGCACATGAAAAGAAGTTCATTGTCATTAGCAAGAAATGGAAATTAAAACTACAAACAGGTATTACTCCTTTCAGTATTAAAATTGAAAAGCTCAACAATATCAGGTGTTGGTGAGATGTGGAACTTTCGTTCACTGCTGGTGAGGGTATAAAATGGTGCAACTGCTTGGAAGACACTTCAGTAGGTTCTTAAAAAGTTTGATATAAGCCTAACATATGACCCAGCCATTCCCCTCTGAGGTATTCACCCAAGAGGAATGAAAACATAGGCCCATTCAAAGACCTGAACGCTAACTTTCATAGCACCTTTACTCTGAATAGTCAAGAACTAGAAATAGCTGAAATGTCCATCAAATGTGAATGGATAAATAAATGGTGATATACCCATACAATAGACAACTACCATGTAATAAAGTAATAACTATCAATTTATACCATATGAATGGATCTCAAAAAAATTATGCTGACTAAAAGAAGCCAGACTAAAACAAACAAAGAACTGTCTCTTGATGGCTCTCAGCTGTGGGTTCGTAACGACTACATTTAACACCTCTTCTGAATGAAAGCCAGGATCTCCCATCACACTCTTCAATCAGCAACAAAGTCGGAGGAGGCCTGGCCTTGACATTGGAGGCCTGGATTTTAGCTCCTGTTCTGACATTAGCTATGTGAGCTTGGGCTCTTAGCCTCACTGTGCCTCAGTTTCCCAATCCGTAAATGAGAGAACGTACAGTACAGTTCTGGGATCAGGAGGCTCTCTATTCTGGGATTCAACAGAAATAGGTGAGGGAAAAGAATGACTCTGTCAGGGAAGGTACTTCATGTATTCTAAATAATAGGATTTCTCAGCAGACAAGAACACGAAGAAATGCTTAACTTACCGGCTTCCAGAGAAGAAATCAGTACAGCTATGAAACAAACAAGCCTGAGTAACACTTTCATATTCTCCTGGAAAAGAGAGGAATGGACGTGAAACAAAAATAAAAATGTTACTGTTCCAGAAAAATCTCTAAAACCATATATACTAACTCCCACCTGCCTCCACCCTCATCCCCAAGTCACAATGATGGGTTAGTGTCCCCACATCAATGTGATCATGCTTCTGGTCAGAATTGGGAACCTACCTCACAACAGTTAAGACTGCATTCCTTAAATATCCTGTAATTCTGACATTTTATTCACGTAAATTGGCCTTCTCCCAAGTTCGCCCAGATTAATTGCATTATTATCATATTTACTTTTAAACTATATTTTGATTATTAAAATAAGAAGTCTAGCAGCCTGGCTTATTAGCTCTTTCTGTAACTGTGTGGGTGTGTGTTTTAAGGCTCCATGATAGAGAGGCAGAAAATAAAGGATTAAATTATTTCCCAATGGCTGGTTCCAGGCCAATCAACTGCTCTGTGTTAGTTTATCTAAAACAATATAAAGACACCAGGAAAATAAGTGAACAGGGCTAGCTGTTAGTTCATGCAATTACAAGGTCTGACTTGTCTGATTACTAAGCATGGGAGAAGAAAAGGAAGGTGCCAGAGTGAGTTTTATACAGATTATATCTCAAGATGTAATTCTGAATTAATTGTGGGGAAATGCTGATTCATTACAAGTCCAAGGCAAATGGCCTGCCACCACAGGGCAGTGTGATGTTGGACACAACGCCTCCCAAGGCCTCAGTGCCCTCATACATACCCGTGGGCAAGGAGTCAGACGATCACTGAGCCATTGCCACTCTGATAGTCTATAAAACATGGAAGCCAAGCCCCCTGGGTCCAGGTTTTGCTTCGCCTGCCCCAGAACTGCTCTGAAAAAAAGCAGGGGAGAGAATGGCCCCTTCCTCTCAACAGGGACCTTCTGAATCCATATAAGTCCCCAGAACCTTAGGGCAAGGGGGTCTGCTCCTGGCCATGAGATGTGGTTAAGGGTCATATGTCCAAGGAAGGACAGTGGAAGGGAGGTGAAGATGCACCCGAGACTAAACTAACCATGCTCCGGACAAAAATTAACACAAACCCCACTAGGCACCCCCCAAACAACAAAGAAATTCCAAGGATGATGCCAAACCTGACTAGACTTGCACTGCCAATAGTTGAAAGGGTGGCCAAGTGAGGAAGTCTCTCAACAGCATCTGTGTTCTGCTGTATGTCAGGCAGAGTGCTAGTCCCAGAGACAAAAAAAATATAATAATAATAATAATAATTAATGAAATAAAATAATGAAATCAAGAAACCACCCTTCAAGATGGCCACAATTTAGGCATAAGCCCCATGTGATCACGGATGAGTCCCACACCCTCCCGTCAATGGCGCACTGAATCAAAGCCCAGCCTCCGTGCTTCAGTTCCCCATCTCGTCAGATGGGGATGACGCGAGCAGTATTTATCATTGACAACTGTTGAGGGTGAAATGAGTTGTCAGGTGTGAGGGGTGTAGAACCATCTGGCAAATAGTCACCCTCAAATGTTAGCTGTTATAATCACCCCCATGCTGATGACAAGTACAAGCTTTGGTGAAATGTTTCCAGATATCCATTCATTTCTTTATTCGTTCACTGCCGAATTCAACAATTGTATACTGGATATTTACTACATGCCGTAGTAAATAACTACACGTGGCCCTGGGAACAAACAGGAATAATGACCCAGGGTCTGGCTCAAGCAGCTCATCAGCCAGTGGGGAAAGCGGGCAGGTCCACAGAGCTATCCGATGATGCGGGGGTGTCTATGGGGAGAGGAATGCCCAGGGCCCTAACTTAGCCTGGAGGAGGGGTTACCTGAACCTCATGAGGTGGTGGGGAGCACTTGGAGGAGACCAGTCCCAACCAGTTCTGGAGCATCAACCAAAGGTGGGAAGCCAAGAAGCAAAGCTGGGGAAGCTGACAATGCCCAGAACACAGAGCCCAGCTGTGGAGTTGGGACTACAATTTGTAGATGGCAAAAAAGAGAATCACTTAAAGGTGTTAAGCCACAGGCTGGTGTACAATCAGATTTTGTGGAAATCTTGGCACCCGTGTGGAATATAAACCGGAGACAAGAGGGTAGGCAGGGAGAGCAGGCTGCAGTGAAAGGGTGTCCAGATGAGAGAGGATGTGGCCGTGAGCCAGCCAGCAGTGAGGAACAGACAGACTCGCTCAGAGGCCAGCAAGAGGAGGGCTGAGAGGGGGGGTCTGGGATGCAGCAGCCTCGATTCACGCAGACCGGGTACCAGCGAGGGCCAGGCCAGGTAAGGGGACAGGTTCCAGAACCCACACTCCAGAGCCCGAGGAGATGCCCCAAGGATATCACTCACAGCACCACTGGGCCTGGGTCTGCTGGGGGCTAGCTAGCAGTGTTGCCTCCAACAGAAATGGAGAATCCGATGTGTCAGCTGAAAGCTGAGTGACTTGGACATAGGGCCTGGAATGTGCTGGAACTGGACAGCACACACTGCACTGGGGAGCCATCCGCACACTGGTCATAGCCGCAGTGATTGGTAAGTGACCCTGGGAAAGTGGGGAGCAGTGGCCCTCAGTGGGGTCACCGAGCCCTTCAGAAATCAGATAAAACCATGGAGCTGTCCCAGAGGAAAGTGTACGGACAAACAGAACGTTCTGTACGCAGTGAGAGAGACGCCAGGATCACCTGAAGCTGAGGTTGGAGACTCCAGCCGTCTGTGAGAAAGGGCCGATGGAAGCAGCCCTGTTCCCTTGGAGATGGCCCTTTCTTGTGTGAAGTGCTCCTGCTTCTCAGGACCGAGTCAGCATCCTTGAGGGGCGAGTGTACCTGGGGAAGGAAGCACGCACGCCAGCGTGAGCTTCAATGAAGAAGCTTCCAGTTACCGACTGCTGCCCAGACCTCAAGAGGTGTCCAGAAACAACCAACAAAAGCTGATAAAAATGAGTCACATGTTTAAAGAGCACTATGTTCCACAGTCCTCTGAGACAACTGTTTCAGAAAATTGAATCACAGGGGGTCAGGAATACCAAGAGGTTGACAACCACCATCTCTTTGGGAATAAACACATATAACCTGGCACTTCGCTGGGCCCAGGGAGGCAGAAAGGTGGAACCACCTACAGCATCTCGCCACTATATGCCCTTAGGCAACAGAGCTCAGAGAAAGAACCAGATGCCAGGAAAAAAAATGAACAGGCCCTTTATAAGAACAGGCACACTGTGAGTCCTCAGGCTTCCTTCTATCAAGCATATCAATACACCTGCATTCCAAATTCCAGAATCTGAAAGAACTTCCAAAAAGCTGAGCTGTGATGTGTCCTACTTGTTATGTCCTATAGACATCCCACCATCCATTCCCTGGTTTTTACAGTTTACTTTTGATATTTCGGAGTCTGGTATTTGTTTCAGGTCTGATTCATTTCCTGAGGCCTTTGCAATGCTGGTAAGGCTGAAGCATAAGGCCTTTTAATGCCCGATCCATAAAATAGCTTGACTAATGCAACACCAAACACTCTGCTTAGATTAAATGGACTAACTAGCATCTGATCATTCATGTCAGATTTATGCGAAGGTACACAGCCTAACATTAAGGGATCAGAGGCACAGAGGCTTATCCACATGAATCGTAACACAAAATCAAAGACTCCCTGGTCTTCCTGTCCCCTGTCCGAAGCACAACACCCTCCCCACCTCCATCAGTGTGGCCCAGAAATGAGCACAGCTTGGGGTGGGGGAACTTGCAGGGAGAGTGTCAGAGAAATGAATAAGGTGGGGAGGGGGAGAAGGATGGGCAAGAGGAATGAATTTATTTGGAAAGTCCAGGAAACCTTTTGCAGAGTTGACTTCCCAAGTCCCCCAAACCACTTCACTTTCCCTCTTCCTCTTTGCCCCAGAAAGTTTTTAAAAGAACTTTTATCTTCACTGTCTCTTCTTCCCATCCTCTGCTACTTGGTTCACAGCTTCTTCTCCTTGCCCATCTGAAAGCATTCTGCCATTCTCCCTCTGTGGCGCCTCCACGGTGCTCCCCAGGCCTGTCACTTGGTTCTACCCTTTCCGGTCAGCCTTCTTCTTCTATGACTTCCCACCAGCTCTGAGCCGATTCTGATCTGAGGCCTATCCCGGGGGCCCCTGTAGACACCCCCTTCCTCCACAGCCAGGAGCATCAAGTCACATAGGTTCTCCCTGGCCCAGGGCACCTGGTGCCTCAGACCTCTGGCTCTGGCACCCACAGCTCCCCTGGGGGCTGGCCTTCCCTAACTGGGCCAGGAGAGAAAGGTACAGAGAAGATCATCTCCCTCTCCCATACCCCTACACAGGGACAAAAACCTGGCCTCGAATCAAGGGGGAGAAAGGATGGAATACGGGTACTGAGTGTGAGTCAGAGAAGAGAAATGCGAGGGGAACCATTATGGGGCTGGGAATGGCACTGGAAAAGGAAGATTACTACTTCCTGGGTTACACAAAGGCTGCACAGCCAGGATGCCAGGGAGGATGCTGAGGGAGAGCAGAAGGAGCAGGACCAGACACTGGACATGATTCCCGCCAGGAGGGATACTGGCTAAGTCAACCTCCCTTGTCCAGAGGAAACTGAGCAAAAACCTGCTGTGACTTTTGAAATCAGTTTACGAGTAAAATTCAAAATATTTTTAGAAAGTATTGACAATAAAAAACGTCGCAGATTTACTCCACTGTGTTATTGTTCAGATGAATTTCCCTCCACCTAAAATAAAAGGATGAAGGAAGGGGGAAGGATTAATGCTCCCCAAAATTAACACACCGCTCCTTTCCTACCCTTACATGCAGTGATGTCTGTATTACATATGAAATTTCCCGCCCTGCCTACCATCCCTTCCAGAGTGGATTCCAGCTGGGGGGCAGTGGCCCAGGGGCTCTGAGCTACTGAGGCCCCACCGGACCCAGAATGACGGGCGACTCGGCTGGTCACGCCCCCTGCCCCTAGCAGTCTAGCCCGGTCGCTGCAGTGCACCGGGGTGGGAAAACAGGAAGCAGAGCTTTCTATGACAGTCACATGAAAAAGCGAGCCATTGTGAACTTTCCAAGTACAGTTCCCCTTGCTTTTTGGTAATTACAACATATCTGGAAACCAGTACACACCATGGCTCTGTGGCACACGATGGATACATGCGAAGCCTCTTGTTTATTAAAGAGAAAGTGGCAACGTGACCGTGAGGCATACAGCAATGTCCTACTAGACCTAGCACGACCAACTTCAGCAGGAGCTCAACTACAGAAGCACAGACGGAGTATAAGAATTAACGATGGACGTGCAGGCCCCCCAGCAGAAGCCCTGCTTCATCTCCTAGAGCTGTCCTGTCTGGCTGCAAGGAACTCCGTACCCCGTGCAGACACAGGAAAAGTGACAGCTGAGGGACGGAGGGACAGTCACCAGAACCCAAGAGGCTTCCCCAAGGCCCAGGGCCCCGGTGCAGAGGGAAGGAGCCGTCATTCCCACGTTGTAGTCATGGTGCATCTATTAACGCCTTCTTATTCTTGAAGAATTTCCCACAACCTTGAGGAATTTCCTTCTTATTCCTGAGGAATTCCCCCACATCGTGTGTCTTGCCTGCCAGGCCAGAAGCCAGGCGCAGGACAGAGGTGGCAGGCATCAGACACTCCCCGGACCTCATGAAGACACGGGCACTGTGTGGATCCACTTCTGGGGAGGGGATCAGTAGGCACGTGGCTCTGGGAGCATGGACTGTCCCACACAGCATCTGCATGGAGCAGCCCCTCATGGGGCTCATGCTCTTCCTGTCCATGTCAACCTCCCAGCTGGACTCCCTGGATGGCCCCCCAGCTCGGTCACGTATCATGAGGGGCCCTGAGCAAGCGTACAGGTAGACATCCCAATCCACACATCCAAGTCTACCCTCCCCCCGCCCGTACAGCCCGGGCCACTGAGCAGATCAGAGAGGCGCAGTGGCTGTGGAGTCCATAGGGGAATGACCTAAGAAAGAAACCTATATATAAGCTCTGCCCAGGCTCTTGGAACAAGGAATTTCCAGGGTCCCGGGTCCCTGGATTATGGCCCTGCTGGTGGGCGCGTTCCAAGGAGGCACAGCCTTTTAGCCCCACAGACTCCTGACCATGCTGAGGCCTGCGGCTGGCTGCGAAGCAGCGCAGGACCCTCTGAAGTACAGTGCCTGGATGAGACCCCTCTCGCCTGGCTCCAAGGGAAATTCTGCAGGAGCCACACCTCGGTAGAAACCCAAGAAGAGAGGGAAGACAACCGCAGAAGCCTCCTCCTCCTTCCAGGGACCTGAAGGGCCCCACGTCTGAAATTTAAACGGAAATCCTACTGGTAGTTGTCACATTTCCACCTCCTACCCGCTCACTCTTCACACTGAGTGCCTCACAAATACATACACAGCATTGTTTAATACGACTTCTCATCCCACGCATTATTCAACATTGAGTAAAACTGAGAAGGGACTGTTCCCTGAAAGAAGCAAAGATGAAAGCAAGTTCTTCAGCTTTTTCTGAATTGTCACACCTCCACGTGAACCATCGTGAACGCCTATGGGGAGCAGGGCATGGTATTAAAATCAAGCCTGTAATTATGATCTTCATCTGTTATAAGGACTCAAATGGCAATTAAACAGTCTCCAGTATTGTTAAGACCAAAAATGTCAGTTTTCAAGACAAGGAGTAAAGGAACTTACTCATAAAGCCATAGAACCACGTGATTGTGGAAAATTCTTTAGCATTCTGGTCTTACACAAGTCCCCGTTTCTTAATCTAGAATCTGCAAATCCCCAAGGGGAAGCTGTAGACAGCCAGGGAACTCGGAGTCGAACTTCCTGGGGTGCTGATTTGACTCAAGGATTTTCTGGGCAGAGTCATTTTTATATTAGAGAAAACACAGCTATATTATGAAATGGAAAGAAAAATCTCCCAGAGGTAAAACATGAGTCATCAAAGAACTAGCCCTTACGGTGAGCCACTTTGGAGTGCTAGCCTGAGCGTTTACTTTTCATTTCCCAAGAGGAGTCCTTTGGTGGTAAAATCTGGGAGGCACTGCCCTACGTAGACAACAATCATCTCTACCCGGTCCCGGTCATGGGAAATGGAACCATGGGGGCCACACAACGTCACACCCATGGGGCCAGACAGGCCCCCCAGGATGGCTCCACACGCGAGACATGAGAGGAGAACCAGGATGCGGACACAAAGGAGTCTGGGGGTCACCACGGTATCATATGACTACTTCCCTTCTGCAGAGAAGAGTGACACATACCCCACCACACACAGACATCCTAAAACCCCACCGTGTGTTCGTTCAGCATGGCTATCCCTGATTTTCCCCCAGAGAAAAAGTTATACAGAACTATGAACAAACAAAACCTCTCCCGTGACGGAGGCAACAGAAACACTCATCATCTCAGAAGGCCTGAGAAACACTGAAATTTTGGCAATCTTCTTATCAGACGATCCAAAAGCCTGGCTCACAGCAGATTCATCTGGCTTATTTACTCACACAAATGAGGCAAGGAAGGTTTTCTAATCATCAAAGGCTATCGTGCACAGGGATATGGAGATAAAGTAAAAATAGCCACAGAGGTTTTAGGTGTTGCTAGGCAGTCTAAGTTGTTCAGCTATGACAAGGCACAAAGCCACCAGATTGGTGGCTTCACGTGGGTTTTAACAGCAAAGGGAAAAATAAGGCACAGAGGGACAGGATTACCATCACCAGAGGGCCACAGACAGGAATGGGCCAGACCCAAGCCTCTTGATGGTTGGATTGAATTTTAACTTCTCCACAACGAATCTGCTAGGGCTCCTGGATCACAGCAACCAGACCCGGTGATGGGAAAGGCCCTGCTCTCCCATCCCTTGTCCCCTCTCAAATGATCTGCCTGACCCTGTCAGCCCTCCGGCACGGCTCCAGTTCTGCTTGCCACAGCCTCCATACTGAGTCCTGCCTCCCAGGGCTTGTCCCCAAGCACTGCCCACCAGTCCAGTGACAACAGTTCTGTTTCAAAGTGAGAGTTATGGGCACTCACGGCAGACTAGACATTCTCTGTACGAATTTTTCTTTGTCTTCACTCCTCTGGGTTTTTTTACTGTATACAGTGAAACACACAGTAAGTCTTAAGTGTATAATTCCGTTAACTGTGACAACCGCATACCCCAGGAATACCCCATCAAGATACAGACCATTTCTATCCTCCCCTAAAGTTCCTTTGTGTCCCTTACTAGCCACCCTTCACGGCACACGGCCCCACTGTTCTGATTTCTGTCACCACCAATATGACCCCGTGTAACAGTCAACAGGAGTGCACTCCGGATGGCTGGCTTTCACCCCATCCGCGCCCTGTTATGTCAGGGCTCACAGTGGCATTAGGGCTTTAATCACTTACTACCAAGTGATGAGGGGAAACCCCTGGTTCTCAAAGGGGCTGGAAGGAGCTGCTAAAGGAGCACTTTTGAAAGTATGGAGAAGGGGACACTTTGGGTGATCACAACGAAGCACTGAGTAGTAGAGTTACTTCCAGAACAACACAGGGCAGTTCCGCAAGGTAAAGACTGTCTCTTGTCCTGCATGACCTCCAAGCCGTGCACGTCATTTATCATTTGGGGAGCCTAGTGCCTAACTCCATCCTACACTTATACAGAATATATATTGTTGGCACACTTTTCAGACATACTGAATTTTCCAGGAATGCGATTACTGTGAAAACAGAGAGGACTGGCTTTGACTACCATTTAGACCTTAGACCCTGAGCAAAAGTCACTCTGTCCAGAACAGAGACATTCTGGACCACACTTGGAGCCATCCCCTACGACCCTATAGTCCAGTATCCATAACGCACTTAGTGGTTTCACTGGGTTCTAGTTTGGCTCTGCCCATGCATCCATCCACACAGTGATTCTTTACATCTAGCTATTATACTGATTAGTTGGAAATTCAGTTGCGGGTAAGTTTTCTTATATCGTTTCAGAATTGCAAATATTTGCATTAAAGGGGGTAGCGGATTCTGAATGAGCTGAGAAGCACTGATCGAAGTGACAGCATGTAACTCTTGATTGAACTCAGGGTCAGGAGTCATTGGCTGTATCTGCCGGGGTCCCTACATTCTCTGGTTTGGGAGGCCACACATGCAGAACTCGGGGTGCACAGACCACCTCCCCCATTTCCTACTAGCACCCTAAGTCCAGCTGAAACTCGGTTACCCAACTGCACTGGCAATGGGGAATCATTTCAAGAGACAGCCTAAAATTGCTCTTGGCACCTCCTAAACGGGGACCTGCAGGGGAAAGGTCCCACTCTTCTCCGTCCCAGGAATTCTTTTATTTCTCCTGAGCACTTCCTTTACATCTTGAAGACACAGACAGCCGTGCCCCACCAGGTTCCCCCTCTCCCACTGCCGCCAGGAAAGTACATCGGTGTTGTCAACATCAGCTCCACGCTAGAACCACCTGGGGGCTTTAAAAATACCAGTGCCTGGGCGCACCCTTAGAGAGGCTAGTTTGTTTGCTCTGTGGTCAAGTCCTGCCATTCTCATCAGAGCTCCTCAGGCAATGCTAAGGAATAGGCAAGGCTGGGGCACCAGCTTACTTCCCTATTTGCAGCCCCAATTGGCAACTCTGCAAATATATAGTTCATGAAGGTTTACGTTTGACGCATTTCTAGACTCATTGCAGGGGCCACTTCATCTCCACTCTTGGTTTTCTTTCATCTGATTTTTAATCTATGGCACCTTATAAATCCTTTCTGGAACAGGTAGGAATGGAAAAAAAAAAAGCCTCTGCTACTCAGCCACGTGTATGAGAAGAGACAGCACAGAGTTCAAAAGTATGCAGGTTGATGTACTGTATGGTGACTAACATAACATAATAAAATTAAATTAAATAAAAAAAAAAAAAACCAGGTATGCAGGTGACCAGGGACCTTCGGAAACCCCAGGCCCTTTCAACACTTGGTGAGATCACTTTGGGGCCAGGGCTCCTCCACATGCTCCCAAGTGCTGAGCATGGCTTGGAGGCTGCAGCACATTTCCTGGGGTCACAACAGGCAAGGGCAAGGGTGCAGGGAGTGAGGCACAAAGCTGCTGACGGAACAGAGGCTGCAAGACCACCTGATCACCTGGAAACCTCAAAGAAAGGAAAACACAAACCCAGTTCCTGTGCACAGCAGTAGATAGGAAACTTCGTGGGGCTAGACCACGGCCAGTGAGTCCCAGTGCCTCCTGAGGCCTGCCTCCTTCAACTGGCAAATTCACAGTGGGTCCATCATGCAGCAGAATCTCTGTACCTGCCTACCCCCGTGTTATGGTAGTTTCACTGCAATTGTCCAGCTTTGCCACATGGACTAATGAGAAGCTCTGTTGACAACATCTCTACCTGCTTCCAGGTGGACGCCCATTTCCCACTGATGCCTCCCAACCACGAGTTTTCCATCTTCCCTGATCCGAGGGCACAGCCGAGCCCTAGAGTATATCTCAGCACCCCTGCCAATCCTTAGGAACCCAGGAGACATATCTGTGTCCATTACCTTTCTGCCCTCTCCACTGGAGACACTGAATGGTGTCCTACCTGTGGGCAGCCAGGGTGTCCACACCCTATTCAAAGAGGCAAAGTTCAAAGAACCTCCTTATGCAGAGAGACTGCAGTTGTCCCGGGACTTCACCAAGAGGATTCATGTCCATTAGAGGGCAGGGATTTGCATCTATCCTGTTCACTGCTCTATCCTCAGTACTTGGAATAGTAGATATTAAATAAACATTTGTTAAATAAATAAGTGGATCTAATTTTAAACAGTGTTTCGCCAACAGTGAAAGATTTACTCAAAAGATGCTATTTTTTTTTAGAAAGCCATAAAGAAAGTCCTTGCCACATTACGCCACACAGGGCTGAGCAAAGCCTATTAAAAAAGGAGGCTGTAGTTCGGCCATGCAAAGATCATATGAGAATTCAGGTCAAACGTTCTTTCTGGAACCACATGGAGGCTACCCAAGGGTGGACAGCTGCAAGTGAGGCTCCACACGCAGTACAGTGGCAGCTAGCCAAATAAGACCGAAAATAAGGTGTTCCACATCCCTTCACTCATCAAATCCCATCCCAAAGACCCCACGTTTTTGTCTAGCACAAAACATAATACAGGATATGAATACAGAATATTAAATGAAATATTAAATAGGATATTAAATGAGAAATTAAAAGCAGTCAAGAGAGAAAAAGATGCCCACAACTGCACATAAACTGGGTGGGGAAAGGGGCAGCAAACTTCCCCAGCACTACCCGCCCCCCCCGCCCCCCCCACCCCTCACCCTGCTGCATCCCCCGGCTCCCCTCAGTTCACCAATATTCATTGAGTTCCATTTGATACATTCACCTTCCAGAAGCTTGATACCAAGCCAGGGTAACCCAGACAGCACCTTCCAATGATGAACGGATCTCAGCTCCCCTTTTCTCCACGGCATCCGTGGCCGAGACTTCCCTTACTCGGTTCCTAGGCTGTGGAGCTAAAACCCCTAGGACGTGCCCATCTGAGGAGCATCTCCTGCCAGCGGGAATCACTGGGGACAGCCTGTGGGCAGCCAGGGTGCCCACACCCTATTCAAAGAGGCAAAGTTTCTGGCAGGAATCTGGGCACCCTCAGCAGCACAGAGGATAAAGCCCTGGTAGGCACTGACCCTGGGAGCCATCGACCGGTAAAGCAGAAGGCATAGGTTTGGAGTCCAGAGGGCTCACTCTCCTTCTGGGTGCCAGTCTAAGCCTCTGCTTCACTCTGCTGTGGAAGGAAAGGGATAATAGCCTGTCTCTCGCAGGACTGCTGGGGGGATGAAAGAGAAATGTAAAGGGCCTTAGAAACTGTGAGGTACTGGCCCTGCCTGCTGTGAATGAGTGTCTTCCGCATGTCTGTTTGTAGCTGCACTCAGCATCAGCCCTTCCGGGGTGGGGGGCGGCACAAGTTACCCTCCCCCACTGTGTAGACCGTTTGTCCCTTATCTTATTGACCAGAATGACCCCTCTGAGCCCAAACCCCGGAGAGGGACACTCCCGAAGCAGCTGAACTTGGCCGGAGTCAAATGCCTGGAAGCAATTTACTTACACACACACACACACACACACCCTGGAACAACCCTCCAGGACCATCGCAAATTCGCCCCCAAAGGGATTTGAACAACCCTTATTCCGGCTTCACACAGGAATAGAAACAAACAAAACCCCACAGATTTCACCGCCATCACCTTCTTCCACAACAAACTGACAAGCAAGAGTGCACGGTCGGTGCCGAGGGGAAAGGTGTCAAAACCATGGCGGGTACCCCCGTCCCCGCCCGCCTGCCCCGCCAGCCCCGCACACTGCACTTTCCTCCTACCTGAGCGAGCCCGGGACGGCCCCGGGCCCAGCGCGGCAGGGCGAGCGCCCCGGGAGCCGGGCGAGGGGTTCCGGGGCTCCGGGGCGCGGGCGCGCGGCGGTCACATGCCCGGGCTCCTGGGGGCGCCGGCCGAGCGCGCTCCCGCCCCTCCCGGTTGCCGCCGCCGCGCGCTCCGGGTCGGCTCCGGGGTCCGGGCGCGGGCACGAGCAGGAACCGCACCGCCCTCGCGCCGGGGAACTGCGGGGCGCGGCTCCTGCTGCGCCGCGGCTCGGGCTCGGGCTCCCGCTCGGGCGCCGCGGGCGGGGACGGACGGGGGCGGGCGGAGACGCCGGGGCTGGCTGGGCCCGGGAGGGAGCGAGCTGGCCGGGTGCCCCGCGCCTACCCGGAGGAGCCGAGGAGCTGGCGACGCCGCCCTGCCCCGCGTATGCCCGCGGGCCCGGGGTCCCCGCACCACGGAGGGGCAGCGACAGTGGTCCCACCCGAAGTGACTTGGGACGACTCACCGGGACATCGCAACCTGGCTACCATCCAACAGCGGGGCCCCTGGGCATGAGTTGGGCGAATGGAGCTCGCGAGCCGCCACTGGGCTTTCAGGCCCCACACTTTCCAGCCAAAGAGACAAGACAGTGTGGGTCAGCCACTGGAGCCTGCGGCCTGGCCCTGGCTCTCTCGCCCTGGCTTTGTGAACTTGCAGGACTCACTGACTTCTTGGGACGTCCGTTTCTTCTGTGAAAAAGGATCGTCGCAGCACCCATCTCATGGGGAGATGACACAAATTAATACTGTAAACCAGCGCCAGGCACGGGGTTGATACAACACAGGAGTCACCTGCTATTTGTTATTGTTATGTGCCCAGATGAAAAAGCAGCTTACAGGTGGTTCAGTCTTGATAACAGACTTCTTGGCCAGACCGGGTATTCTTTTCAGCTTAAAACCCACTTACTCCCATCCATTGGTTTTGCACATGAGAACCAGTACTCAGAGGAATGCAGTGAATGGCCAGGGTCCTGCGTGGACCTTGGTGGCGGAGGGAAGGACGCTGGGGTACCAGTAGTGCTGGCTTGGGCTCTAAGCCCAACAGCCAGGGGCTTGGAAGCAGGTTTTCCCTTTCCACTCTGCGCCTCCGGCAAGTGACCCAACCCTGACTTGTTTTGAGGACCTAATGAGCCATCTTCCTCTGAGGAGACATTGAGTAGATGATAATGCCTTCCTTCCTAATAGAACTCACACACTCCCTTCCTATATCCCTTCCAGGCTGGGCAAGTGCTGGTTTCCCTAACCCATCCCTTGATATCTCTGTCAGAAACCCAAGAATTGAGATAACCCTGGCCTCCGCTGGCCCAGATAAAGAAACCAGCAGCAATAACTCATCAATCCTAATGCTGCCTTGTGGCCTGGTATGACGACAATTTCTTTTCTTTCTTTCTTTCTTTTTTTAATTTTATCTGGTTCCAGCGCTTGCATCTGCACACAATCTAGAGTGTGTGTCCCTCACTACCTTCCCCTCTCTGAGACTCCGAGCTGGTGTCACGGTCCATCAGGACCATCATAGCAAAGCCCTGTGTCCTGAGCGGTGTGTGCCAAGGGGCAGCTATGACCTCAGAGCTGCCTGGGGCCTGAGGACAGGCTGTTTCACAAACGGTGACGCAACACTCTCAGAGTGTTCTGAGTCCCCAGCGCCTCCAAAGAGGCTGCTAAGGGGTAAAAAGGCCAACACTGAGAGCAGCCCTTGCAGCTGGAGACACCGGGGCAAGCGTGATCCCAGCTGGGATCGTTAAGTCCAGAAGGTGACCTATGGACAGAAACCCTCCCCAGACACCAGGAAAAGCCGTGAGCAGTCCATGCCCTTCACCTCCACCACCTCCAAAGAACCTCAGTTACGGTCCAGAAGGACAAAAGGGGTTGGGAAAGAAAAAGGATTCTGAATAGAGGAGACGGAGTCTCGAGCCCGTGGAGACTAAACAACTCTGAACTGGCAAGACTTTTTTTTCTAGTGCTAGAGATGGAAATGAGGATCCATGGGCTAAGTTGACTTCCGTTGTGGAAAATAAAATTACATCTTTGCACACGGGGCCTCTGTGATTCTTGCTACGCCTATTTTTTGTTATTTATAGAACTGCCAGTAACTGCTCACAGAACCACAGTGTTCCCTGAGAGAGATTTAAAAACCACTGTCCTACATGGACTTCCTTCTACAGCCTTGTTTTGCGTTCCTTTCACACATTTTCCACCTCCTGACCTCCAAATAACCACTTTTTCAATCTGTGTCTCTTAGTACCTCCCACTATTGCCACTTCTCAGTTTTAATTGGCTCAATACTGTCCCTTTCTCCAAGCAGTTAGATGTGAGTTTCTCTGATCATCTTCCCATTCAAATGCCTCCGCTTTTGCAAGACCAGTCAGAAAGCTGCCTGTGACCTCAAGGTGGGAGCGGAGGAGAAAGTGGAGAATATCATAAAATTGCCTCGGGCAATAAACTATTTCTTAACTTCCTTTATAAGAGGAGGACGAAAAGATGGATGAGGCCGGCAGCCCTGCCAACTTCTTGTCCTAATTGTAGCTTTAATCTTGCTCAGCGAAAGCAGCTGAGTGCAAGCGGCTTCTTGCACCTGGTTTTTTCCATGCTAACAACACAGAAACAGCACAGCAAGTTCCGGAGACCCATAGACTCAGAGGCTTCTAAGAACAGCTGTGCCTAATGGAACCAGACTGGTGGCCTCTTTCTTATGCCAGATCCTGATTCGATCGTTGGTTCAACACATGAAAGTCAAAGCACCAATAACCAAACCACCCATCACCATCCAGAAGGCAGCTGTGACCAGCTTCCCACATCATCTGAGAAGGGCCTATTGAAGCTTTTGTCCTCAGTCATATATAAGACACATTTCTGAGTAGGGTCATTGCTTAGAAATACCAGGGAAAGCGTTTCCCTGGTATTTCTACACGGTCCCACCATCTTTGGTTCTCTGCAAGTTTCCGGTAACTTTTCTCTATGTTTGTCACTTTCTCTTTTCCACAAGCACCTTCCAAAATCCAGATTCATGTTGCAGGCTTTCAATTCTTCGATCCTTTCCAAATATCCCTGTCGATGTGTTTTCTCTAAATGGTTCCCTTTTAATATGATCACTGTAGTAGATTAAAGATGGCTGCAACTTCTTTGCTTCTCCAATCAAGAAGTGAAGTCTAATTTCCCTCCCCTTGAATCTGGGCTGGTCTTGCTGCCTTATTCAACCAATTTCAACCAATAGAATGAGGTAGAATGGATTTTTTGGGACTTTGGAGGCCAGATCATCAAAAACCTTTCAGCTTCTTCTTAGGTTTCTTGAAACACTTACTCTTGGTGCCCAAAGCTGTCAGGTAAGAGGTGTTACTACCCTGAGACTGCCACACTATTAGAAATTCTAAACCACATGGAGGTCACATGGAGGCACTCCAGTCCACAGCCCCAGCTGACAGCCAGAACCAACTCCCACCGTGGGAGAGCACCATTCTGGATGTTAAGCCAGCCAACCCTGGTAAGCCGCTATCTGACTATATCCACAGGAGAGTCTCCAAAGGAGAACCACCCAGCTGAGTCCCATCAACCCCAGAACCATGAAAAACAAAATAGTACATTGTTGCTTTAAGTCACTGAGTTTGTAACACAATAATAGGTAAGCAAAGCGATGACCCTACTCAGGAATGTGTCACAACTCTCTGTTGGCCTGTCCTGTACCATACAGAGTCAGCTGAGCATGCAAGGTCCCTTTGAATTAAAATGACACCTAGCCTCCTTCCTCCAGCATCACCTCGGACCACTGCCCAGTTACAGACTTCCTGAAGATTGTGATTATGACTATCTCACCAGCAAATAAAGGGAAAATGAGAGTTATGGGATAATCAAACAGGTTTAGCTTTAAATATGCTATTTTGAGTAAAAGAAATAGCTATAACCTTGTACTTTTCAGCAAGTGCTAACTGCAAGAATGATTTAGTTTCTAGTGTTGTTATTCAATGGTTTTCCAACAAATAGAGAAACCCAGGAGAAGTAAGCCTCTATAGACAAAGGTACTTGGAAAAGTAAAGAGCAGGCCACTACTTCTGACAATAGAAGCAAAAGAAAAATCTGGTCAGACTCAAGAGTGCCATATTTGTTGAATCATTTTCTTAATGTCCAAAGATTATGTTAACACCCGTTCCATTCTTCTGTTTTGCCTCACAACAAACAATTTGGCCACAATTCAGCAGCAGGTGGACTATTGTCCAACAGCAATTACTGTTACCCATGACTGCCCTTAGGATGGGAGCTGGGAAAATTCTCTGTATTGGGTCCAAAGGTTGAGAGAAGAGGCCATAATACCACTGATTCCTTCTTTGCCTCTTGCATCCTCATAGGAAAATAACTGAATTAGGAGCCTGGGTGGTGGGTGTTAAGCTGTTCCTACTCTGGGATAGTTAGACCTAATGAGCTCGGCTTACAGTCTAGAACATAGCTGGTATTGTTCTCATAGAAGGCCAGTGCTGCTGGGCTTCCGAGTCCTCCTGAGAGTGACAATAGTAGAAGCCTATAATACCATTTCCGCCAAAAATGGCATAAAAGATTTAGGATCCAGACTAGACCAAACTTTGGAGAGGAGACACAGAAGGTCCCCTGAGTGTGACTTATGCGTAGCTCTCAGGAGATGGGTCCAAGGACTCCCTCTTGTATTCTTCTAGATCTGTGTTATCCAATACATGGGACCTCTAGAAACATGAAACTATTTAAATTATTTAAAATTAAATAAAATTAAGAATTCAGTTCCTTAGTTGTACTAGCTATACTTCAGGAGCTCAATTGCCACACGTCACTAGTGACTACCATATTGGATGCACAGCCATAGAACATTTCCATCACTGCAGAGTGTTCTATTGGACATTGCTACTCTAGAGCCTAGACAATTCAAGGCCTCTGGACTAGAGGGTCTTTCTCCGGCATGCTAGTTTTCATCCAAAATAAACAATCTGGTCATTTTAAATCTATACCTAAGCAAGAATCTTCTTCACACCTTCCTCTTTCCTTCCAATCAACCATGTCATCATTCAGTCTATCTTTCAATGCTCAGCTAAATCACACCAGAGCACATGTTTTCTCCATATTTTATGTGCTTGTTTTTTTGTAATTACTTTACATTCCTCAATATAATGCTCTGCCATAATTGTTTCATGTCTATATTTTTATTTTTCTAATGAAAATAAACATAAGATCCTCAAGGACAGGAACCATGTATTAAAGAAAGAGTGGATCTTTCCATACCCTGTCCCAAAATACTTATATACAACCCTGAATGTCAGAAGTAGTCAACCGACCAGGTAAGGAGGAGAGTGCAGAGAAATTTTTTATGGTAAGTGTCACCCCAAACTTTTGCTACACCCGCAATGATTTCTAGCAGAGGCAACACAAGATCATAAAATCAGCAACAGGATATTTATTACTTTTCAATTTTAAAAAAAAGAGAGAGAGAGACCAAAGATTTAAAATACAATTATGTTAGCATTAGTAAAATCTTACCACACTACATTTTTGTCATTCCTTTTTGTTATTCTCCAAGGGAAAAAAAAATCATTGACAATGCTTTGCCCTATTGCTTTGACATATTAACTGTGTGCTTGTCAAGTAACTTGGCGATTTCCCAATCTGGACATCAAAATAATGACACAGAGAAAGAGTCTCAGAGAAGGCGCCCAAGGAGAAGAGGTGTAGGTGGCACGCAGAGTCCAGGCTTTCCTAAGAGTGTGAGAAACATAAGTGCATTTTGAATGCAGAGAAAAGCCCTAAGCTGTCCCAGGAAAAGGAGAGGAAGTCGAGAATAAAACACAATGCTTAGAAAGTACTGGACACTTTCTCCACTTCCCCTGCTCTCTGTGTGGAAGTAGTGAAGTAGGTACCTGGAGGCCCCAGTAAAAGACAGCAATTGGGAAAGACTGAAATAGTATAGAGAGAAACCCAAGCCAGGCAGGGCAGGGAGCAGAGACCACAGACAAGAACAGTGCAGGCACACGGTGGGCTCAAGGGCAGAATAGCGCCTCCATCGCTACCCCCTCACATGTTGACCTTGTACATCTTCTTTCTAGTTTATCCCAAGGTTTTTCATATTACTGATAAGAAAATGATGTCAATAATATTGATATGATATTATTGATTGTAAATGGAATGGCTTTTAATTTTCGATGCCTGACTACGTATTACTAGTGTATAGAAATACAACCAATTTCTGCATATTGATCTTGTGATCCACAAAACTCGCTTATTAGTTCTAGTAGCTTTTTATTGATTTCATAGGATTTTCTATGTAAACCACCACGCTTCCTGCACATAAAGAGAGTTTTACTTCTTCTCTTCCAATCTGGATGACTTTTATTTCTTTTCTTGATTTTTTACACCAGCTAGATCCTTTAGTACCATGCTGAATAGAAGTGAGGAAAGTTAACATTCTTGCCTTGTTCCTTTTTTTTTTTTAAAGATTTTATTTATTTATCTGAGAGAGAGAATGAGAGCACAAGAGGGAAGAGGGTCAGAGGGAGAAGCAGACCCCCCGCTGAGCAGGGAGCCCGATGCGGGACTCGATCCCGGGACTCCAGGATCATGACCTGAGCCGAAGGCAGTCGCTTAACCAACTGAGCCACCCAGGCGCCCCTCTTGCCTTGTTCCTAATCTTAGGGGAAAGCTTCCAGTCTATGATGTTATCTGTAGGTCTTTCACAGATGCCCTTTATCTGGTTGAGGAAGTGCACTTCTATTCCTAATTTTCTGAGAATTTTTATCAGGGATAGAAGTTGGGTTTTGTCAAATGCTTTTTCTGCATCTGTTGAGATCATTACATGGTTTTTCTTTTTTGGTTTTATTAATACAGTAACTTACATTTATCAACTTTCCATTGCTAAGCCAACTTGGCATTCCTGGGATAAAGCCTTCTTGGCCATGATGTATTAGCTTTTTTATATACTATTGGAATGGATTTACTAGTATTTTGCTTAGAATTCTTATGTCTTTCTTCATGAAAAATATTGGTCTATAGTTATTTTTTCTTGTAATGTCTTATCTGGTTTTGATATCCGAGTAATGCTAACCTCAAAAAGTTGGGGAGAACTCATGAGTCAGGAAGTGTTTCTCTTCAATTTTCTGGAAAAGTCTGGCAGAATTGATATTATTTGTTCCTTAAGTGTTTGGTAGAATTTGCCAGGGAAGTTATTTGGGCCCAGAATTTTCTTTCTGGGAAGATTTTCAACTACAAATTCAATTTCTTTAATAGATAGGAGGCTATTCAAGTCATCTATTTCTTCTTGAGTGAGATGGGTAGTTTGTGTCTTTCAAAGAAATTATCCAGTTCATGTAAGTGTCAATGCTTTTAGCATAATTTTATTCCTAATATTCTGTCATTATCCATTTATTTATTTTTTTTAATTTAAATTCAATTAGCCAACATATAGTACATCATTAGTTTCAGATGTAGAGTTCAATTATTCATCAGTTGCGTAGAACACCCAGTGCTCATCACATCACGCGCCCTCCTTAATGCCCATCACCCAGTTACCCCAATCCCCCAGCCCCTCCCCTCCAGCAACCCTCAGTTTGTTTCCCAGTCAAGAGTCTCTCATGGTTTATCTCCCTCTCTGATTTCTTCCCATTCAGTTTTCCCTCCCTTCCCCTATGATCCTCTGCGTTATTTCTTATATTCCACATATGAGTGAAACCATATGATAATTGTCATTCTCTGATTGACTTATTTCACTTAGCATAATTATCCTTTTTTTTAAAAATATTTTATTTATTTATTTAACAGAGAGAGAGAGACAGTGAGAGAGGGAACACAAGCAGGTGGAGTGGGAGAGGGAGAAGCAGGCTTCCCGCCAAGCAGGGAGCCTGATGCAGGGCTCGATCCCAGGACCCTGAGATCATGACCTGAGCCGAAGGCAGACGCTTAACGACTGAGCCACCCAGGCACCCCTATAATTATCCTTTTAATATTTGTTGTGTAGTGCAGTGATATTACCTAAGCCCTGATACTGATATTTCTGTCTTCTCTTTTATTCTTGATCATGCTGGCCAGAGATTTATCAATTTTACTGCTCTCCTCAAAGCATCAGCTTTTGGTGTCATTGATTTCTCTATTATACTTCTGTTTCCTATTTCATTGCTCTCTGCTTTGATCTTTACTACTTCTTATCTTCTGCTTGCTTTGGGTGCAATTTGTTTTTCTTTTTCTGGTTACAGTGGAGGCCAACGTCATGGACTTTACAATTTTCTGCCTATGGGGAGCAGAGGGAGAGAGAGAATCTCAAGCAGGCTCCACACGGAGCATGGAGCCTGATGCAGGGCTCGATCCCACAACCCTGAGATCATGACCTGAGCCAAAATCAAGGTGAGACCCTTAACCAACTGAGCCATCCAGGTGTCCCAACACTTTTCTGCCTTTTTAAATAGGCACTTTGTGCTGAAAAATTTCTCCACAAATGATATATAGTTCCACATGTAAGAGCCTTACTTAAAAATAGAACTATCATATGATCCCGCAATTCCACTTCTGGGTATTTATCTGAAGAAAATGGAAATACCAGTTTGAAAAGGCTTATGCATCCCTATGTTCACTGCAACATTATTTACAATAGCCAAGATATGGAAGGAGCCCAAGTGCCCATCGACAGATGAATGGATAAAGAAGATGTGGTATATCAGTCAGAGAAAGACAAATACCATATGATTTCACTTGTATGTGGAATCCAAAAAACAAAATGAAACAGAAACAGACTCATAGATATGGAGAACAGACTAGTGGTTATCACAGGGGAGGGGTTTGGGGTGGGCAAACAAGTGAAGGGGATTAAGAGGTACAACTTCCAGTTTAAAATAAATAAGTCATGGGGATGAAAGGTACAACATAGGGAACATAGTCAATAATATCGTAATAACTTTGTATGGTGACAGAGGGTAAAGGTGATCATTTTGTAATGTAGAAAATCATCACACCATGTTGTACCCCTGAAACTAATATGATATTGTACATCAATTATAATTCAATTTTTAAGAAGAAACTTACAATACTATAGTTCCATCTTTCCCTGCCTGGCTTTTCTGCTATATGTGTCATTCATTTCACTTTTGCATATCTTATAAACATCACACCACACTATCACCACTTCTGTTTAAATAGTCAATTTTCTTTTAAAGAAATTTAAGTCATAATTCCATTACCATTTCAAGACCTCTTTATTCCTCTGGATAGCTCCAGATCTCTACCTGTCATCATTTTCCTTCTGCCTAAAGGATTACCTTTAATATTTTGTAGTGCAGGTCTGCCGGTGATTAATTCAGGTTTTGTACATTTAAAACAGCTTAATTTTGCCTTTGTATTTGGATATTTTCATTGTGTATAGAATTCTAGGTTGACAGTATTTTTTTTTTCAGTACTTTTGAGAAATGCTTCAAAGTCTTCTAGCTTACATTGTTTCTGTGAGAAATCTGCCATCTTTCATCCTTGTTCTTCTGTGTGTTCTTTCACTGACTGCTTTTAAGATTTTATTCTGTACCACCAGTTTTAAACAATTTGATTATCACAGAATGTAATGTATTTTTCTCTGTGTTTCTCAGGGTTCATTGAACTTCTTGGATTGATGGGTCTGTAATTTTCATCCAATTTGGGAAAGTTCTGGCCATTGTTTTCAAATATTTCTCCTGCCACCCCTCCTTTATTTAGGGGACCTCAATTATGTGTGTAATTGACTGCTTGAAATTGCTCTACAGTTCACTGATGCTCTGTTCTTTTGTTTGTTCATTTGTTTTTCTCCTCTGTTTCATTTTGATAGTTTCTATTGTTGTGTCTTTAAATTCATTAATCTATTCTTCCACAACATCCAATCTGATATTAATCTCATTCAATATATTTTGATCTCAGACACTGCAGTCTTCATCTCTAGAAGTTAGAGATGGATATTTTTTTTTAAATATCTTCCACTTCTCTACTTACTGCTTTGGACATATGGAATGTAGGTATAATAACTGTTCAAATGTTTTGATCTCTAATTCTAACATCTGTGTTGGTTTTTAGTTCATTTTAATTGATTGATTTTTTTCTCCTCTTTATTTTTCTACTTCTTTGCAATCACAGTAATTTCTTTTTAGATGCCAAACATTATGAATTTTAACTTGTTGGATGCCACATATTTTTGTGTTGGAGGATGCATTTTAGTTCTTGGAAGTGCCTCAATTATTTTGGGTCTTGCCTTTACAACATATTAGGCAGGGCCATGACAGCATTCACTGTGGGGCTCATTTTGCCCCACTGCTGAAATACTTGATCCTCATGCTCTACCAAATGCCTGCAGGTTATGAGGTTCTGCAGTCTGGCTGATGCGAACAGAAATTATTCTTGGCCTTGTGTGCTGTCTACTAATTCATCTACTCCTGTAGGGTGGTTCATTTTCTGGCCTCAGGTAGTTCCCTCACACATATGCTCACCCATACTTTGCTACACTCTTAAGGAGGACCCCCTACAGACTTGAAGTTCTTCCTCATTGCAGCTCTCCCCTCTGGTATCCGTCCTGTGAACTATAGCTACCTTGGTCTCCCTTGACCCTTAGCTTGTCTCAATTCAGTTTGCTGGGAAGTTTGCTGAGTTCTGCCTGGGTCTCCCTTTCCCATGAAAGTGGCTGGACACTCTTCCATAGCCTGGAAGCTCTCTCAAGTCGGTAAGTAGGAGCAATTGCAGGGCTTATCTCATTTTTTTTTCCCCCTGTCTCTCAGGGGTCCCTGGCCTTCAATGGTTGAGGCCCAATGTCTTAAAAACCCTGGTTTCATGCATTTTATACAGTTCTTTTGTTGTTTGGGGTGAGAAGTAAATCCAGACCCTATTAGTCAATCTTGCTGGCAGCAGAACTTGGCTACAGTTTCCAGAGTTTCCATGACAGTTGGCCATGAACATGTCCAAAATTCTTTACATGTCTCAAAAAATTTTTCCTTTCAATTTTGTTGGAAAATTTTTGAAATATTTATAAAACATAACCCAGAATTAATAAATGTTAGTCAAGACTGAGACTTTTGAGGAAGGAAGTAAATTGTGAATGATGTCAGGTAAAGGACAGTGTGGCAACTCATGGGTCCGAGAGGCAGAGAGACCAAGGTTGTGCCACAGGGTGCGGAAAGGAAAGAAGAGTGAAGGGAGGAGGAAGGAAGGAAGGAAGGAAAGAAGGCAGGAAGGAAAGAGGGAGGGAGGGAGGGAGAAAGGTATATAAAGTCCAAAGAACCAAGTTATCTATCTCCAGGGTTGCCAAACCCAAGAATTTCAAAGGAAAAATTATTAGCAATTGTCATGGGTTGAATACAGGTATCAGGAGGGAGAAGTTAAGAGGAAATTCTATGAGTGTTCCAAAAAATTGTTAAAAAGAAAAAATATTTTATATTAGTGGCTCTCAGAGGTCTCTGAGATCCTTTTACAGGTCCACAAGGTCAAAACTACTTTGATAATGATTCAAAGACAGTATGTGTCTTCTTCACATATATTCTCTTTCAAGTATACAGTGGGTCTTCCAGAAGCTACATGATGTATATCTCAAAGATTGAATGCAGAAACAGATATGAGAATTCATCTGTCTTCTGTTGAGCCAAATATTCAAGAGATTTCCAGAACAATGTGAAACAGTGTTACTTTTCCAAATTTTTTGTTTTCAAAATATATTTTTGTAAAAGAAATGTTATTTGTGTTAATAGGTAATGAATTCATTTTTATTTTTTTAAAAGATTTTTATTTATTTATTTATTTGAGAGAGAGAGAATGAGAGAGAGCACATGAGAGGGGGGAGGGTCAGAGGGAGAAGCAGACTCCCTGCCGAGCCGGGAGCCCGATGCGGGACTCGATCCAGGGACTCCAGGATCACGACCTGAGCCAAAGGCAGTCACCCAACCAACTGAGCCACCCAGGCGCCCGAATTCATTTTTATTTTTAAATGATCAATAAAATTTTATTTTTTAATTTGTTTTAATTTCTATAATTTCTAATCAATAGAGTTCACCACATAAACTAATCTCTTTAAAGTTCTCAATAATTTTTCAGAGCCTAAAGGGGTCTTAGCCCATACATCTGAGAACCTCTGTTCTACCTAAAGCTTTTGCAGCCTTATGGAGACCCCTGTGTACTTCATGGAAGTATCTCCCCAAGAACAAGGACGAAGGGCAGGTCAAGAAGTCAGAAGGGAGAATCACCTCCAACACCAGCTGCTTCATCTTTTACCCAGACTTTGAAATGATAACTCACAGAACAGCAGCCCCTATAAGCGTCACCAGTAAGATCCACAAAGAACTGGGTCTTAACTCATCACTGAGATCTGAAATGCTCTTTTAGGTAGTACAAGTCCCATCCCGAATTTCTCAAAGGGTTTGTAAAATTGCCAATGCTGTTTCCAGTCTCCTTCACCATAACCTTCCCACTCTTCATCTGACCCATGCCTAACAACGGATCATTTATGAAGGAAGGAAATGTGTTAACTATCAAGCCCTTATTATGTGTCTGACAGTGAGTTAGATGCTTTAATAGGACATCACATTTATGCTCTCCACACTATGAACAGTGTCACTATGCCCTTGTTTTATAGACAGAAACAGAAAGCTCACAGCACTTGCCTAAAATTATCCAGTGAGTGGAATAACCCAATGGGGACTCAGCTCATTCTCCAAAGCTGATGGTCTTTGCCATTCATATTGCGACCTCTCACTGCCCTGCCATTTATCACTGTTGTGTCGTTGTTTGTGAAGTAAAAAACACCCTAAAATATGGGAAGTCTGCTTTCCACAACTAGAAGGAGAATAGCCTAGTGGTTACAAGTGTAAACAATGGAGCTGGACTGCCGTAGCTTGGATTCCAGTTCTGTCATGTATTAGCTGTGTGGTGCTGAGCAAGTCACTAAACTTCTCTAATAGTACCTGCTTTATTGGGTTATTGTGAGGACTAAATAAGTTAATATGTAAAGAGCATTTAAACATGGTTTAATACATAGTCAGTAATAGAAATGATCATTATTTGCCATACATTAGTTAAATTTGGGTAACTTACTCACAATCTTTTAACCTGTGAAATGGGTATAAAATACCTGCCCAGTTACGTCAGAGAGTTACTGAGAAAATCACAGATAATGAATATACCTGACAGTATTTTTAACTGAATAATATGCAAATAAGCAAACATTACAGAAGCTTTATTTGGCATGAACTCCTAATGTGATGTCATTTCTGAATAGGGAGTTTTCTGGTAAAGAGTACATCAGTATTTCTGGCTGAAAGAGTATGGACTTGTCACCACCGCTGATAAATTCCTCATTCCAAAAACACTAACCAAAACCACATTTTAAAAGCCTGGTATTTCTGCGCAAACACAAATCTAAAGTAACCAAGTGTGAAATGTAAAAGAACTTGGTCTCTGTGGGATAGGACAATGAATCTCATCGATATCATGAGGAGCTATCGGGCACTGAAATCTGAGCAGTCCTCAAAGATAATGAAGCACTTAAAACAAACAAAAGGTCAGTTTGCAACCAGAAGTTTCTCAACATTCCTTACGTAAACTCAGAAATTCAATTATTGCCATGCCAAAGTTGTTCTGTTTCTCTTCATTTTTCATTGTTAAAAAGTTCTACCAAAACTTGAATCATTTCCTGCCTTGACAACTAAAATATCTTTTTCCTGTTCTTTCTCCACTACTAAACTCCAAATCACTATTCCCCACCTCATTGGCAAAGAGGTAGCTGAAGCCCTTGGATGTGCCATGCATACATGCACACATGAGTGTGTACACACACCTGTATCCTATCTGAAGTCCCTCCTGGTGCTTCAGGGCACGTATCATCTAACTCATTGTCTCTATTACCTTGCGATCTTGGTTCTTAACTGTCTATGCCTCCTAACATGTAAGCCCCAAGAGGGTAGGGTTTGGGTCTGTATTGTTCACTGTTGTACTACCATTGTCTAGAAGAAAGCCTGACATGTCGTAGGTACATTTTCAATTATTTACTGAATGAATGAATGAATCACTTAATTCTGCATATTGAAGGCTCTTGTATGTTTGATTTCAGTATTTTTCATCCCTTCCATTTAACAATGTTTTATCTTCTTTGCCCCAACTCTTCCACAACCGGGTATAGTTCTCTCAACCATCTTTGTTTTGTCTCACCAGGCACTAGGCATGAATATGCAGGTTGTTAGCATGAAGACAACTTATCTGTCCTGGATCCTTCTAAGGGTAGGTGGGGAGCAGACTCAGCAGACTTCTCAATATGGAGACCTGGAGCAAAGTGTTTCTCACCCTTGATGAAGTGAGGGGGTCTGAACATGGGAATGAGCACAGCAGAGAAGGCTAAAGACCAAATCACCAATCAACCATCTCCCAGACTGCCATATACAAGGAAGGACCCAGAAAACGGATTTACGTAGGAACTGTTCCAATTCATGGCTTACATTTGGACTAATAAGTGGGCTGGAAAGAGAATTGATGTTCAAACCCTCCTCCTTCAAACACAGACTGGATAGCCACTGGCCCTAGATATGGGAAAAGGGCCTCATGAATCAGATAGAGAAATGGCTGAGTCAGTGGGCCCCACATTTGGCAGTGCACCAGCGTCTCATGCACGTTCTAGAGCCCTACTTCCTGAGCAGACTCTCACCACAGATGGTGCCTGGAAATCTGTATGACTAAAGAGCTACCAACCGCTCCATAGATCAACACCTGTTAACCAACAATAGCCCCAAGGGCTCTTCCAACCCATGATTATGAGATAATGGGTCTTCAAAGGAGTGGAGCTTGCCCTAGGGGAGTTTTAAATCTAGATGTAAGTACTTTGGGTTGTTTCTTTGGGCGGGTGCTTCATTTAGTGGACAGAAGTCGGGGATACTAGAGGTTCTGCAATACCCAGGACAGCACTGTACAATAAAATGTCCTCCATCCTACAAAACTTTCAAATACCCCACCAGACCAGAATGTGGATAAAACCTGAGTCTGGAGCCTAACTCTGTTTTTCAAAGAAGCACAGAGTAATTTTTGTGCCATTTTAAGATGTAGTGGAGATGCAGCTACCACAAAAATTGAGGGGAAGTAGAACTTTATTTTTTCTGGAACTTTAAAAAAGGTTTTTCACCACTGGGGAAAATCACATCATCAAAGGCAATGCCACTAATGATAGGTGAATCTCCAGGGAGACAGACTGTTTGCCTCTGTGTTTGCAGCTGCCACATTACAGACATCTCTGTGTGTCACTGCGAGCATCTGACAGCTTCTTTGTGTCTTCCGGTTCGATCATACCCATGTCTGCACATATGGAACTGAATATGGAATAACTTTCATTTCTCCTTCACATCATGGTTAGGGTAATATAGTTAAATATTTTTTTTAAGATTTTATTTATTTTAGAGAGAAAGAATGGGGGAGGGAGGGTCAGAGTGAGAGGGAGAGAGAGAGAGAATCTCAAACAAACTCTGTGCTGAGCGTGGAGCCCGATACGGGGCTCGATCCCACAACCCTGAGATCAAGACCTGAGCCAAAATCAAGAGTCAGATGCTTAACCGACTGAGCCGCCCAGGTGCCCCTATCATTAAGTTTTTAATATCATGTGTAGGTAGGAAATGTTATCAGTAAATTTCATTATAGAATAGTAGAGGGCATTTATAAGATATTTTTTAAGAAAAAGAGCATTAAGTCCATTGAAGGTAAGAACTACTGATCAAAACCATCTAATTCATCCCTCAAAACAAGGCTACTGGTTGCAGATGACATCACTACTGTCTTTGACTTGTCCTTGTTGTCTATTTGTTCACCCTTGACTTCATCTCACTTGGTGGCCTATTCAATGACAAGTCTTCTAGGAAAACCACTTCAAATTCCAAGTTTTGCAACATCCAAAGCATCACAAAAGAAGTCTTTAATTCACGGGAAACCCACCCCCACCCCCCACCCCCGCCCGTGAGAGACCCTCTCCACTTTCCTGGTGAGCCCACTTTGAAATAGTACACCCAAGACCATGAGAAAGGCTTAACCCAACCAGGTTGGCGGACATGCCAGAGCCATAAGTGCCACAGGGAGGCTGAAACTTCTTAACATGTTGTGCTTCACCTTTTTAAACATCTTCCTTATTCTCATTTCTCACCTGTGTGCCCCCGGGTGGATTCTGGCTGCTAAATGCGACTTAATTCTGAACTCACCTTTGTAACTGCCCTCAACCCATGTCAGAAACTCTTCCCTTCACTCTCCCAGGAAGCCCTCAGTCCAATAAACAATGTTACCAAGACTTCTGACCAAGGCGGAAAAACATTGTGCCAAACTAAATCTCAGCTCAGAATTATTCTCTCGCGCCAAGACGATGAAGTTGCAAGAGTAAATCTTCTACTGTGGTTTTCCTACCAAGTTGCTCTGCAGGGAGAACACAGCACATGCTGAGTGATCAGTGGGTTCTAGATGTTTGGGGAGTAGCTGAGAAAGAGCCTCCAGCCATCAGCCTCAAGGGCTATGAGGATGGGCACTCTGCCATCTCCTGCGTTACGCTTGTCAGACCTTTCCCTGGCTCAATAGTGGGGATAGCATCTGGGTGCTCCACTGAAATAACCTCACTCAAAAACCTCCCCAACCTCTCCCCTCCTTTCCTCTCCCGCTACAGTTTCTTCTATGTCCCCTTCCTCGCTCTCCATCAACCAAGAACAATCCATGTAAGACACTCTACTCATATTTCTATATTTTCTTGGAATTGTATGAGGGTACATTATTTTCAACCATAACATTTTATTGTGGCATATATATAAAGCACATATATGAAACATCTCCCCTGGCCCTTTCATTTACCATTAACTGGTAAATGTGCTTTTGACGTACTCATATTTGCTTTCAGCATGGAATTCTGGGAATTCTTCATTCCAAAGAAACTAAGTGTATTTATGAGAAAACTCAGCTTGCTTCTCAAAGTTGACTTCACAATGCTCTTCCTAACAATTTAAAAAACACAACTTCAAATGTAACAGGGGCAGCCTGGCATTAATACATTGGTGGTAAAATGTCTCTGACTGATGAAACTTAGACATTATATTATATCATCCTTTGAATCACTACACCTTGAATTGGGACACTATGTCACCTTAAGGAAATAGACTAAATGTACTTGCATATTTAACTTAAGGCTGCATTCGATCTTTCTGTACTTATATGGATGCCTTTGGGTTGGTGTCTACTCAGTGCATAGCATACCCTTATTTCTCGGGAAAGTAAACCAACTTCCCTGACCCCCACTTCCAGTCCATAGGTGTAGGCCTAGGGAGATACTCTTGGCCATGGATGGTTGGGCCAAGAGTATTCACTAGACCCAAAGCTGGAACATTTACATGCTCTCTCCCAAGAATTTTGGATCAAGCCTGAAATATAGAGAGCTTATTTCTATGTGTCATGGATGGAGTCAAAACAGAGGTTTTGTTCTCCTTTGGATGCATTTGGGAGATGCGGGGGGGTGGGGGCACGTTTTCCTCCATATGAACCAGAGAAGCAAAGAAAGCCAGTTTTCAGAGAAAGAGAAAAGCAAGAAGTGGAGACAAAAAATGAAAAGGGACTCCTTCAGACGCTGAAAGACAACCCCCCCCCCCCCCCCCGCCGCCGCCAAGGCTGGTTCGGCCCTTCTAGGAGCCAGGCTGCTTCCCTGCCCTTGGGTTCCCGGAGGCACTTGTGAATGTTGACTAATTTCTTCCTTTCTGCTTGAGCAAGTTTAATTCATTTAAACATGCCAGTGGCTCTTGCCGTTGCCAACTCCTATTGCCTGTAATCAACATCTAGCTGACAGCCCTCATTCTTATCAGACTTTTTTCGTAGATTCTTAGATTTGGTTTTTTTGCAAGATTTGGCTCTTCTATATTTCATGTCCATTCATTCATTATCGTGGGGGGGGGGCACAGAGAGCAGCAGAGAGACAGAGAGAGGACTGCCAAAGGGACAAGGTATTATTATTTACTGATAACACATTTTCTTCTTCCAGGAAGGACACACTGAGAAACCAAGATATCATCAGAAGTGTTCTGAATGATCAAGGAATCAGACAGGAGGGTTATTCTAGTATTTAATGGCATCAGTTTGGGGGTCTTCATCCTCACCCTGCCCCAGGACCTCTCAGGGACTGTGACTGGCCCACAGCCTAGGTGGGCTTTGCCCCATTTGTCTGGGAGTCCTTATGTCTTTGCTCTATGGCAGGCTGGACTTCTCTGAGATGGGCCCATATTTTCTTTGGCTGCATTCCAGGGTACAGCATGGAAGCCAATCTATTGCATTAAGTTGTTCTTATCCCATTTATATTAATTCAGAGAATGATCCTATATACTAGGATTTATATTTCTTGAATATATAAACAACATATATTTTTTCCGGGTCACCCTTTGTGTCTGCTTGCCTGGTGGCTTCATACCTTTGAAGAAGAGGCATCCATTACCTTGGGAAGAGGAAGACAGAGGCTAGAACAAAGAAGGTATTGCTCATCTTTGAATTCCAGAACAGAGTCTAAGGCCATGACCAGGCAATAGCCTAAGCTAAAATGTCATTCATTGTAATATGTGTAAGAGAAAAGAAAAAAATGCTGCCAATTAACTATGACTTATCATCTATTGCAAGGTGAATCTTAAAATGTACTGGAAAAGGGTGCCGGGATTTGTTGAGAGACAAAAGGGATTTATTTGGAGCTCTGCAAACTGGACTTCACCTCTTAAAAGTCAGGGAGGCAGCCTTGGATCCATACACCGAAGACTAAGCAGTGCTAGACTCGGGTGGCGGAGACTTTCTACCACACAGCTGGGCGGGGAACGTCCTGAAGCTGATGGGAAGAGCCCACAGAAACAGAAAAAGGAGAAAGTAAAAGCTCAGCTCCTACAGTCACATCTGGAAGGGGGGGCAGAAACCTATGGTCAGAGGGCGGGTGGCCTCCTCCCCTTGAGGTAGCTTGGGCAGATGGCAATTCCCTCAGAGAAGGTGGGTGCAGAGTGAGACCTCGCTTCCGGCTAGCCAAGGAGGATCGCACAGCTGAGCGAGTTGCCACCGGGCAGAGTGAATTCCTAACACCAGGAAGATGGGTGGAGTCCAGGGACCTCACATCTGCAGCAGTGGCAAGGCTTAGAGGTCTCAGCACTGGGTAGCTTGATAGCCCACACCCAGGTGACACCTGTCACACCACAGTAGACATACGGTAGACAAACTGCAGCAGAGACCCAAGGACAGGGCTGCCACCATTGACCAAGCGGAATGAGACATCTCACCAGGGCCAGCTTGGGTTGGGACCCCCTTCACAATGCCAGCATGGGAAGAAATCCCTATTGGTGTTAGATCAACCTTAGGGAGAGGACCAGAAAAAAAGCAAGAGGGAGAAACTCTGGAAGGCTATCTACCAAGACTTACTGAGACTGAAAGTAAATTGTGACTGAGACAACACCTGTATTTGGCTAAAAACCTTGACTTGGACCCAACATGCTGGAACTCCTCTCTTCTTACATTTATTCCTTCAATAAATGGTTATTTAGCACATACTACATACCAGGCAGTGTTCTAGGTACTTGGGATATATCTGGGAATAAAGCAGACAAAATCCCTACCATATGGAGCTTACATGGAGCTTACATTCTCTAGGGTGCAGACAGACAATAGACAGTAAACATAATAAAGAAGGAAACTCTATAGTATATGAGAAAGTGAATGTGGAAAATGTGTCTGCCTCAGGAAGACCAAGCTTGAGAGCAAGACTGTGGTTAGCTACACTATATATATTTCTCATCTGAGCCCCTGCACTTACTTACCTTACGCCAGCATTGCCTCCCTCAGAATATTACTGAGGGACAGAAAAATGAACAGGAGATAGACCTTCCCATCAAGGAATTGACAGTCAGCGAGCTTCATGGGAATTATGAAGGAATTATATCCTTTCTTCATGGAACAAATATTACCAAGCACCTGCTAAAATACATGCTAGGCACTGGGGACTCCCACAACCCATACACACACAATACATAAAGCATTCACAACACATAAAACATTCACAACACACAAAACATTCATAACACACACACACAACAAACACAACACACACATAATATATACACTCACACACAACACTCACCGACACACATGACACACAAAAAACAGTCACACAACACAGCCATACAACATACAATATACACACAACACACAAACACATTCATACAACACACACCCCAAAAACATACAACAAACACAACATTCACAGGCTCACATCACACACACATCAAAGTCTCTGTGCTAAAGTATTTTCACATGAAGGACCACATGATGGAGATGAAAGTTGATCAAGTCAAATAAGCACGTGAAAGTTAGTTATACTGAGGTGGTAACTGAAAGCTTTGAGACCTCAGGAGGAAACGCTGATTGAGCTAGTTCAGACAAAACCATTTGTCCACCTGCGTTGCCAAAGGAGCCTTTACAGAGTTCTCTGAAGGGATTTATGGCCATGAGAATGATTTCCAACTAAAATCCACCTGCACAGCTAAGAGCAAATGGTCTGCACTTACTATGTCATTCCCACTAATACTCCAAACTCTGTCCCTGCTAAACTGAGAAGGACATCTGGCACCGGGTGTACCTGACATCTTTCTCAACACCTGGGGCTTAAATGAATGTTACAATTGCCTTGTAAGATGATGTCATCCGGATTTCAGTTCCGGAAGTTAATCTGATGCCGTTATGTTTGAAACAATAACCTACTAACTGCATACAATTTGTTTCCTAACTTTCAATATACCAAAGGAAATTCAATGTGGTTTCCATGATAAATATTCCAACTTCACAGGAGAGTACAAAGGGAAACCCTCCTTGGACAAAGGCATATTTTTGAAGCGCAGTAAGGAGCTTATGTTGTAATTAGGTATGCTTGAGTTATTGAACAGAAGGTCCAACCTAACTTCAGCATGACGTTACAGTTTTTACCATTATCCTCTGGCAAATTTTTTCTTTGCTTCCAGAGTTGTATTCTTATTTGGAGCAATATATATATATATATATATATATATATACACACACACACACATATATAATGTATATATACATATGTATATGTATGTATATATACATATGTATATGTATATATATGGTTTTTTTCTTGATACATTGCAAAACATTCTTTACCATGCCAGAGGACTGAGTTTGATGGATAACTCCCAGGAAGTAGCAGCTTTGGCACTTTTCCAAAGTCTTAATAAGTGAGGATAACCCTTGAAACTCAAGTGTTTGGAACAGAGTAAATGTTTTCTGCCCAGCAGTGTCCTCCACCCACAAAGGCCATTTCTGAGAAGCCCATGTTACACAACCCCGAGGGGCCATACAGACTTGGACACAAGTAAACACACAATAAGCTGCCTCAAGTGCCCGAGGCACAAGGTGAGACTCACCTACGTAAACAAATAAGCAGGGAACAAGCCAGAAGAAAATTAGGATGGAGACTCAAAGACAGCTCTTCGAGTCTAGAAGTAACTGAAGAGAAATGTTGGCGGCTGTTTAATAGTCTGAGAAGTCGGAGGTAACTAACAGTAATATATGCAACCACTTGATTTTGTGATGTCAACAAGAGAGCCAAGCAAGAAACTACCACGCATGGGGACGCCACAAAGGGCATTAACCCACCGATAAGAGAGACCAAGATGCCTCCAGCTCTACTCTTCTTCAGTCCCCCCCTCCCTCACCTTGCCAGGATGGCGAAAGCACAGGTAAAGTGGCTATTGTGGTAGTTGGCTCATGGTAGGTGCTTTGCGTTGTTATTTTTGGTCCCCCAAAAAGAAGTGGAGAAGGTGCTACAATCTTAAGTGTAGAGTCAGGATGTCTTCCCCATCCAAAATTGGATGTGTGTTTGATGAGATTTGGGACATTACTTCCCAATATTTAAAACCAAGAAGCTAAAACTAAGACTTTACAATATTTACTTGGTCACGTATCTAAGATTCATATGGAAATAACATTATCTTTTTAAAGTGTTTTTTTTTTCCCCTTCCCTATTTATCACTAGATTCTTTCAAACTAGGTCAAACACCTATGGCAATAACAAACATGAGAACAATTAGAAGCAGAAATAAGAAAATATAGATGTGCAAATTTTATCTAGAAAAATGTAGTTTGTGTAGTCATCGAGACAGTATGGTACTGGCATAAAAACAAACACATAGATCAACGGAACAGAATGGAAAACCCAGAAAGAGACCCATAACTCTATGGCCCACCAATCTTCAACAAAGCGGAAAAGAATATCCAATGGAAAAAAGACAGTCTTTTCAACAAATGGTGTTGGGAAAACTGGACAGCAACATGCAGAAGAATGAAACTGGGCCACTTTCTTACACCATACACAAAAATAAATTCAAAATGGATGAAAGACCTAAATGTGAGCCAGGAAACCTTTAAAATCCTAGAGGAAAACATAGGCAGCAACCTCTTTGACTTCAGCCATAGCAACTTCTTACTAGACACATCTCCAGAGGCAAGGGAAACAAAAAATGAACTACTGGGACTTGATCAAAATATAAAGCTCTGCAGAGCAAAGGAAACAGTTGACAAGACCTTTGCAGCCTACAGAATGGGAGAAGATATTTGCAAATGACATATCTGACAAAGGGTTAGTATCCAAAATATATAAAGAACTTCTCAAACTCAACACCCAAAAAATAAATAATCTAGTTAATAAACGGGCAGAAGACATGAATAGACATTTACCCAAAGAAGACATACAGATGGCCAATAGACACGTGAAAAAATGCTCAACATCACTTATCATCGGGGAAATACAAATCAAAACTACAATGAGATACTACCTCATACCTATCAGAATGGCTAAAATTAACAACACAGGAAACAAAAGATGTTGGTGAGGATGCGGAGAAAGGGAACCCTCTTACACTGTTGGTGGAAATGCAAACTGGTGCAGCCACTCCGGAAAACAGTATAAAAGTTCCTCAAAAAGTTAAAAATAGAATTACCCTAGGATCCAGCAATTGCACTACTAGGTATCTATCCAAAGGATACAAAAACACAGATTCGAAGGGGCACATGCACCCTGATGTTTATAGCAGCATTATCAACAATAGCCAAATTACTGAAAGAGCCCAAATGTCTATCAACTGATGAATGGATAAAGAAGATGTGGCATATGTATATATACATATATATATACATATATATATATGTATATATACATATATACAGTCAAATATTACTTAGCCATAAGAAAGAATGAAATCTTGCCATTTGCAATGACGTGGATGGAGCCAGAGAGTATTATGCTAAGCAAAATAAGTCACGCAGGAAAAGACAAATATCATACGATTTCATTCATATGTGGAATTTAAGAAACAAAACAGATGAACATATGGGAAAGAAAAAAAAAAAACATGGGAAAGAAAAAAAGAGAAAGAGAAGCAAACATAAGAGACTCTTAATCATAGGAAACCAACTGAGGGTTGCTGAAGGGAGGTGGGTGGGGGGTGGGCTAAATGGGTGATGGGCATTAAGGAGGGCACTTGTTATGATGAGCACTGGGTGTTATAGGTAAGTGAGGAATCACTAAATTCTGCTCCTGAAACCAATATTACACCATATGTTAACTAACTAGAATTTAAATAAAAATTTGAAACAGAAAAAAAAAAAGAAAAGAAAAATGTAGCCTGGTCATAAACACATTAGGATCGAGTATAGAAAGTCTGCTAACATGATTTCCTGATTTCTCCCGTTCCTGCCAATGGGAGAAAGGGAGAAAAAAGCAAACTCAAGAGGTTTTCAGGACAATGGCCATCCTTTTAATTTAATTTTATTTTTATTTTTAATTTTTTTTGTATCCTCCAACGTGTCTAACACAATGCAAAGCACTCAGTAAATACTATTTTGACACCTTAAAGTCAGACTTAGACAAAGTGATCTCATCTATAGGGAGAGTGGTGTCTACTCCCCTTTTAGGCTGATGTACTAGCAGCACTTAGAGACTTTCTTATAAATAAAATTCCCAAAATACACTGAAGAACATTTGGATGCAATAAAATTAATCCAGAAACATCATTTGCAGAAGTGTGTTAGCCGTTTATTCCAAAATCTAGCTTACGTTTACATTTTATTTTTGTATTTTGAAAAGAAGAAGAAGAAAAAAAGTTGCCATATTTACTTAACAGCCAATGTGGTCCCAATTTGTTAAGTAAATACCATGCTAACCATCAAACCTCTTAATGGCCATACCCAATCTTTTTTTTTTCACTGCTGAGGAATTAAATATTTATTGATTAGTGTAGAAGTTCGGATTCATATTTCTACAAATGACAAAAAGCTTAAAGTTTATCCGTTCAAGAACAAGGTATAATTTGATGGAATTCTAATATTAAAATTTTATAGAAAGATTATTCTTGTTGGGGCGCCTGGGTGGCTCAGTTGTTAAGCGTCTGCCTTCGGCTCAGGTCATGATCCCGGGGTCCTGGGATCGAGCCCCGCATCGGGCTCCATGCTCCGCGGGAAGCCTGCTTCTCCCTCTCCCACTCCCCCTGCTTGTGTTCCCTCTCTCGCTGTGTCTCTCTCTGTCAAATAAATAAATAAAATCTTTAAAAAAAAAAAAAGAAAGATTATTCTTGTTTATGACTTTACAATTTGTGGTTTACACGTTCAAAGTTGGGACAAATCACAGAAAATCGTCTAGCCAGTCACCTTCACGATTCATATGCCCCTGTTCTTTCTCTCATCCATTAAAGAGTTTGTTTTTCCAAGAAGCAATACACTCCAAAGAATCTCAAAGGAAACATACCTAATCTTTTTATATTCATAGTTTCGCTGCTACTACTTTAGACAAGATCATGTGGGGGGGGGGGTGGAAAGGGGGAAGTTCTTACATTTCTTCCTCAGGAGGACTGGGGAGGAACAAAGGAAGCAGTAGAAGCTAGAGAGAAGGAGATTAAAGAAAAGTCTGAACCACCTGAATGCACTACACGCACTTGTCAAAGCAAAACCGGCCTGTGTAACCTACGTGGGCTTCTTTCTCACCCCGTCAAAATGGATGGTTAGACCAAAACACACTTTTCTTCCGAACGATCCATGTTAGCTGAATAAGTAATAGTAGGCAAGCCCCTACTTGCCCTTTGCTTCAACGTTGGCAATCAAACCCTGCTGTGCAGGGTCCCCCACTGCTCCTGGGATGAAGCCAGATCGCTCGGTTTCAGGTTCTAGAGCCACCTTGCTCTCCCCTGACTCTACCTCTTTGCAGACATTTGCCTCCTTGCCAGTTTTCCCAGGGGCTACCTCTTTCCTTCCCCCAAGAATGTCACCCTTCCTCCTCCAGTTCAAGCGCTCCTCCCCACCCTTCCAAATCCTTCCCAAATACTGTGCGCTCCTTCCAGAGGGTTTCCCCACCCCTCCAACCAGGGGAAAGGGGGGACTACTCTCTCCCACTCCCCTGAACGTTGGCTTCACCTCCCGCCCCCTGATGGCACTGGCAACCCCCAATTTCATTTTACATGAGCTCTTCACTCCCCTGATACTCAAATGCTTGAAGGTAGGCTCTTTCTCTGGCTGACTGTAGCTTGAACTGAGTAGACATTTGCATCTTTGCCAAATAAATGACAGCAGCGACATTTACACGACGAATGCCCACCATGCCTTAGAAAATTCAAACCACACGGACGGGACAGAGAGAGCCTTTGATAACTTCTGGGGACAAGGTTTTCTGGGAAATGGACCTCAATTCCCCCAGCAGGTAGGATTTGGCAATCACTCTGGAATGCCTTGTTCTAGCCAGCTTCTTGTTTATTCATGTAATTTACTGAATTTATGGCTGTCTACTTCCCAGGTCAGTGGTTCTCAACCCACATTATACCGGCTGCATGGTAAAACCACCTGGTAAGTTTTTTTTAATCCCTGTGCTGAGACCCAGACCAATCACATCAGAACCTCGGATGGTGGGACCCGGGCAGCAGTATTTTTTTAAAGCTCCCCAGGTGATTCCAACACACAGCCAGGATTGATGACTACTGGCCTAGACCATAGAGGGTGATCCTATCCAGCAGACCTGGATTATTCTATTTGTACAAAACTGTGGTTCACTAACACAGCAAAACCCATTTTCTACAGGGCCCCAGCAGACTGTGGCCAGGTAAAGGAAGAGAGAGTTCAGCCTCAGGGACACACAACAGGTTTCCCTAAAACAATAATTTACAATTTGGACATCAGTTCCAGACTCAAGGAAGTGCCTGTCTCCACCACCCCTCCCCTCCTCCCCCAGCATTTTTCACTTTCCTGTGAACGTAGTTTCTGTACACTTGTCACATTATCTTACCAGCATTCTTAACAATTTCAATGCGGAAAAAGAAGTTTCGATCTCTGATCTTGCAGTTAAATAAATCTCAGAATTTGAGGTTAATGATAAATACTCAAGCATGGTGAGTGATGTTGGGTGTAATTTCCCACATTATTACAATAGCAAAACCATAACCTCCCTTTCTCCTTGTGAGTCAGCTCAGTAACCCACTGCGTTAATCTAGAGAAATGCTTAATCCTTGGGGAAATGTATTCAAAAGAGGTAGTCATGGCAAGTTCACATGAGATTTTTTAAATCAACGAAATCTAGGGGCGCCTGGGTGGCTCAGTTGGTTAAGTGACTGCCTTCAGCTCCGGTCACGATCTCAGGGTCCTGGGATCGAGCCCCGCATCGGGCTCCCTGCTCGGTGGGAAGCCTGCTTCTCTCTTTCCTACTCCCCCTGCTTGTGTTCCCTCTCTCGCTGTGCCTCTACCTCTCTCTGTCAAATAAATAAATAAAATCTTTTAAAAATAAAAAATAAAAATAATAATAAAAAATAAATAAATAAATAAATCAACGAAATCTAAGCACACAGTCTATCACCACTGATTATACTGATTATACTGATCATATATTGTATTTTCCTTCTAGGAAAGAAATCCCATGAGTCTTTGCATTCCCAGCTACATTATATGTGTATGTATATGTACATCAATATAACTGTGCAATGTACATGTGTATCAGTATAACACTGTGTAAGTTTAAAGTGTACAAGGTGTTATTCTGATACATTTATATATTGCAAAATGATTACCACCATAGCATGAGCTAACACCTCCAACCCAACACATAATTACCACTACTTTTTTGTGGTGAGAACATTTACGATCCACTCTCTTGACAACTTTCAAGTATGTAATATGATACATTAGCTATAATCGCCATGTTGTACCTTAGATCCCCCAAACTGTCAATCTCATAACCGGAAGTTTTTATCCTTTGATCGAAATCTCTCCACTTCCCTCACATTTCCCCTCAGCCCCTGGTAATACCACTCTGCTCTGCTGCTCTGAGTTCAGTTTTTTTAGACTTTCCATGTAAGCGATATCATACAATCTTTGTCTTTCTCTGTCTGGCTTATTTCACTTAGCCTAATGCTTCATCCATGTTATATATGGATGTATATGTATATGGCAGGATTTCCTTCTTTCTCATGGCTGAATAATATCCCGTTGCATATATATACCACATCTTCTTTATCCATTCACCTGTTGACGAATACTTAGGTTGTGTTCATACCTTGGCTATTGTGAATAATGCTGCAATAAACATGGCAGTGAAGATATCTCCTCAAGATCCTGTTTCTATTTCCTTGGATACACACCCAGAAGTGGGATTGCTAGACCATTTGGTAGTTCTACTTTTCATTTTTTTGAGGAACCTCCATACTATTTTCAACAGTAACTATACCACTTTAAATTCCCACCAACAGTGCACAAGGCTTCCCTTTTCTGTACAATCTTGCCAATACCTGTTATCAGTTACCTTTTTGATATACAGATTATTCTTTAATGGACAGATGATAGTATTTGAAAAACCAGGTTTCTCCCATCTACTTCAGGCAGCATCTGTTGAATCATTCCAGAGAAATAGCTATCAAGTTAATTTGTACCTTACTATTATATATATATTTCTTTGTATTGATTTTAGTGTAAGTATTACCTACTGACCATTTCAGAGCATAGGAAATAACCCTTGCATATAATACCTTTTTAAAAAATTAGCTTATAGATAGCATGCGCCAGTTTGGATGATAAATTCCCATCAGAGGTGGAAGGAGGGAGCCTTAATCATATGCTTCCTGTGAACAAACTCTGAAAAATGTCAACACTCATAAAAATATGACTACCTTACTACATCTGAAAAAGAACAATTCCATACACTTGTGTTTCCCTTCTTCAAGTTCTCCCATCATTTCAGCACAATGAAATACAAAGAAGTTTGGGGGTCCACCAGACACATGTTCATATCCTGATTCTGTTAATCAACCACTACCATCTTGAGAAACCACCTGCTGTCTCTGGGTCTCTGTCTCCCTCAGTCCAAATCTGTGTAAGGAACACAGGTAATGTCTGAAAAGCACCCAGCAACATGGGGAGGAGACAGACCGGGGCGGGGCAGCAGGCTGCTGCTTTGCTGGTGCGCCCAGGGTAGAGCGGCTGCTAGTCGGCCCACAGCGAAGAGATCAAGAAGCCAACAAATGAAGTAATAATAATAAAAGATCTATGAAAAGTTGCCCCAGGATTTCCAGTCAAGTGCTACCCTCTCACTAACTCCGGGAATAGAATTAGGGAAGCCACATCAGTTTTAGGGCGGGATGCACTCATGGCTTTGGAATGTGTTGGTTTTGCGGCCCATGTTGGAATTTACTGTTGGCAAAAATGACTGAGCGGCTACAGTCATCAAAAGCAGCACTGCTTACCTCAGTCAAGAAGGAACACATTGTCAAGAGGTTCAGCATCTTTAGAAACAAGATAGGGAATACTTTATAAGCACAGTCCAATAATTTCCCCCCTCAAACTGTAAAAAGAGGCAGACATCCACAAAAGACACAAACATGCCATCACCTAGTTCTAGAGCAATGTCATTCATTCATTCACTGATTCATTCATTCATTCATTCAATCATTCATTCCAGGAATGCTTCAGACATCAAACTTGCTAACATCCTTTCTGAAATTTTGGTCTTTAAAGCCAACCATGCCATTGTTATGGACCGACTGAACACAGAAGTAAGAAAACCAAAAGCCTAAAAATCTAGGAATCCTAAAATATTTATTTCAATCATAATTAGCACAGACACATTTCAAATTTTACAAATATGTTTCGGGACTTTTTTTTTTTTTTTTGGTAAATTTTCCTTTTGCTGCCTTTCTTACCCGCCATTCTCACTTAGCAATCCCCTTCCCCACGTTGCTTTTGATTGGACGATTCTGTCCGGGTTGAGTACCTAGAATTCACCTGAGGAGTCCTTTCTTCTCAGAAGCAAACCTGCCCTCTTTTCCTTGGACCAAGAGGAGAAGCTTCCTGAGCTTAAGTTAAGAAACTGACCTCATAGTCTTCCTGCTTCCTACTTCCATGTTCCTATGTCCACAGAAACCTGCATCCCTTCACACCTCTTTGGGGCCAACAGATCCTGGAGCCTTCATCCCAGATCTCACACACACACACACACACACACACACACACACACACACGCACATTAATCCCCACTCTGCTCTGGCCACAAATGACCACCTGTGCCACTGAGACGACCTGAGAGTCCACCCGATCATCAATACTTTGTCTTGGTCCCCTATGTTTCTTCACAAAATGGAAGTGCTTCTTGGCTTCTGGCCTTACCATTAGGCACCTGAGGCTATGGTCCATCCACACCCCTTCTGCAGGACTCTCCCAGCACTGCAGACTCATAAGCAAAGCAACTCCATCAGAATGGAACCAGAGGGACCAGAGTGCAAGAGGCAGGGCCTTCCCCAGAGAATAAAACTTAGAATTTGCTCTCTTCTGGACCACAGAAAATCATGGCTTCAGTGCTCAGAGGACAGTCCCATTCTGCCCCTGGCCCACTCAGTGGCCTTGAGGAAAGCTCTCGATTCTTCACCTCTGAAGTTAGAATGATAACCCTACCTGTACCTCCAGGGAAGGATGTGGGAGAAGCTCTGGTCCTGGGAGGGGTCCTCAGCACGAAGCCGACCCTCGGGCACACGAGTGGCCCACACTGCCAAGTCAGAGTCCTCCTCTGGAACCCAGAAGCGGCAGGGCACTTTTGCTGTTTCTTTCCCGCCTTCCTTTTGGTTATTGACATTTGATTCGGTCTCAAAGCTGGACTGTAAGCTGCTGCTCATTTTCTAAATCTTTCTATTTTGCCTCCCACCTCCTCTTCCTCTTCCTCTCAAGAGCACGGAGCACAGGGCCTAGCTCAGACCGGACATGGCAACAACAATTTGTCAAAATGATCAGTTAATTTAGTAAGGTGTGAGATAATGAAGGAGAAGGCCTTTGTAAACTGAGTTTTATCTCTGGGAGAGGTACAATGTGTATTGGTGGTATGTCTCCATGGACATGTTTAGACTAAGCTTTTGTCACTTGTCACACACACACAGGAATTCATGGCTGGACAAGAGAGTGAAGCATCCTGGGTGCCAGCCAGCCCTCTACCAGAGGTCACCCATGTCACTATCTCTTGGGGCAAATACAATGACTTCTCCCCACGGCATCCATCACCCAGGTGAGCATTTATAGTCTATGTGCGTGTGTAAGATTTGACAGACTCTGCCACCATCTTTCCAGCCCATAACTGAAGACTCCCCGAAATTCAGAATAAAATCCAATCTCCTGACAGTGACCCCAAATGCCCACAGTGATCTGCCCCCTGCCCCTGTTTCCAAGCTCACCTCCAACCCCTCCCGCACACTTGGCCAGCCCTGTACATGTCTTCTCCTGTTCCTCCAACAGGGCTCTACATCACTGTTCCCTCTGCCTTCCACCTGTGTGCCTCTGAACTCACCCTCCTCCACCAGGACTCCCACCATCAGGCTAAGGCAGATCTTGGCTCATCAGTCACCATCTTAGCACCAGCCTGCCTCTTTCATGGTACTAATCGCTATGGGTGTAATACATACTGCTGCCCAGTTGTTTTGTATGGCCCTTGCAGGCAGCAGCCGGATCACCCTCAGCCACTACGGCATCCCATGGCTAGACACCCAGCAAGGCCTCAAAAAACAATCACTGAGCGAACCAAAATTATGATCACAATTTTTAAAACAAGCCCAATACCGCTACACACCTATTAGAATGGCCAAAATCCAGAACACTGACAACACCAAATGCTGGTGAGGATATGGAGCAACAGGAACTCTCATTCATTGCTGCTGGGAATACAACATGGCATAGTCACTTTGGAAGACAGACAGTTTCCTACAAAACTAAAAACAGACTTACCACGCAATCCAGAAATTGTGTGCCTTGGTATTTACATAGAAGAGTTGAAAATTTACATCCACACAAGAACCTGAACATAGATATTTATAGGATCTTTATTCGTTAATTGCCCAAACTTGGAAGCAACCAACATATTATTGAGTAGATGCATGGACAAATAAACTGTGGTACATCCAGACAGTGAAATATTATTTAGCACTAAAAAGAAATGAACTATCAAGCCATGAAAAGACACGGAGGAAACTTAAATGCATACTACTAAGTAAAAGAAGCCAGTCTGAAAAGACTATTCATTCCTTGATTCCAACTATATGGCATTCTGGATAAGGCAAAACGATGAAGACAGTAAAAAGATCAGTAGTTGCCAGGGGTTTCGGCTGGGAGTGGGGAGAATGAATAGGTAGAGCACAGAGGACATTTAGGGCAATAAAATACTCTGTATGATACCGTAATGATGTATGCATGTCATTATATACTTGTCTAAACCCATAAAAGGCACAACACCGAGAGAGAACCCTACAATCAACCATGGACTTTGGGTGATAATGATGTGTCAGTGTGGGCTCGTCAACTATAACTAATGTACCACCCTGGGGTGGGGGAGCCTATTGATAATGGGGGGGAGAGGAACATATATGGGAAATCTCTATACCTTCCCCTTAATTCCACTGTGAACCTAAAACTGCTGTCAAAAATAAAGTCTAAATAAAGAAACCTCCATCATGAAATGAGATATGAAAATTTTAAAAACACACTGAATCAACCTGTTCCCCACAAAAGACCACAAAAGTTGAATAAAAACCAGTTGGCTAGCATCCTATGTTGACAAGCGCATGGGGAAACATGCTCTCTAACATTCCCAGAAGTATTATTTAGGAGGGAGGTGGATGGGCAGTTTTGAAATACATATCAAAATCACAAATTCCTAAGTCTTTGGCCTGCAATTCCACTTCTAGGAATTTAGCCAATAAACACACTTGTTTGCACTTCTGCAAAATGACACAGACGACGCTGTTATTCATTGCAACACTGGTTGTAATAACAAAAGATTGCAAACAACTTAAAAGTCCACTGAAAGGGGTGCCTGGGTGGCTCAGTCGTTAAGTGTCTGCCTTCGGCTCAGGTCATGATCCCAGGGTCCTGGGATGGAGCCCCACATGGGGCTCCCTGCTCAGCGGGAAGCCTGCTTCTCCCTCTCCCACTCCCCCTGCTTGTGTTCCCTCTCTCGCTGTGTCTCTCTGTCAAATAAAGCAATAAAATCTTAAAAAAAAAAAAAAAGTCCACCAAAAGGTTAAAAATGCACCTCGTTAGATGCGCATACGGAACAGGGTGCAGAAGAGTATAAACCATTAGTGTGTGTGATGGCTAATTTTATGTGTTTATTTGACTGAGCCCAATTAGCTGGTGTGTGTCTGTGAATGGGTTTCTGGAAGAGACAGGCCTTTGAACTGAGTAAAGCAGAAGGCTCTCCCCAGTGTGGGTGGGCATCATCCAATCCCTTGGGGGTTGAAATAGAACAAAGAGGCAGAGAAAGGTTGAATTCACTTTGCATGACTACTTGAGCTGAGACATCTATTTTCCCTACGTGCTCCTGGTTCTCATGCCTTCCCTTCAGACCTGGACTAGAATCTACACCTTTGGCTCTACAGCTCTCGGGCCCTAGAACTGTGCCATGTGCTCTCCTGGGTCTACAGCTTGTAGACAACAGATGAAGGGACTTCTCAGCCTCCATAACCACTTGAGCCAATACTTCATAATCTCTTTTCTCTCTCTTCATCTCTCTCTCTCTCAAAATATCCCAATGATACACCCAATTTTACATATAAAACCAATAGGAGATTGATGTAGCTATCTCCTGTTGCTCTTGTTTCTCTGGAGAACCCTAATACAGTGTGGAAAAGGTGGGAAAAAATTATTAACAGTTACTTAGCTACTTGTTGGTGAGAGAGAGGGAAAGAGGTGTCTGGGAAAAAGGGAGAGGAAAGACTTCACTGAATAGCCTTTTAAATTGTGTGTTAACTATTCAAAAGTACACAAACTATATGTTAATTGTTGAAAAAAATTTTTTTAAGTAGGCTCCATAATGCCCAGCATGGAGCCCAACATGGGGCTTGAACTCACCACCCTGAGATCAAGACCTGAGCTGAGATCAAGAGTCAGATGCTTAACCAACTGAGCCACCCAGGCGCCCCTTGCTGAAAACTATTTTTAAATTCCAAAATCTTACTGAAAAGTTGAATAGCAAATTGTGTAAAATACTATTTTGAATTATATTCTTATGCCCATCTTCTAACCGGAACAACTAAACAAAGAGAAGATAGGTAAGTTTCCTGGGAAAAAACAGCCGGCCTCCGCTCCCAAGCTAGAACTTGCCTTACTCTGTCCCATCCTCCTTGGAGACATTTTTTGGACATTCTTAGTGCAGAATTGGGGGCTCAATGGTTAAAACGTATAAAGAAAGTGTCCCTACATATTAAACACTCAACGTGTCTAGGATGAGGTCATAAATTGGATAATCCTGCCTGGGAATGTCGGCCCGAAAATCAACTTCAGGTACCATTTCACAATGGCCCACATAGATTCAGAGACCAAGGCAGAGCACCCCACCTCCCCACTATCCTCAAGTGAGGGGATGGATTGGCTGAGTTTCCAGGCCCAGCACCTCCAAAGGTAGAACTGGACTCAGCACTTTTGGATAAAGAATCAAGCACATCAGCACTCAACTGTCCAGAGCAGTGCAGCACATAGGCTAGAAAGTTTAATAGACTTGGTATAGATTGATGGGCATCTCTCACCACTGGCTCATCTCATCACCTCTGGGCCACTTACTGAGCTTCTCAGAGTCTCAGTGGGTTTGGTCCTTGAGCAGGTATATGATACCAATCTTGCAAGGTTGTGAACAGATTAGACATAATGAGGCAAGAACCCAGATCAGCACATGTTCCTTAGTGGGAACTCAATAAATGGTGACTATGTACCCAAGTGAAGAGCACAGACATCATCAGTGGTTCCAAACCTATATGCCGTTGTCTCTAGAGTTCAGTCAACCCTACCCCCACCAACCTGTGGACTCTAAGTAAGACTGCGTCGTGAATCCCAGCTGTGCACTGACTAGTGGTGTGACTTTGGGCAAATCCCTTCTCTGTACTTCAGCTTCTTAATCTGCAAAATAAGATCATAACAATGACTACCTCATCAATGAACGCTTAAAACCAGATCTCACATATTAAGTATTAGCCATCATTATTATTTATCCGGTACCAAGTTCAAACAATTGCTATCAGTTTGGTTCTGATTCTAACAGCCTAGCACTGAGCTGGGGGTCAGAGTGAAACTCTGTACCCCCCCCTGTAACACATTTCATCCTCACACCAAGTCCATGAGTCTTACACTTACAAGTTATGATCTCCATTTTCCTGGTTCTACCCTTGGCTTGTATTCATTTGCTTAATATCCATGAAGAGCTTTAAAGGTTCACTCAATAAAAATGGGCACCAACCCAAATGAAATTAAACAAAATCATCAACCTGCCCCAGAAAATCTCCATTTTCAAAATCTTCTGTGATTCCTTTTTAAGAAATTCTTTTCCCTGCAGAGTTAGGTAACAATGTTCCTAGCTCCCTTCTGTGGACTCATTCTAGAAACATTCATTGAGCCCCCGCTCGGTATCAGACCCCAGACCAGGCCCTAGGGAGAGAAACACATATAAACAAGTCCCGCCTTTGAGAAGGAGAACTGAGCAAAGCAAGTGGTCAACGACAACGCAATCTAAGAAGAATGGTGTGCCGTCCTGCATGCAAGTGAGATAAGTAAGCAACAAAATAGAAACCATCTTCCATCTAAAGTATCTCCATGTGCTGCTAGAACATACCAAATGCTAGCACTGAATCCAAGAACCAAGAAATATGTTGCAACACACACACACACACACACACACACACACACACATACTTTCCAAGTCTAGAATTAGAACACATGGTCAAAATTTCAGCATGCAGCTCTCCAAACACTACATACTTTATAAGATGAGAATACAAATAAACTTCATGATAACAGCAATCGTAATTGTACCGTTTTATATTTTTCACTTCTTTTCTATTCAAAGAACTTTCCTCTGTCTCACCTCTGTTCCCAGTACAATCGTGTGGTGGGATGAAACGTCAATCCTTACCTTTAAATTTTATAGACAAAAAGGAAGTAAAATCATAAAGACTGAGTTTTGTCCTGGGTTGTTCAAATAGTAGAAAGTCAGAATAAAAGCATCCGAGTCCCCACACTCTCAGCAGGCCTGCTGAGCGACACCAAATGAGGTCAAAGTCCCCAGAAATTAGGTTGGCATAAGTTACTGTAAGAAATGATTGCTTTGCTGTGAGTAACCAAAAAAGACTAGAATCTGAACCCAAGGGGGCAGAATAGGAAGTGGAAAGGTTTTACAAAGCCTTCCCTTAAAACAAATCAAGACAACAAAATAGCCTTTGCCAGGTATCAGATTAGCACATTTATTAAAAAAAAAAAAAAAAAAAGCCAAAACCCAACATTGGTGAAAGTGTGGTAAAATGGTATTCATACAGTGCTGGAGGGAATGTAAATTAATAGCACTTTCCTAGATTAAATTTAGTGGCAGGGATCAAGAGCTTCAAAAATGCTCATGCCCTTTGGCCCCACAGTTTTCCCTCTGGGAATATAGTCCAAGGAAATAATCAAGAAGAGACACAAAGGTTTCATTATAAGTACATTGGTTTTGTGATGTTGATAATAGAAAAGAAAACACTCTAGTACCTACCAACATGACTTAATAAACTCTCTGTATAATGTGATCAAACAACTTTTGTAGAAAGAAATGAGCGTTTATCTCACAGTGATAGGTTTTTATCTTTCATCTTATTTACTAATCTATATGTCCTTTATTTTATTTCTGACAGTGAGGATGTGCTAGCCCTGTCAGTTTTGCAAGGGATAGTTTAGAAGTGAATTTCAGCCATTCCTTGACCATGCCCGGCAAGGTTTTCTCCTAAGTAAGCAAGCAGGCGTGTGCCCAGAAGGTGTTGTGGGAGAGAAGATTAGCAATAGCACGCTGACTTGAGAAAGGCCATAAGTATCGCTCTAAATTCATCACCAGAATTAGGAAGATTAAATTCATCTCAAGAAGTGCTCTCTGCTCCTTCTGGGCAGCATTATCTTCTTCCTTTCCCCAACAGATCCACACGTTTCCAGGGAGCACAAACCCTCCCTTGGCCTCTAGCACACACGGTGGTCTCCAGCGGTCCGTGGGCAGGTAACGGGATTCACAAACAAGCTGCACCATCTGAAACATCCTTCCCTAACCCAGCTCCCCAGGCTCTGTTCACCACAGCGCCAACTAGCATTTTGCATAAAAGTAAGGAGTTGTCAATCGAATTGAATGAATTGAACAGTAAACCTCATTTTGCTCTCCTTTTTGTGTTCTCATTTCCTATCTTTAATCTTCCAGATTCTGTGCCATTTTCTTATTCTTTCCCACAACAATGTTACTGATAGGATTATAAAAGTCAAGCGTGTCTAATAAAAAAATACTGGACATTGTTTATCATCTCTTCTGAGAGTTTTCCTTACAGCTCTGGGTGTAACATTTGTTAAGCCTTGGGGGAAAAAAAAATGCTGTGCTTTTAAAATGACATTTTAAGCCCTTACTGGAGGAAACACATACAAGCCTTGCTAATACAACACATTATAACTTTAAATGCAACCAGTGGGTATCTGTTAATAGTAACGCAATGCCTTCAGTCAAACATCGGGCCAGATTGTGCCCCTCTCAAACTGACAAATTTTAATGGAAAGTGATCAAATAAGTCTTAATTCTAACATCAGCAACAACATTTTTAAAAGATTCTTATTTATAATACCGTTCACTTAAACCCCACAATTTACCAACCGTCATACAACTATTTATGGCTTCTAAGTACTGTGTAGTTATAAAATATATTTCCCACATCTTTCATAGTTAATCTTCCATAGAGTAAAACATACATTATCAGAGGCGATCTTTTAATATGACTCACAGACACATCTTAAGGTTAAATATGCCTACAGAGCCACATAACTCCAAGAAATTCTTAAAATCCTGTTTTCAACGAACAGCATAACATGATCAGTTTTATCAAAGCCTTTTGTCCCTCCTAAATCTTTCATCCGTATAGAAGCAAGCAAAAAGAAAACAAGGGGGAAATACGGGACCAAAAACCAGAAGTGCAATTCATCATCTTACCCTCTCCTTTCTTCATCGTGGGGACATTTGGGGATGGCTGGCCTCGCAGAAGGCGGTGACTGGGAGGGTAAGCCCACAGCGTTTGTTCCCCCAAATAAGTCAACTGAGAAAACAAAAGTGCATTCTGAAGTCAGCCCTAGAGAGACTTGCTAATTCCTCTTTTCTTTTTCCAGAGAGCTTTGGGTCTGGTCCGTGCAGCACAAGAGGTGTCCCTCACATCTTGTCAGCAGACCCAGTTTTACCGCGGCTGAAAGGAGACTCTGAGTGACGTCTGTGTCAGAGCCTATGTGGGCTTTAATCCTCAGCAGTGACACATGTGGGGAGCTATGAACAGGAAACTCAGAGCTGGGCAGACAGCCAGAATCATTCCGAAAACGTGCCAAACCCTTACGAAATACCAACACACTTTACCGCACGCTCACATCGAATGCTTCACAAGCCTGTGTCTCTATCCCCATGTGACTTTGTGTTAGACCTAGACAAAGTTTGCCAGCATGTCCAGCCTGGCAGGGGTCCCATCAGCCGATGGGTCAAGGCCAGGAATGGGGACTCATACACTCTCCCTTGGTTGCCAACCTCCCGATCCTTCTTGTAACAAAAGCCACAGACAAGAGCCTGGAGGACCTTTCAGTTCCTTTTATCTTTCAGCCCTGGGGCCCCTTCGTGATGTGCCCGTTCGCCTGCCACAGGCCCTGGGAGCACCGCCAGAATCTCTTGTCAGCGTCCTGGAGGTGGGAGACCCGCTGATCAGCCCTGAGCTTGGGGTGATGATCAGATTGTGGCAGGCAGAAGGGGAGGGCAGGGGCTGTAGCCAGAGCCTCTGGCTTCCAACAGAGGCAGCCGAGTCCATCCAGGAGAGATGGTACTGCCCCGCTGCCTCTTTTATCTCTCTCCTTTGGCCCCTCCTATGCCCCACATTCAGATTCACGTTCTCCGCATGACACGGGGTCCAGCTTTTCACAGTGCTGCTCAAAAATCTCCAGCATGACCAAACCTCCCATTTTGGCCTTCAGGTTCCTCCATGAGCTGGCCTCAACATGCCTTTCTGCCTTGTTCCCACTGCCCTTCACAAGAACCCCTCGGGCTCTGTCCATCTGGATGGTCACCCATTGACTCTAGAAGACGCTGCTCAAACTTTTGTTTGCACATGCTCTGTAGCCACCACCCTCCCATTATCTCTCCTTATCCTCTTGAATGTGACAGCACCCCCATGCTTATTTCCCCCCTCCTCATTGCCCCGCTCCCCATGCTTCTGATCTTTACCACCATTCACTGAAGCATACCCTGCCCCTGCATCCTGGGGTGATTCTTCCTGCTCTGCACCCATGTCACGCCTCCATGATAACAACAGACAGCAAGAGAGGCCACTTATTATGTATCAGACATTTGTCTAGGACATTTAAATTTTTTAGACCCATTTTAGAAAACGTGTAAAAAAAGTCAACACCTTCCTCAAGATCCCTTACCCAGACCGGGTGGAGCCCAGATGAGCCGGTCTGGCATTGCTCTTCTCGTCTTACCTGGAATCAGTGCTGTTTGTTTGGAATGTATGTACTCAGGGACAGGGCAGTTTCCTCACGCTTGTTGGTATCCTTTCCAGAGGGTGTCCCGGAAGGCATTCCCATTCTGGGTAATTACCAAACAGCCATGATTAATTGGTAGGTTAATGAAATTTAATTGAGAGACCAAATGTTCTACTTTAGCCATGGGCAGGGATTTTAACAACATTAAGAACAAGCACAATGGGGGCGCCTGGGTGGCTCAGTTGGTTAAGCAACTGCCTTCGGCTCAGGTCATGATCCCGGAGTCCCGGGATCGAGTCCCACATCGGGCTCCCTGCTCAGCAGGGAGTCTGCTTCTCCCTCTGACCCTCCTCCCTCTCATGCTCTCTGTCTCTCATTCTCTCTCTCGCAAATAAATCTTAAAAAAAAAAAAAAAAAAGAGTCTTTTTAATGCAGGAATGTAAAAAAAAAAAAAGAACAAGCACAATGGTCTTGAGGTTTAAGGCAACATTCCTGCAGTAGTTTTGCTGACATTTTTATTTTTTTATTTTTATTTTTAAAAAGATTTTACTTATTTGACAGAGAGAGAACACAAGCAGGGGGAGCAGCAGAGGGAGAGGAAGAAGCAGTCTCCCCACTGAGCAGAGAACCCAGGATCCCGGGATCACAACCCGAGCCAAAGGCAGATGCCCAGCCAACTGAGCCACCCAGGTGCCCCTTGCTGACATTTTTAAAACCTATCTATAACATGAGTGTTCAGGTCTTGGCCATCTGGTAAATCAACAGATTGTTAAAGACATAATCCTAGTGAGAAAGTTGAGAAGACCCTCAAAGTTCAGAGTGAACTTGCCACCCTTCCTCCAATGCGGAGCACACATGAGCCTTGAGGGACTAATTCCATCCCCAACTCTAGGTTGGCCCCACTGGTCTGAGCCAACCAGGGTCATCCCACCATTCCTGCCAGAGAGATCGTGGGATGGGCACTACAGGGCAAAGCCAGGTGGCACACGGCATCCTCCTGGCCCTAGCAAGGGCTCAGGGGGCGGTCTAGTCAGAGCAAGGCTTGGGGCTTCCACCTGACAATGGCAGGAAGCATCCACTTAAGGCTGATACGTGAACCCTTCTTAAGATGAGAGAAATGAGCTTGAGAATGAAGCTCACACACAAGGGAGGGGTTTCCAGAGAACTACAGAGAAAGTGCTAGAGACTGATCCAACCCATATTATCTCTGGAATGTTCAGTGATGAGAGCCAACACCTACCTTTTGGTGTAGCCAGGTCAGCCAAGTTGGATTTTCAAAGTGTCCTGACTAACACAGACTCCCAGACAGGCATCTCAGGGGAAGGAGGCTGACCACTTTTCCTCTGCACAAGAAGCTTGCTATCTTTCTGCCTCCAGTTCAGCCCTGCCCCTCCATCTCCTCCCATCCCCTTTCCCTTCCTCTCCTCCCCCTGCTCCTCTCCCTCCTCCTCCTTGGCCTCCTTCTTCCCCCTCTTTCCTCTCCTCCCTCTCCTCCTTCTCCTCCCACTCTTTCCTCCCATAAAGAAAGAGAGAACGCCAACAGAGATTCTGAGCAGACAAGAAGAGGCCAATGAGGAGAGAAGAAGCCACAGTCAGCAGTGGTTTGCAACTTCCAGACAAACACCAACTCATGAGCTCCCAGACATGGCTTTTACACTCTGAAACACGCTAGCAGGTTCCAGGGCTGCTGGCCAGGAGTGACTGATGCTGGAAGATGAATGATATTTTATTCCTGAGAGGCTTCTGGCCTCCCACTGGGTACAAGACCCTCTTCTAAGCATTTTGGAATTAGTAAAAAAAAAAAGACCTAGAAGACCCAGCCTCGGCCTCAAGAAGCTTACTATCCAGTAGATAGTTGGCTACAGATGCAACAATGGGCTTAATCCACCATAGGTATTTGCCTCCCAAAATAGGAGTTTGTGACCCCAATTTTTCTCTAATCGGTTTAGTTTATCATCTTATCTAAACCTCCAGTGAAGGGGAGAGATTTCATTTCAAGGATTTTTCTGACCCTTTTTTCCATTCCAGACAATTTCTTCTCTCTTCCTCTTTCTGCTTCTCAGCCAGGAGAAAAAAATGTCAGGAATCTACAATGTTTAGTTAACATGTGTGAACACACACACACACATACTTCTTCCTGGGATTTCTCAGTTGCTTAGTTCCTCCACAGAGTTCAAAAAAACAAGTAGTCATAGTTGGCAACAAAAATTCAATACCAGAAGTTAATGGAAAATCTCCAAACTCCAGGGTCCTTTATAAATGCTGGCTCATAGGACTCACTGAGCCAAGCCCAGAGCTTTGACTATTCAAACTATAGAAAACGTCATTATGACACACTTTTATTAGTAACATGGTCTCTGTAGAACCCCAGAACGTTCTGTATTTATACTTAAGTCAGAAACAACTCATGTACTTTCCCAGAATATTCTTAAGAAAAAGTTTACACATTCAGGATTGACTTGCATTTAAGAATATCTTTAATGTGTTTGTAATTCATGTGTTTCCTACACATCACATTTGATGAGAGAGAAGACTATAAAGAAGCACATGCAATATCTTTGAGCATGAGCTTGTGTGTGGGTGCATGTGTGTGTATCTGTGTGCACCCATGGCCATACCTAGACTCTAACCTTGACTCTCCCACCATAGGCTGTGAGTCCTTAAGAAAGGGTAAACCTCCGCTTTACAGTCCAGCAATTCTGCAATTAAATGGACACTGACCTGGGCCCCAGGAGACCTGAATGAAAGAAACTGCTTTAACTTCATCATTGTGCTTTTGGGGCAATCACCTCTCTGGACTTCAGTTTCTACATCTGAAAAAAAAAAATGCAGTGTAGTCTAAGTCCTTGTGACATAAAGTGTAGCCATAGGCCAAGAGCATCACCAGGGAGCAGATCAGAAATACAGACTCTCAGGGCCCTACCCCAGAACTACTGAATCAGAATCTGCATTTTTAATAAAAGTGCCCAGGTGACTCAGGTGCATATTTAGGTTTGAGGAGCACTGGTCTGCATGATCTCTGAAGTGCCTTCCAGTGACACATTCTGTTAGTTTAACTTTTGTTCCTTTAAACAGGAAAATTAACACATCATGCCAAATGACTGCCTTGTAACCTTTGTGGTTAAGCCCTGGGAGAATCTGGTTTGATACTTGCATGTTGATTTCACTCCTGCTCCAGGCAACCAACATATAAACAAATCGGATTGTCCGCATGACCCTTCCAGACCACCAAGTCACGTGGTGTCTTCCAGCTTCCTACCAAACCTCTTAAGAGTACGCCATCTTTTAATACTTCATACGTCCAGAGAGCTTCCTCATCCATCACTGGGTCTGAGGGATTTTGCAAGTACAGATTAGTGAACAGGAAAGATTTTGGATGAATTATTATAGAGCTAGTCTTTTAGCACTTAATGAAGCCATGATCACTAAGAGAAAACATGAGTTGACTAAGAATGAGCCAAGCCTGGGGAGGCTCATTAAATCTGTTTGATGGAGTTATAGATGGGAAGATTATGCAGAACACTGCAGACTTAATGAATCAAGAACTCATGCAAGCATTTGCAAACCTCTTTCTTGTGAGCAAAATGAAGAATACAGTTGGTAGAACTGGATACTTTCATAAACACCCATGCTCCATGACAAATGGGTCAACCTGAAGAGTGGTCTCCAGTGAAAAACCTCAGGTGCCCTCTCTGGTCCCTCCTAGGAAAATAGCAGCCAGGCTGGATGTACACACGGTCATGGGTGACCCACTAGTTGTAGTAAGTCAAGAGTAAAGGAGAATGAGGGGAGGGAGGATTGGAAGGAATACATTTCCCCCCCAGAAAAGCAAATTCAAGGGTGGAAAGCAGAACTGGAAGAATCTGAAACCAAAAAATTTAGCAAGTGAGCATTGCCAAAAAGATCCAGAGAATGTAGAGGTAGATCCTGGTAATATTTCCAAAGGCCATGTATGGATGAGAAGAGAAGGTAACAAAGCCAAGTTAGAGGCTGGAGGCAGAGTTGGTGGGCTGAGTGCAAGTTCCTGCAGCCTAAGGGCAAAGTTGGCATATTTACATGATGAGGGACCCGGAGGTAGAATGGACTGAAAATTCACTGAGTGGGTAAATCAGGAAAACAAAATGTCCCATTAGGAGGGAACCACAGGGCCAATCTAACAAAACAAAATTTAACAGAGACAAATGTAAAACCCTATTCTTTCTTCCCAAACCTAATTTTGTAAGTACAGGCCAGGGCACACAAAAAGCAAAAACATTGGTGGAAAACAAAGCCAAACAAACTGGGGGATCTTGATTGACTGAGACGTCCTTGATGAATCCTGAGTGGGATCGGAGACTGCATGCTTAGCTGCTCTGGTGGAAGTGTGACTTCTAACACAAGGGAGGGTGGTCACTCTCAAGATCAGTCTTCAGAACAGTGTTTTCTAAACATGTTCCCATCGTGGCACACTGACAAAATGATAACGAGGGCTTTCCTGGCCTGAGAAGGCCATCCAGACTCTCCTGTTGGCCCATAAACCAAGGGGATTGATAGCTGCACACCTGGAAACCATCAGGCCATGCCAGGGGCCAAGGTATCCTAACCCAGAGATGGAACTAGGACAATGTGGCAGAAAGTTCTGGAGGCCAATATAAGAAAGACCTTTGTAACAGTAGAGCTCTCAGCAATGAAATGCACCAAATCCAAAGATGATATGTGTGCCCCAACCCTGAAGTACTCAAACAAAGGCCACTTGGGGTGGGCATGAACATCTAATAGGACTCCCTTCTGCCATCCCTTCTTGGCCCCCTGATTTTTCTTTCAGTCTGTGGATTGTTTTGGTTTGGTTTGGTTTGCTCTCATGGCCAATCACTGTTAGGAAGGGCATTTTCTCACCATTCACACACTGAAATAGGAAATTGGGGCTAGTAAGAGCAAATCCAAGTCCAGAATTTATTTTTTTTTTAAGACTTATTTATTTATTTTAGAGAGCTTGAGAATGCACATGAGTGGGGGAGGGGCAGAGAGAGAGGGATTGAAATAGACTCCAGCTGAGCACAGAGCCCAACACGGGGCAGATCGTGACCTGAGCTAAAATCGAAGAGTCGGATGCTTAGCTGACTGAGCCACCCGGGCTTCCCCAAGTCTAGAATTTAGATCTACAAACTTCAAGTCCTTTCCTCATTTTCTCTCTAGCTGTACACTTACATGAATTTTGGGTACCGTTTTCAGTTCTTCCAGTGAATAAGGAATTCACTGTCTTTAATAACGTAAGGTGATATATTGCTTGTACTCATTATATGTCAAGTTCTAAATGAGTCCCAGCCCAGTAAAAGTGTCTGACTTCTTGTGCCATTAAACATTAAATGAAATTATTTTGTCTTCAGTAGTTCTTTGACAGAACTTAATGCTGTTACTAACTGTAAGAAGGTTCAAAAGGTCCTGATTACTACAGATTTTTTAAGTAGTTTTGTTATTAAAAATATATATAACCACAATACGGAAGACAGGGAAAATAAAGTTTAGAAAGTCCTTCCATGATCTTGCTACCTATTTCCCGATCATTGTTAGCATTTTGGAATATTTCCATCTACTCTTTTTTTCTATGCACATATGTCTTTGTAATCTCTCTCTCTCTCTTTCTCTCTCTTTCTAAGTAACTTGTGCCCAATGTGGGGCTTGACTCATGACCCTGAGATCAAGAGTCACATATTCTACCAACTGAGCCAGCCAGGTGCCCCTCTTTATGATCGCTTTTGATTTAACATTACATCACAAGCAGGTTTTTTTTGTGCTATTACATGGCTTTCCTAATTATCATTTTTAGTACAAAATTATCACATAGTGCATACCACCTCCTATTCTGACACATTTCCCCTTCTCTGAAGTCTCTTTACGGGTAGTTTACGTAGTTTCCTTTGTGGCTTTTGTTTTACATTTTAAAACTTAAACAGATTATATTCACACACTACATTTTAAGAGTCTGGATGGATGGACAGCTCTGTCTCATTCACAGTGGTTATTTGGGAAGGAAGGAATTGTCAATAATCCAGGATTGTTTTCCTCTTCATACTTTTCTGTACGTTGTAGATACCTTACCACGAGTCTGTATTACTTCTAATAGAAACTTCAAAAATCTATAGAGTATGACATTAAAGTCCCAGTCACTACAAATGGAGCACTCATGTGCTGATACTTAACAGGAATCACAAACACCATTACATTCAGTACAAGGAAGTCAATAGATCTTGTATTATTTTAATTCGCCTAACGTCAGAAGCCATTATGAAGTGCCTTGGGAGGGGGTGGGTGTGTGTGTGTGGCCGGAAAACATCGTTTTCCACGTTTATTATTCCTATATCCTCAGAGATGAAGATTTCATGAGCAAAAATACATTCATTTTCCAGCTTACTGCCAACGTGGCTTCAGTCATAGAAATCACAAAAAATAAAAAGGCCCAAACGTACCTATTGGTTAACAAAAGGCTGTGGGGACTATACTCAGTTCTTGACTCAATTTCAAACTCTGTTGTTCTTTGTAACAAGTAGTTCTCCTTAAAACACCAGCTCAGTTTCATTACTTCGTCTCCAGTTGCCTCAATGTGGAGGAATCTAACTAATCATGTTCCCTAAAGTTATTTTAAGTAATTCTTCCTTTACAAGTGGTGTTTCCACTTTCTCTCCAACTTCCTCTCTTCCTCACGTGAGTGCTATTTGTCTAAAGGGATGATTCTTAATAAGATATTTTCTTGATATTCTCCCCTATCTATTGCCAAGGGAGAAAAGGCCCTTATCTGGGAAGAGAAATTCGGGTTCTAACTGCAGCCCTCAAGTGGGAAGGGGCAAGGGCATGCAGAAAACCTTAAAGACATCGATAATGTTCTATTTCTCAGATTACTTGGTGGGTTCATGGGTACAGGTTTTTTAATTTACGGCCTAATTCTTACATTTATCACTTTGTAAATTTCGAGTATTTTGTAATTTAAAAATAATCAGGGGTGCCTGGGTGGCTCAGTCGGTTAAGTGTCTGACTTCGGCTCTGGTCACGATCCCAGGGTCCTGGGGTGGAGCCCCACATCGGGCTCCCTGCTTTGCGGGAGGCCTGCTTCTCCCTCTCCCACTCCCCCTGCTTGTGTTCCCTCTCTTGCTGTGTCTCTCTCTGTCAAATAAATAAATAAAATCTTTTAAAAAAGTAATCAATGCTCCTCTCTCGCCTTCTTGCTTTTATTTTTTTTTAAGATTTTATTTATTTGACAGAGAAAGAGAGAGAGAGAGAGCACAAGCAAGGGGAGCAGGAGAGGGAGAAGCAGGCTCCCTGATAAGCAGGGAGCCCGATGCAGGGCTTAATTCCAGGACCCCGGGATCATGACCTGAGCCGAACACAGATGCTTAACTGACTGAGCCACCCAGATACCCCTTGCATCCTTCTTTTAAAGAGAAACAAAACGGGGGTGCCTGAGTGGCTCAGTTGGTTAAGCATCTGCCTTTGGCCCAGGTCATGATCCCAGGGTCCTGGGATCAAGTCCCACATTGGGCTCCCTGTTCAATGGAGAGTCTGCTTCTTCCTCTCCCTTTACCCCTCCCCCCTACTTGTGCTCTCCCTCTCTCTCCCAAATAAATAAATAAAATATTTTTTAAAAAAAAGAAAAAGAAAACAATGTTGGAGTGAAACTTCATCAGATAAAACAATTTATAAACAAGCAGAAATTTTCTTCCTCATGGATACATTGGTGTCCTTTCCTACATTCTTTATCATCACTGCAACCTCTTTTTACCATGACAGAAATTGTATTTTCCCCCATCATTACTACCAAAAAACCGGCATCATCACTGCTGGCCATGTGGGAATTGGATGTATGTGACTCTCAGAGGAAATGTCTCGTTCAATGATGTGGCAGTAAGAAAGGGCACTGTCATGGAGCAGGGAGATAAAAGCCAAAGGTTAAACTCTTGGGAAATGCTGCTAAGTGGACCTTGGTTAGGTTTTGACATACGTATAAACCTGTGAAATCATCACCACAGTCAAGACAATGAATATATCCATCATCCCTAAAATTTTCTAAAACCCCTTTGTAAATTCATCCCTCTTATCCCTCCCTAGGCTACTGCTGATCTGCCTTTCTGCTACTACTGATTAGTTGGCATTTCCTAGAATTTTATATGAATTGAAATCATACAGTATATGCTCTTTTTGTCTGTCTCTCGTCACTCTGCATAATTATTTTAAGATTAATCTATACTGGGGGACACTTGGGTGGCTCAGTCGGTTAAGCATCTGCCTTCAGCTCAGGTCGTGATCCCGGGGTCCTAGGATCGAGTTCCACATTGGCCCCCCTGCTCATCGGGGAGCATGCCACTTCCCCTGCTTATGCTCTCTCTCTCTCTGACAAATAAATAAATAAAATCTCAATTATTAAAAAAAAGATTCATCTATATTGTAGTATGTATCAGTAGTTGGTTCCCTTTGATGCTGCATAGTATTCCATTGGATGGATATACCACTGTTTTTATCCATTCCATTGTTGATGGACATTTGGGTGGTTTCTGATTTAAATCTATTATAAGTAAAACTGCTATGAACATTTGTGTACAAATCTTTGTGGGCTTTCACTTCTCTTGGGTAAATACTTGGGAATGAAATGTCTGAATCAGATAGTAGGTATATTTTAAATTTGGGGGGAAACTACCAAATTGCTTCCCAAAGCATTGGACCATTTCACATGTCCACCAGTGGTATTCAGGAGTTCCATTTCTTCCACATTCTCACCAATACTTTATATGATCAATCTTTTTAATTTTAACCATTCTAACAGATATTTCCCAAAGAACTAAGGATGTTGAGCATCCTTTTCAGGTGCTTTTTTTCCAGCCACATATCTTCTCTGATGAAGCATCTGTTTAAACCTCTTGCCCATTTTTAAGTTGGACTTTTTGTCTTCTTACTATTGCATCTTGAGAGTTCTTTATATATTCTGGATATAAGCCCTTTATCAGATACAAGATTTGCAATGTTTTCTCTGGCTTACCTTTCTTTTCTTTTGAGTGTCTTTAAAAGAGCTAAAGATGTTTAATTATGATGAAGCCCAATTTATCCATTTTTTTTCTTTTATGGATTGTGCTCTGGTCATATATATCTTTGCCTAACCCGAGATCACCAATGTTTTCTCATAACTTCTTCTAGAAGTTTTATCATCTTAGGTTTTACTTTTAGTTCTATAATAAGATAATTTTTGTAGCAGTGTGAAATGGGGATCAATGTTTCTTTGTTTTTTGGCATGTGGGCCTTCATTTCACATATGGATGTCCAATTGTTCCAGCACCCTTTGTTAAGAAAACTGTCCTGTCTCCAATACCTTTTTAAGCTTTGTCAGAAATCAGTTGTCCATATGTGTGTACCTCTAGTTATGGACTCTCTCTTCTGTTCCATTAATCTATTTGTCTGCCTTTATGCCAATATCCTACTGTCTCAATTATTGTAGCTTTATGATAAATCTTAAAAATGGACAGTTCATGATATGGTGGTAAGAAAGAGCCCTGTTGTGGGGAGAGGAAGTGAAGTTCAAAGGTTAAGCTTTTAGGGGACAGCTGCCTTTGTTCCTCTCCCTAGCTTGTGTGTGTGTGTGCAAGCACATGTGTGTATCAGGATATCAAAGAACTGACTACTATTTCTTTGCTAAATAAAAATTTCTCCTAGGAAATTTCCTTCGACATATCTCCACTGCTAGGCTTTATTAGCTGTTTCTAGAAAATCAATCAAGTATAAAATCTGTGTCACCTTCATCACTTTTTTAAGTGTAAATGCAACATCTCCTCACAGGCATGCACTGACCTGCATCATGTGTCCAGGTCCTAGATTCTTGTCTCTGAATATAGTAATGCATGCAGCCATTTCCTAGATTCAATATCCAGCAACAATGAACATTCAAAAATTTGGTAGGAATGGGTTAATAGCTTTTCTGGGGTAATGTGGCAAACCTGGAGGCCTTATTGATTAATTGCTCTAGTCATAGAGCATGCATTGTCTTGCATAAAGGTTTTTGTTTGTTTGTTTGTTTGGTGTTGAGTTTTGTAAGTTCTTTATATATTTCGGATACTAGCCCTTTATCAGATATGTCATTTGCAAACAAACAAAAACACCAAATAATCCAGTTAAGGAACGGGCAGAAGACATGAATAGGCATTTTTCCGAAGAAGACATACAGATGACCAACTGACACATGAAAAGATGCTCAACGTCACTCATCATCAGGGAAATGCAAATCAAAAGTACAATGAGATACCACCTCATACCTGTCAGAATGGCTAAAATCAAAACCACAAGAAACAACAGGTGTTCGTGAGGATGTGGAGAAAGGGAAACCCTCTTGCACTTTGGTGGGAATGCAAACTGGTGTAGCCACTCTGAAAAACAGTATGGAGATTCCTCAAAAAGTTAAAAATAGAACTCCCCTATGATCCAGCAATTTCACTACTAGGTATTTACCCAAAGAATACAAAAATACTAATTCAAAGGGATATGTGCACCCCAATGTTTACAGCAGCATTATCAACAATAGCCAAATTATGGGAAAAGCCCAAATGTCCATTGACTGATGAATGGATAAAGAAGATGTGGTGTGTGTGTGTGTGTATATATATATATATATATATATACATATATATCCATATATATATGTGTGTGTATGTATGTGTGTGTGTGTGTGTGTGTGTGTATATATATATATATATATGAGCCGTAAAAAAGAGTATTACTGAACCATAAAAAAAGAAAGAAATCTTGCCACTTGCAATGACATGGATGGAGCTGGAGAGTATTATGCTAAGCAAAATAAGTCAGTCAGAGAAAGATAAATACCATATGATTTATATGATCATAAGTGGAATTTAAAGAAACAAAACAAATGAATATGGGGGAGGGAGAAAGAGAGGAAAACCAAGAAACAGATTCTTAACTAAAGACAACAAACTGGTGGTTCCCAGAGGGGAGATGGGTGGGGGGATGGGTGAAATAGGTGATGGGGATTAAGGAGGGCACTTTTGATGAGCACCAGGTGTTGTATGGAAGTGTTGAATCACTAAATTCACTAAATCACTAAAATCACTAAATTCTACACCTTAAACTAATATATTACCCTGTATGTTAACTAACTGGAATTTAAATAAAAACTTGGAAAGAAAAGAAAAGGGTTTTGTTTGTTTGCTTGCTTTATTCAGTTTTTTATTTTGTTTTGTTTCGCACAAGAGTTTTACAGGGTTTTGCTAGCCTTCTCAGTAAGATGAGTTAGATTGGGGGCATTTTCTTTTTTGTCCCTTAGAATAACTGCTCTTCTTTATTTTTCCATTTGGTCTTCAACTCACTCTTCCCTTCCCTGACCACCTTTCACCACCACCTACCTTGGGCAGTTGGGACCACAGAAACCTAAATCCCCACATAGGTTCTACATTGCATTACTAGAATCGCAAACAAGTCCATCATACCAAATATTATTTTCTTTTTTTATTTTAAAGATTTTATTTATTTATTTGAGGGAGAGAGAATGAGAGAGAGCAAGCACATGAGAGGGGTGAGGGTCAGAGGGAGAAGCAGGCTCCCCGCCGAGCAGGGAGCCCGATGCGGGACTCGATCCAGGGACTCCAGGATCATGACCTGAGCCGAAGGCAGTGGCTTAACCAACTGAGCCACCCAGGCGCCCCCAAATATTATTTTCTCATCAACCTCTTCGTGAATAAAAGGTGGAAACCAATTACTATGCAGCCTCTCATTCCAAAAGGCTCTCATCCTAAGATGTATCACAGAGAGACATCTATATGTACCTTTGGTTTAGGAGTAGAGTTATCTCCCTTTCAGGACTCTGAATTTTCTAAGGGCATTTTAGCAAAACTTCACATGATCCTGGATAAATTCACACTTACAAGATAGTCTACTCTTTGCCTGCAAAAATCCTAGTCCTGGAACCGGAACGTGGAAACACATCTTGCCTTGACACCACTCCAACCCCCGTTGTCTCAGACATCAGTTTTGACTTCAGCCTCCTCTTGCTTCCCTCCTATGTGTCCCATTATGCAGATCAACCCCAGATCTATAGAAGGAGATCTCCGCTTCTAGAGGAACTAGTCCTGCAAGTGTGCTTCCTTGTGGTTTTTTTTTTATTCTTATGTTAATCCCCATACATTACATCATCAGTTTTAGATGGAGTGTTCCATGATTCATTGTTTGTGCATAACACCCAGTGCTCCATGCAGAATGTGCCCTCCTCAATACCCATCACCAGGCTAACCCATCCTCACACTGCCCTCCCCTCTAGAATCCTCAGTTTGTTTTTCAGAGTCCATCGTCTCTCATGGTTCGTCTACCCCTCCGATTTCCCCCCCCTTCATTCTTCCCCTTCTGCTACCTTCTTCTTCTTCTTCTGTTTTTTTTTTCTTAACATATATTGCATTATTTGTTTCAGAGGTACAGATTTGAGATTCCACAGTCTTGCACAATTCACAGCGCTTACCAGAGCACATACCCTCCCCAGTGTCTATCACCCAGTCACCCCATCCCTCCCACCCCACCCCCCACTCCAGCAACCCTCAGTTTGTTTCCTGCGATTAAGAATTCCTCATATCAGTGAGGCATCAGGGAAATCCAAATCAAAACCTCAATGAGATACCACCTCACACCAGTCAGAATGGCTAAAATTAACAAATCAGGAAACGACAGATGTTGGCGGGGATGCGGAGAAAGGGGAACCCTCCTCCACTGTTGGTGGGAATGCAAGCTGGTGCAGCCACTCTGGAAAACAGTATGGAGGTTCCTCAAAAAGTTGAAAATAGAGCTACCATATGATCCAGCAATTGCACTACTGGGTATTTACCCCAAAGATACAAAAGTAGGGATCCGAAACAGTACGTGCACCCCGATGTTTATAGCAGCAATGTCCACAATAGCTTCCTTGTGTTCTATTCTATGAGTTCGTATGTGGTGTGCAAAGTAGAATTTCCAATGTCATTTTTAGCACAGGCCAAAATGTTATTTAACTCATTAATGAGGAAATGAATAAGGAAGACCAAAAAAAGTTGGTTTAAAAAACACTGAGAAACACAGGGTTTATATAATCTGTTGGAAATGAGTATCAAGATAACATTGTCAAGAACTTCTGCTTCTGGGAAGGATGTGCTAGATAAGAGATACGCTGGATCTTGCCACAGTAATTGGACAAATTAGGAAATACTTAAGTAGCTGTATTTTTGAAAACATCAGAGAACTGTGAAAGCAATAAGGAGTTGGAAAAAATTTTCAGACAGTAGAGAACAATTAGAATATGAGCTTATGATTGCCAACCACTTTTTTCTCTAATGACATTTACCGATTCTATCCACCAGCAGAGAATTGAGGTTGGCCCAGGAAGAGAACCCCTCTGGGGAAAAGAGAAACCAGTAAAGCTTTTAGTGGTTGTGTGGGACAACCCTGACAGTTTAGAAATGAGGGACCTCAAACACATGACGGGGACATTTGCGGAGGCCTGAGTAAGGCAGGTAGCTGGAGACAGGGTCTGAAAACTTTCCAAAAGCAGAGTGAAATCTATTGGAGTTTTGAAGTAATTCTAAATCAAAACCTCCTAGAGCCTGCCTCATGCACATCACCTGTTTTCTTCTTAAGACTTTTGCCAGATTTTTACTCTCATTGGTACTGAACATTGGAGAACAGGGCTGTGAACGTCTGGCGTGCATATCTGGATCTCCCGATTTTTCAGGGCTAAGGAAACAAAGACTCACAAGGCTCTTTATGGAAAGCCCAGAAAAGCCTCAATCATGACGCCCCTGGGGAAACCAGGCTCTAATGTGTCTTTTTAAAGCTGCAAATCTTGACTGGTTTGAGCTAACCAACACCTCATTTCAGCTGCCTAACAAAAAAAGGAAACTTTTTCAGATAAATAATAACATCTGAAGTATCTACGGTCCTCTTGCACATGTTGTCTGGCAAAATTAAAAACTTACTGAAGAGGCAAGAAAAGATGACCAATGATTGAGAGAGAAAAAAAACAGACAACAGAATTATTTACAGATGGCCAAGAAATTATGGTTAACAGATGAGGATTGTAAAATAACTACAATTAATACAATTCAAGAGGATGGAGAAAAATATGACCTAAGTAGGTAAAAGGATAATAACATCAACAAAGGGGAATCTATAAAAAGTAATCCAATAGACAGTCTGAAACTAAGAACTTTAACATTTGAAATAAGAAAGCAATTAATGATGGGATGCCTGGGTGGCTCAGTTGGTTAAGCGTCTAGACTCTTGGTATTGGCTCAGGTCGTGATCTCAGGGTCATGAGATCAAGCTCAGCGTCAGGCTCAGCATGGAGTCTGCCTCTGCCCCTCGCCCCCACCCCTCTCTTTCTCTCAAATAAATAAATAAAACTTTTTTTTAATGCAATTGATGGGTTAACAACTAATTACACACAGACCCAGGGTTAATGAATTGAGAGACAATTTAACAGAAAATGTCTGAACTAATGCATGAATAGAAAAAAGAGTAATTTTTAAAAGAGCACAGAGACATGTGAGACATACTTAGAAAGTCTAACATATAATTAATCTTAGAAGGGAAAGAGAGAAAGAGCAAGTCAAAAGCAATCTTTGAAGAGGTAATATTAGCTAAGATACAGCAGGAAGTTATTCAAATAAGAGGGCTGAATGCTGCCCGCAGAAGGGAGGACGAGAAGGAACAAAAGCAGGGAAGGGATGTGTTTTGTTTTTGCAGAATCAGCAGTTCCAGCCACGGAGTAGCCCAACCAGGTGCCTCACCTGACAGCTCCTTATGTGAGCCAGTCTGAGCCAGACTGGCTGAGGACCTGTGCAGAAGCCCCCCTGAGTTCTCCTCATGTTACCTTTAGTTCATTGTAATACAAAGATCTCCTCCTGTAGGTGGAGCTTTCCACCATTTTTTGAACATATGATTTATGCACTAGCGTGTTGACATGAGAGACACACTCAATTGAACCAAAAATTCCATGCAAGCCGCCCCCACCCCCCCCATCCTAAAAACACTGAATACAGATACCAGTACTAACTCCACAGGGAGACGGTGGCTTCAAGAGCTATCCCCCGATCTCCTTCTTATGGAACAAGTAATAGAAAGTTCTTTGTTTTCCAAATTTCCTTGGGTTCAATTTGATGCACTCCAAGTGGTGAACCCCTTCAGATTGGTTAAAGTAATGGCCCCCAATTTTTTGAAATTGTTGAACATCATATTCATGAGGCTGAGCAAGTTCACTCTTCTAGAACTGTCACTCTCCTGTACCATCAGTGGGCTGTGTTTAATTGGTCTTCATTTAAATAGGCTTTCCCAGTCAGGGTTTTTATACGGCCTTTCTCTTGAGCCTCAAGCACTAGCTGACATACAGTTGTTTTTAAATAACTGGTAACTATGGTTGCAGGTACTTGAGGAAAATACTTAGAAACTGAATCATCAGCAGTGCTCAGACCTATTTCAACTGTTCTGCTATTTCCCTCAGACATTGGATCCTAGTAGCCTGAGATGAAGAGCCCATATGCTTGGGTCAAGACCAGCTCAGGGATTACCCCTGACCACTCAGAACTTCCAGCTCTTTGATCGAAAAAGGCAGCGGTAGGATTACACACACTCCAGACTGCAGCGCTTTGGGGACCAAAGCAGCTGGGGAGAAGGTGACTACCCAAAAGAAAAAAAAGATTCTATTCTAGGCACCCTCAGTATAAGTCAGCAACTGACAGGTAGGAAAGTTATGTCGATTTTGCATTTTCTTTCCGAACACCCACTGAAAGAAAGTGCTCTCTAACTTGTGGAAATGAGTCAGCACATGAAGCTTACTCTCCTGATGCAACAGCAGACCTTCTTGGAGCCCAGGGCAGAACTGGATGTCCTCAGAAGCCAGTCAGCATTTACCGCTGTGCTAACTCATGAGCCTGCCCCACAGAAGCTTCCGGTCCCAGGGTAGTGGCCCCCGCTAAGCCTCACGATGCTTCTGACATCATTCCGGTTCTCTCAGAAAACCAACACAGGTCCAAACACCAGCCCTGATTGCAGCTCCTGGGAAGAAGTCGGTCTTCACGTGCGAAGCTCCATGCTCATCACATGGTTAGTTAAGAAAGACATTGGAAAACCCTAACAATCTCTAAAATCCAGACAATGTTAGAAGCTAGACTTTCACTTGCACTTACCAAACAGCTCCTGGCACTAAATCTCTCTGAGAGACAGCCCAACTGATGGCATGCTCACTGGGAGCATGTCAAGAGAGAGAAATAGAAATGGTTATTGTGAGGAAGATAGGACTCTGTCTCCAGGTTCTCTTTTGGTCAGAGCAGGTGGAAGAGGAAAAAGCAGGAAAACCAAAGCCTCTGTTATCACCTGCCTATGGCGGAGTGTGTGGGATCATCATGGCAACGTTTCCAAGAAACTGCTCTGAGTCTACCCTAATTCCAAAGTTTTACATCAAGTGAATCAATGATGTCTGAAAACTTACAGGATGCACTTTGATCCAAAGCATTCCAGATGCACTACACATCCTTGGCTCCAGGACAAACAAGGCAACCATTTTTGAGAAAATACAATTAGTATTTTCTTCTCTCGTGTTTTCAACCAGAACAGACCATGTGAAAAGAAATTTTCCAGAAATAACATTCAAATTAAAAGATTGGATACAAAATGTTATGGAGGCAATATATAGGAGAGGGAAACAAAAGCAAAGATAGTTATAAAACCAAAAAGAAACAGAAGAAAATTTGAAGAAGAAACCAAAGGAGGAGGAAAAGAAGAAAATGCATGTGTGAATGGCAGGGTGGTAGGCTATCTGGAACATTCTGTGACCCACATTTTTGCTTCTTTAAAGGTGGGACTGCATTTTCTCGGTCTCGTGCATTCCCTCAGTGTCCCAGGGAAATGGGCTATTAGTAACCATGAGTGACTGGATGGGCAGTTCCTAGTACAGTCCCTGAGATAACCAAGAGAGGAGCCCCAGGAACCGCCCTTGTCCAGTGAGCCCAAACCCACCAGCAACTTGACACCTTTACTATGACTTCCGGGGTAGTGGTAACCTGCAACACAAGTGTTCCAGCATATCCACTCTGGTTTTCACTGGAGAATCAAGGTGTCATTCACGTCTAATGAGCCCTGGCCTTCGAGTCAGGGGTGGCAGGATCTCTGGCTTTCTTCCCTGGCAGGAAGCTGGATTACTCAGAGGTAGCTGAGGTGCTTCCCAAACCTTTGACCCAAGATTGGGGAAGGAGTGTTATTTCCTGTCCCTGGGTACAATTAGTCTAACTCAATCTTCATTTGTACTCTATTATGAAAAACTTGATCATGTGTAGGGCAGCAGCTGAAACCACTGTGGAGCCAGATTGACTGATAGATGCTCTGGTAGGTTGTAGGATAGATTTTATTTCTGGTTCTTGGGAGAGTGCCAGATAGGCCATCAAGTGTGGTTCCAATTCTCCCAACCAGTTTCAACTAATGCAGTATATTTATTTCTACAGGATTTTTTTAAAACCTCTGCATTTTGAAATAGGTATTCTCAGATACTCATACGTTCAGCAAAGCTTTATTGAGAATATAATTCCCATACCATAAAATTCTCCCTTTTAAAATTGTATAATTTCGTGAGTTTTATTATATTTGTAGAGTTGTGCATCCATCAGCGCTACCTAATTTCTGAACATTTTCATCACCCCAAAAAGAAACCTCATGTGCCTAGGTGGTCACTCTCCATTCAGTTTGCACCCACCCCTGGCCACTGCGGAACTACTTTCTGTTTCCATGGATTTGCTTATTCCAGACTTTCCATACAAATGGAATCAAACAGTATGTGGCCTTTTGTGACTGGCTTCTTTCACTTAGCATAATGATTTCAAAGCTCGTCCACGATGTAGTATGTACCATACTACAAATCTCCCTCGTTATCTGAAAGTTCACTTTATACCACTGGCTTTTACAAAAGACATTAGTACCTGTTTTCACTAACCAAAACATTTCCAATGAGATTTTTCACTTTTATGATATGGTAATTTCTTCTTTCCCTTACATCATTTCAGCTTACAAAACATTTCTTAGGAACACTCTACTTATGAGGAGTGGGGGGAAATCTGGACTTCATTCCTTTTCATGGCCAAATAGTATTCCATTATGTGGATATACCACATTGTGTTTATCCATTCATCAGTGAATGGACATTTGGATTGTGTCTACATCTTAGGTATAATGAATAATGTTCCTATGAATATTGGTGAACAGGTTCTTGTGTTGTTAATTATGCTAGGTATATATCTAGGAGTAGAATAACTGAGTCATATGGTAACTCTATGTTGAACATTTTGGAGGCCTGCCAAACTATTTTAGGTCATCTCCGTGAACTCTTGCCACAATGAATGAGTGTTTCAATTTCTCCACATCCTTACCAACATTTTACTATTACCTGTCTTTTACAATTTAGTCATCCTAGTGGATGTGAGTTGGTATCTCATTATATTTTGATTTACATTCCTTAATGACTGATGTTAAGCATCTTTTCAAGTACTCGTTGGCTTGTTCAAATGGTTGTTTAATGGTTGTTCAAATCCTGTGCCCATTATTCAACTGGGTTGTTTGCCCTTCTATGTTAACTTATAAAAGTTTTTTTATATGTATGGATACAAGTTTCTTATCAGATATATAATTTTATTCCATTCCATGGGTTATATTTTCACTTTCTCAAAAAACAATAGGTTTTAATTATGATGAAGTGCAACTTTTCTATTTTTCTTTTATTGCTTGTGTTTTTGGTGTCATAGTTTAGAAACTATTGCCCAATCCAACATCATAAAGATTTACACCTATGGTTTCTTCTAAGAGTTTGATCATTCTTGCTTGTACATTTGGGTCTATGATCCCTTTTGAGTTAATTTTTGTATATGGTGTGAGGTAGAGGTGCAAACTTCTTTCTTTGTCTGTGGATATCCCCATGTCCCAGGACCATTTTTTGAGAAGACTGTTCTTTCCCCATTGAATTGTCTTGTCTCTCTTGCTGAAGTCAGTTGATCATAAATATAAGTGCTTATTTCTGGACTCTCTATTCTCTTTCATTGCTTTTTATGTTTAGACTTATGATAGCACCACACTGAATACTGCAACTTTGCACTAACTTTTGAAATGACTTACAAGTCATTGAACTTTGTTTTTGTTTTATTTTCAAGATTGTTTTGGATGTTCTGAATCCCTTGCATTTCCATATGGATTTTATGAACAGCCTCTCAATTTCTGCAATAAAGGCAGCTTGGATTTCATACATATTATGATAAATCTGCAGATCAATTTGGGGATGATTGCCATCTTAAAAATGTTAAGTCTTCTGATCTGTGAATATATGATGTCTTTCGATTTATTTAAGTCTCCTTTTACTTCTTTTAACAATGCTTTGTATTTTTAGTATACAGGTCATGTACTTCCTTTAAATGTTACTGAGTATTTTATTCCTTTTTATGCTATTAGAAATGAAATTGTTTTCTAATTTCATTTTCAGATTTTTCAGTGCTATTGTATAAAATACTACTACTTTGTATATCAATCTTGTATCTTGTAAACTTGCTGAACTTAGTTATTAGAACTAACAGTTTTCTGTGAATTCTTTAAAATTATCTGCAAATAAAGATACTTCTTCCTTTCCCATATGGATGCTTTGTTTTTCTGATCAAATTGGTCTGGCTAGCACTTCCAGTACAATGTTGAATAGAAACAGTAAAAACAGATACCCTTCTGTTCCTGATCTCAGGGAGGAAACCGTCTTTTACCATTAAGTATAATGTCAGTCATGAGTTTTTCAAGGATACACATTACCAACCTAAGGACATTCCCTTCTAGTCCTAGCCTGTTGATTTTTCTTTTTATCATGAAAGGGTGTTGTATTTTGTTAAATGCTTTGTCTGCATCTATTGAGATGATCATGTGGTTTTATCCTTTATTCCATTAATATGGTGTATTACACTGATTGATTTTTGGATGTTGAAACAACCTTGCATTCTTAGAATAAATTCCTTTTGGTCGTCGTATATAATCCTTTTATATGTTGCTCTATTTGGTTTTCTGGTATTTTGCTTAGGATTTCGCTGTCTATATGTATAAGTGATATCAATCTTCATTTTACTTTTCATGTCTTTGTTTTGGTATCAGAGTAATATGGGCTTCATAGAATGAGTTGTCAAGTGTTTCTTTTTTTTTTTTTTTAAGATTTTATTTATTTATTTGACAGAGAGAGACACAGCGAGAGAGGAACACAAGCAGGGGGAGTGAAAGAGGGAGAAGCAGGCTTCCCGCTGAGCAGGGAGCCTGATGCAGGGCTCGATCCCAGGACGCTGGGATCATGACCTGAGCTGAAGGCAGGCGCTTAACGACTGAGCCACCCAGGCACCCCTGTCAAGTGTTTCTTCCTCGTCTGTTCTTTAGAAGTGTTTTTGGAAGGGTTGGCATTAATTCTTCTTTAAATATTTGATAAAAATGAATATTCACTGGAATACCAGTAAACCATCTGGCCAGGGTTTTTCTTTGCAGGAAGTTTTTTGTTGTTGTTACCAATTCAATCTAGTCATACTGTCTTTTTTGTTGAGTCAGTTTTGGTGATGCCTTCCTAGGAACTTGTCCATCTAATTTAGGTTCTTTAATTTATTGGCATACAATTGTTCAAAGTATTCCCTTATAATCCCTTTTCTGTCTGTGAGGTCACTAGTAAAGTGAATTCTTTCAGTCCTGATTTTAATAATTTAAGTCTCTCTCTCTCTCTTTTTTTTTTTGTCTTGGTCAACCTAACCAAAAGTTTGCCCATTTTTCAGGAAACCAACTTTTGGTCTTGTTGATATTCTCTATTTTATTTTCAATTTTCTATTTCATCTATTTCCATTCTAATCTTTATTATGCACATACTTCTGCTTGCTTTGGATTCTATGTTCTCTTCATTTTTTAGTTTCTTAGGGTGGAAAAATAGGTTATTTATTTGAGATTTTTTAAAAATATAGTAATTTACATTCCTATATTTCTCTCTGTGTATTGCTTTAGTTTGGTATATTGTGTTTTCAGTTTCTTGCATCTTTAAGTATTTTCTAATTTCTCTTTTAATTTCTTCTTTGATTTATTATTTAGGATTGTGTTGTTTAATATCCACACATTTGTGAATTTCTAAATTTCTTTCTCTTATTGATTTTTAATTTTATCCTGTTGTGATTGGAGAATTGTATCATTTTGATTCTTTTAAATGTATAGATTACTTTATGGCCTAACATATACTCTATCCTGGAGCATGTTCCATGTGCAATTGAGAAAAATGTATATTTTGCTGTTGTTGGGTAGAGTAGTTTGTATATGTCTGTTAGGTCTAACCCAACAATGGAAAATTCACAATGTCTACCACCCAATCAAAAACTACCAAGCATAGGGGATGTAGTCAATATTTTAATAGCATTGTATGGTGACGGATGATAGCTACACATGTGGTGAACATAGCATCCGTACAGAGAAGTTGAATCACTATTTTGTACATCTGAAACTAATGTAACATCATGTGTCAATTCTACTTAAGAAAAAAAAATTTTTTTAACTGCCAAGCATGCAAAGAAGCAGGAGAATATAACCCATAATGAGAAGACAAGCCAATCAATCAAAACTACCAGAAATAACAGATGATAGAATTAATAAACAAGGACATTAAAACAGTTATTATGACTGTATTTCACATGTTGAAGATGCTAAAGTGAAGATCAAACACATTGAGTAGAGACATGAAAGAGATTTTTAAAGATCCAAATCATATTTAATGAAATGAAAACTACTATGTCTGAAATTTTTTTAATGAATGGGATTAATGGCAGATTCAATATTGCAAAAGAAATGTTTAAAATAAACTTCAAGACATAGGAATAGAAACTATCCAAAATAAAACAAGGAGAAAAAATATTGGATTAAAATGAACAGAGTGGGGCACCTGCATGGCTCAGTCAGTTAAGTGTCTGCCTTCAGCTCAGGTCATGATCTCAGGGTCCTGGGATTGAACCTCATGTCGCACTCTCTGCTCAGTGAGGACTCTGCTTCTCCCTCTCCCTCTACCCCTCCCCCCACTCATGCTCACTCTCTCTCTCACTCTCTCTCTCTCATAAATAAGGCCTTTAGAAAATCTGAAATTGTAAAAAAAGAAAATAATAGGGGTGCCTGGGTGGCTCAGTCAGTTAAGCGTCTGCCTTCAGCTCAGGTCACGATCTTAGAATCTTGGGATCAAGCCCCACGTTGGGCTCTCTGCTCAGCAGGGAGCCTGCTTCTCCTTCTCCCTCTGCCTGCTGCTCCCCCTGCTTGTGCTCTCTCTCTCGCTCTCTCTGTCAATAAATAACTAAAATCTTTTTTAAAAAATGAACAGAGCATTGATAAATTGTGGAACAACTGAAAGTATCCAAATACATGTGTAATTGTAGTCCCCAGAGTGGTAGCCAAGAAGTGAGGCAGAATGAGGTGATAGAAAAAAATATTTGAAGAAATAATGGACAAAAATTTTCTGAATATGATGGAAACTATAAACCCACAGATCCAAGAAATGCAATAAACCCCCAGCACAAGAAACCTAAAAGAGACTACACGAAGGTACATCATAATCAAGTTGTTTAAAATTTGTGATAAAGAGGAAACTTTAAAAGCTGCCAAAGGAACAAAGATAAAAATGACAGTAGATTTCTTATCAAAAATGATGCAAAGTAGAAGACCTTGGATGAATATCTTTAAAGCACTAAAAGAAATAACAACAGTCAACCTACAGTTTTTTATGCAGTGAAAATATCTTTTCAAAATGAAGGGGAAATGAGGCTGTTTTCAGACACACAAAAGCTGACAGAAGTCATCACCAGCAGACCTACAGTACACGAAATGTTAAAGGAAGTTGTCCAGGCAAAAGGAAAACTGTAGCAAATAGAAACCTGGATCTACACAGAGGAATGAAAAGCAACAGAAATGACAACTCCATGGGAATATACATAAGATTTTTTTTTATTATTTATATCTCTTTAAAAGGTGATTGAACCAAAATAACAGCAATGTATTATGGGCCTTGTAACATGTGGAAGAAAAATAACAGCACAAATGCTGGGTAGAGACAAATGAAAGTGTTATGAGGTTCTTATACATGAAGTGGTGTAACATCTCTTGAAATTAGGCTGTAATAAGTTTAAGGCGTGCTTAATAAATCCCTTCATGGCACAGATTGTAATTCACATGATCGGGCACCTGCCGTCCACTACCAATAGTGCCAGGAGACTGACCTTCTTAAAGCTGATTGGGTCAACCCTTTGCTGGTAAAAATTTAAATGGCTCTGCTAATCTCCCCCAATAAATTCTGAAGGCTAAAACCTATCTTTCCATTCTCACCTGTCAAGATAACCTTTACATACACTGTGAAGAAATAGATCTATGGCATCCGGGCCTCCTTGGGACACTTCTGGAAACTGTAGTAGACAATTAGGAATGTGTGGGGGGTTTTGCACTAAAAATTTGCACCTGGGGAGTGGGTAGACATGTCGTGAGTCTTCAACAGTCATGTGGGAGGAGACCAAGGAAGGTATAAACCCTTTTGTGGATGGCAAAGAGCTTCTCATATCTGGCAGAGTCCTCACCTTGCCTTTGAACCAACACCCATACCTGAACACCTACTTGGGTAAGTAGAGGACTTGAGACCCATCCTTGGAGTCATCTATTTTAGTGCCGGCTTTGTAGAATTTTCTCCTTCAGTTTCCATATCCTTTTCTATTGAAGGAACGTTACAGACTCTGAGTTATTGAGTGCCACTGTGAAAAATATTCCCACATTTTCACTTAGCAACACGTCAGTGACAACTCCTGATGAGACATTGCAGTGGATGATGGAAGGCTGCAGATCTTTGTCACTCCCTCCTTTGAGAGGAGTGGTTTGTTTTCCTTCCGCTTGCATCTGGTGTGACTGTTTTACCCATAGGAAAGCAGGGAAAGTGTTATTCCAGCTGCAGCCAACACCTCACAAACACCCAGCGGCTTCCAGTTCTATACTTTCGAGAGTTCTGAATTACTGTGTAAGAAATAGCCTACCCCAAAGGAGCAAATACGTGCAGAGAGGCCCTTAGACGACATGGAGAAGAGACACCCTGTCAGTAGCTGTCCTCACCAAGATGCCGACCGTGTGCGAGAACCACACTGAACCCCCCTCAGCCCAAGTAAGCTTCCACATGACTGCAGCCCCAGCTGACATCACGTGGAGCAGAACTGCCTGACTGACCCCAGTCCACCCACAACATCAGGGGAGAAAACGAAATGGTGGTGGTTTAACTGGACTTGGCGGGGGGAGGGGGGGTACTTGCGCAGCAATAGATAATTAAGACAGCCAGCAAAAATCTTAATGTTTGAGCCTCTTTGAAAATTACCAAAACTAAATTCAAAAACCAAACCTCAAGTCTTATGGTGAAGTTGGGGACCATGTGCTGGTCATCACTGATCAGATAAAAAGAGCATGGGGTTGAGAGTGGAACAGCTGGGTTGAGAATTAACTGAGCTACTTGTAAGCTGCTTGACCTTGGTAAGTCACTTGACCTTTTTCTCCTCCATCTTCTCATCATACAATTAACACCAATTTTAGGGGGTTCTGAGGAAGGCCAAATGAAACCATTTAAAAGAATCTTTTTATTGGGTAAGGTAGGATTGCATTTTTGCCTCTCCTCTTGTCTTTGAGCTTAGAGATTTGTTGACCATGAACCATGGCTTTTCAAAAGGGGAGCACTATTGTCTCCTGCCTTGGAATGGCAAGATGATGTGAGATCTAGGCTATTAAAGAGGTACTATTTTATCCATTTGACATCCAAGAAAGAGTTCTGAGGGATTCGTACGTTTTCAGAATTGTAAGCCATTTCACTGAGGGTTTGTGAAAATTCCAAGTAAGGGCTGACAAGAGCAATGGAGGAGCACACCATGAACTTCTGAGAAATCCACCACGCTTCCCTTTTTCATCATTACCAGTCTACTCTCAATTGTCAGTACCTGGGAGGTAGGGAGAGTAGAAGGGAGGGAGGGAACTAATAGCAGAGATTTTCCGGTGATTGAAATCTTGTTTCTGTTCTAATTCGTGTAGGCCACAGCCCCTCTTTCCAACCCAACGTGTTCAGAACCATCGTGTTGCCTAATGGACCCTTTAGGTGCCCAGGTGAGTTTTTGTTTCTTTATTTACTTAGGATCTATCTCCCCCAACTAGGATGTCAGCTACATGAGAACAGAAACCTACCTACTACGTTAGCAATGAATTTCTCAGTCTGTCCAGGCTGCTGTAACAAAACACCACAAACTGAGGGCGCCTCGGTGGCTCAGTCGGTTAAGCGTCTGCCTTCAGCTCAGATCACGATCCGAGGGTCCTGGGATGAAGCCCCGCTCAGGCTCTCTGCCCAGCGGGAGAGTCTGCTTCTCCTTCTCCCTCTACCTCTGTGCTCTCCCTCCCTCTCTCTCTCAAATAAACAAATAAAAGTAAACAACAACAACAACACAAACTGGGTGGCCTGTGAACAACAGAAACTTATTTCTCACAGTTCTAGGGGCTGAAAGTCTGAGGTCAGAGTGTGCACATGGTCAGGTGAGGGCTCTCTTCTGAGTTGCAGACTTCTCATCGTATCCTCACATGGTAGAAGGAGCAGGGAGCTTTGAGGGCTCTCTCATCACCACTCATCCCGTTTATGAGGGCTGCACTCTTGTGACCTCATCATCTTCCAAAGGCCCCACCTGCTAATATCATCATCTTTGGGAGCTAGGCTTTCAGCATATGAATTTGGGGAAGACACAAACATTCAGGCCATAGCAACGGAAGAAATACAGAGCCTCTCACCCTTTGGTCCCAGACCTACTGCACCAGGAACGGAGTCTTGGGAATCTGTCTCTTACTGAGTATTCTTTTTTTTTTCCTAAAGATTTTATTTATTGATTTGACAGAGAGAGACACAGCGAGAGAGGGAACACAAGCAGGGGGAGTGCGAGAGGGAGAAGCAGGCTTCCTGCTGAGCAGTGAGCCCGATGCGGGGCTCGATCCCAGGACCCTGGGACCATGACCTGAGCCGAAGGCAGACGCTTAATGACTGAGCCACCCAGGTGCCCCTCTTACTGAATTTTCTAAGTGGTTGATCCTCACATACTCTGGAGACTGAGAACCACCAGACCTAATGGCTGGATCAAACAAGAACATTTAGGACAAACGAAGAGATTGAAGACGTTTCATGATATTCCAGACCAAGAAATCCAGAGGAAGTTTTATAACTACAGCCCCCAGGGCTGTTTCCAAACAGACCAATCGGCTCATTCTCCTTGGTTCAAGCTCAAAACTGGCCAGGAAGTGTAGTCCCTCAGTCCTTGCACTGTGAGAACATCCTCCTGACAGCTCTTTGACACTATTTCTAGGCATATCATGGCTAGATGACAAGCCCTGATCTTTTTTCCTGACGTGTGAGTGTGTGTGTGTTCTGGGGTTAGTCCGTTGGAAGGTGAAGCTGGCAAGGAAACTGAAGGCCTGCTTGTCTGAGGGGGGCAGGCAGAGAGGGGCCCCCGGCTTGAGGGCCAGGCAGACAAAGTTCAAATCCAATTTCTAACCTCACTTTTTACAACAAACATATTTTAGATAGATCAGAGATTAAAATTAAAAAATTAAAGACAAATGTAGGAGGCTATTTTTACAATCGTCAACAGAGGAAGAACTACTCAGCATGACCTAAAATTCAGAGACTGTGAAGGAAAATAACATATCATTTCAGCTACATAAAAGCAAAATCCTTTCATCTAGAAAAGACAATATTAGGAAAAAATTAAGTTTACCAAACAACTGAAAACTTAGGGGAAAATGTTGGCAGCATGCATCACCCACAAAGGGTTAATGCTCATAAGAAATTAATAATTCCCACAAATCCAAGACAGAACTGGGCAAAGCATATGAATACCCAATCTACAGAAGGAGAGAAGCAGCCCATGAACATGAAAACTATGTTCAAGATTACTAAAAATGAAAGAAACATAAATTAACATAATAGGAAAATAACTTGTTTTGGCAGAGACCAAAAGATTTCTAAGAAGTAAGTGAGATAAAAGGAACCAGGCACAGCTTTTGTAAACAGAACTTGTTAAAATCTTTTTTGGAGGATAAAGTTCCAATGCCAAGCAAAATTTAAAAGTCACATTCCATTTCACCCAGCAGTTTTGTTTCTCGAAGTTTATCCAAAACGGGCCTTGGCACAAGTAAGCAGCCCTATGTGCACAGTATAAAGCTATTGGGTTTTTTTTAATAGCAGTTCCAACCTTGAAAGATTTGGACTGATTCTAAGAGTCCGTTGTGGGGGATGTATGGCCCAAATGCTTCCATAGATGACCATTGGTCAGTCCTTGGCCAATGGCCAGGCGACACGTACATCAAGGACTCCAACAGGGTGAATCACATGACTCTCGCTTTGCATGGGAGGTAGCAGGGATTCTCTCTCCCTCATCACCCTGAGGAGAGACTATAAAGCCTGGTACTGCTACAACAGTGAGGGGAAGCAACCTTCTAAAAAAACAACTCGCAGAGGAGGGCACATCAGAGGAAATGCCAAAGATAAAAAGACCAACAACCAGTGAAACTAGAACCACACTGGATTAAGCCTATCTTGAAGCTACCTTTTCCATGGACTTCAGTTACATGGGCCAATAAATTTCTTCATTGGTTAAGCCTGTTTGAGTCATTTTCTGATACTGCAGCCAAAAACCTCATGATAGAACCATCAGTAGGGAAGTGGTTAAAGAAATTATGGCACAGCCTGTTCACAGGATAAGAAGAAGTATAGATAGATGTATAAGCAGTGTTGTGCACATATTTCCATTAATAAGGAAAGTGCTAGGAAATCATATGTTTGGTATCACTCCATTTATTTTTTTTTAAGATTTTATTTATTTGACAGAGGAGACACAGCGAGAGAGGGAACACAAGCAGGGGGAGTGGAAGAGGGAGAAGCGGGCTTCCTGCCGAGCAGGGAGCCCGATGCGAGACTCGATCCCAGGACCCTGGGATCATGACCTGAGCCGAAGGCAGACGCTTAATGACTGAGCCACCCAGGCGCCCCTGGTATCACTCCATTTAGTTAAAAAAAATAAATTAAGCTATGGAGGGAGATATAGATTAGAATCTCAGGGGAAGAGGAAGCTTTCATTTCTACCTTTATGAACTGATTTTTTTAAGGCTTTGGCAATAAATACGTGTTACTTCTAATGTACATGTATATGCATAGATATGTATTTCAGTTTTAGAGCCCTGAAGTGTTCTAGATGCCATCATCTAAAAAGTTATGGTCTAACAGATACTAAGGGCTTAGTCTCCAAATATCATACAGTTTTTACATGAGATCAATTTGCATAACCTATGCTTATTTAGCGTTCGATCACTTTCTCCAGTTCCTTGCCTGCCTTGAAATAGAATGTGTGTCTTGATCTCCAGAATAATAAAAACAAATAGAAAATACCTCACAGGGCCTGGCACAAAATGGCCAATCAAAGCCAGTTCTCATTATTTCATTTTTCTTAAAGGGAGCCCTTCCTGAAATTTATTTTTGCTTGGAGCTCAATGAAGCTACCTCGGACAGTCCGTGTCTTCAAACACCGTAGAAGAAGCAACAGCTCCCTGAGTCCAGCTCAGGAGCTGGGCCAGGGCTCCTGCCTCTGGAAATGACATGGTTACAAACACAGCCCCGGGGAAACCTGGAAGGGTCCTTTATGGGAACCTTAGACTCACTGATCCAACCAGCTGAAAAGGAGCCTTGGAAAAGTCATCTGGCTGCCCTGCTCATTTTTCAGAGGATTAATCAAGACAAATTCCCTGGAATTTTCCTTAACTGGATGTCACCTTCTGTTTTCAATATGAGAAAATACAAAGGAAGAGCTTCCAGCCAGTGGAGCCTTGAGCCACATCCCCCAGATACTTGGAGCCAGGTTTTCCTTCCCCCGGGGTAGGAGAACTGAGAAGCAGCTCAGTCAGTCAGGGCCGCGGTCTCCCCAGAAACCAGCAGCCTGGGGCTCCGAGCCCAGCTTTGAGGTCGCCTTCCATCCCAGCTCACAGCTCTGTTTCATTTTGCAGTGATGAATGTTACACACACACACACACACACACACACACACACACACACTGATTTTTTTAAGAGCCTTCAGTAGAGCTTTAAATTGCTCTCAGTTATTGTTGGTTATCGGGGTAGCAGTTCTTGTTGAGCCAGGCTTGGCTTTGAAGCTACCTTTCCCAGACATATGTACATGGGCGTAGGCATATGTAATTTCAGAGATATTCCCATGCATGTTCTGTGTGCTCCGGAGACTCAGGAAAGATACAAAATCCATGCAGATTTTCATGTAAGGAGGCAACCTCCTATTGAGTCTTTTGAAAATTTTACGAAGTACAAAAGAAATGAAAGTTCATGGTGCTCATCTCTGGCACACAAGGGCGCTCAACAAGTATTTGTGGGATGACTGAATGACTTGGCCCTAGGACCTGATGCAGATGATTTGCCTTTGTTGGGCCCCGTTTCCTCTCTACAGATGGAAATAACTGCACCCGCTCTGTGGGATGGTGGTGAAGGCTGAGGTGAAATGTTGTGTCAAGGAAAGGCAAGCTGTGGATATAAGACACTGGGAATGGCGGGGAGTTCAATCTTGGTGTCCAGCTATGCCGATCAGAAACCAGCGGGTGATCTGAGGTGAACTTCCCAAGGAACTGTACCACCACCCTCCACTCTTATCTCCCCTAGAATGCACAACCTCCTTGCAGTCAGGCTGCCTTATCAGTGTCCCCACATGGCAAGTTCAGCCAGCTTTGTGCTTTGGTTCAGGCCAGGCTCCTCTGAAATGAGTTTCCAGGCCTGCGACCTGCTTAGCACAGTTTGCCCTCCCTTTCAAGTTCAGTCTTCGGTTTCACCTTTCCAAGAAGCCTTCAAACCCCCCTCTGGAGGTGCCTCTCTCTCCTGTCCTCCCCCCCTGAGCTCACCACCCTCCCTGTAAGGCAGCAGGCAAACTTCCCTGGATGCCACCCTAACAGAAGCCAGGTGCCAACATGGCTACAAGGTTGACTGTCAGCGTGCTCATCTTAAAAGCCATGAGAAAAGACTTTTGTTTTTATTTTTGCTTTTATTTGCTGTAATTCAAAAACATATCCTTATATATCAAGAGCCCAAAGCCTGGAAGCCACCAGAGAGGGAGTACACATTCGAACCAGCACATAACACAAGAAGTATGAGGGAATATGACTGGGTTTGGGGCTGCAGAGGAAGAGGGGTGGAGGGGACCCAAGACAAAGAGGCATCTGTGTCTGGATTTCTAGGCAACCCTTGCGTTGAAGCCCCACCTCCAACGTGAAGCCTGTGGGCTAGGAGCAAGGGGGCTGGGGTGAAGGAGGTGGGATGCCTAGGAAGATGGCCTGAGGGAGGCCTCAGGGTTCCAGTAGCCTCAGTGAGCTGCAGGAGGCCTCAGAAAAGTTCCTTGGCTCTCCAACCTCCCCCAGAAAGCACATGCCTCATGAGACCAGGGACCAGGTCAACAGGCAGCTCCCAGTGAGACGGGGCAAGTGGAGAATCTTGGACCAGTCTAAATACTTGAGGAAATACGTAAGACTGAGAGAGCCTGAGTTCCCTTGAACTGGAAAGATGGCATTTTTCCACCATCCACACAAGAAATTCCATTTGGGTGTAATCGTGACTCAATGTCACACCTGCCATCCAGCAGCTACCCGCCTCCCCTGGGTGACCAACCATCCCAGTTTGCCCTGGACCGACCCGGGATTAACAGATCGGCCCGAGAACTTCCTCAGTCCGGGTGCTAACATAGCCTCTTCTCAGGATGTCCCAGGTTGAGTGAGGAGCAGAGACTGTCCGTATTCACAACATGTTCACTAAACCAGCAAAGCTGAACACAGCTGTCCCCGTGCTGAAGTCTGAGGGGGGAGAACCATTCTTAAATAATGAAAATACAGCGTGATAAGGGGAAATATAAATTAATGCAATGAGATAGTACTGCACACCAGCATGGCTAAAATCGAAAAGATTGACAACAATGTTGACACAGACATGGTGCTCCAGGAACCTCATATGCACTGGTGGGAACATAAGTGACGCCTCCAATTTGGGGAAAAGTGATACTTTTTTAATAAAACTATATATATGCCTACCCTTTAACCCAGTGAGTCCGATCCTAGATATTTTCCCAAGAGAAATAAACACCTATGTCCACAAAAGACCTTTACTTCATAGCAAACTTAGTCACAACAGCCAAAAGCTCGGGAAAGCTGTCAAACAAAATGGTGGCATATTTGTACAATGGAAGAGCGCTCTTGAAAAAGGAATGACCTACACACACACACACACACACACGGATGAATCCCCACAACCTTCCACTGAGTGGAAGAAGATCAACACAAAAGAGCACAAACTCCATGCTCCGTGTATATGAAATGCCAGGAAAGACGAAACTCACCTGTAATGACAGAAATGGGATTAGTGGTTTCCCGGGGCTGGGGTGGGCAGCAGGGACCAGGCAGGGACACAAGGGAACCTTTCAGGGTGCCGGAAATATCCTATATCTTGCCTGTGGTGGTTGTTACACAGGTTTGCACACTTGTCAAAACTTACCAAGCTGCACACTTAAAATGGGTGCATTTTCCTGTTCTTGAATTATTCCTTAAAAAGGTTGATTTTTAAAAAATCAGAATGAGAAAATGTAATAGGATGCAATAAAGCACTGTAACAAGCATGCACACAAAACACTGAGGGGATGAAAGAAGCCTTGGCCACTGGGCTGGGGCAGAAAAGTCAAAGGAACAGAGCAAGTGGAGAAGAGAAGGAAGGGTACCCCCTCAGAGACCGCCCATCCGTGCAAGGAAGAACACAAACCGTGGGCTGCAGGAATGGCAAAGAAGGAGTGGGTGGAGGCCACTGTATGGAAAATGAGAATCAAAAGGTAGGTTGGGGAGAGTTTGTGAAAGGCCTCCTGGACTCTACCTCTGGGCTAGTGTTGCTCAATCACGATGCCCTGATTCATGGAGAGAGCAGCTGGGTAGAGTGGTGCAAGTAATGTGTTACTAACTAGGATTCTGTCAAGGGGATCCCTGCAGTGCAGCCCCCTCATGTGCAGGCTGCTGGGTTTTCTTAAGGGAGGGAGTAGGAGAGCACTCCCTCTGGGTGGGACCTTCCCCATGCTGCAGGGTAACAGACGGTCGGGGGCCACTGCTGTTGGTAATGGCTGGGAAGATTTCTGGGCTTCAGAAAGATGCTCTGGTTACAGAGTCAGGGGAGGATTGGAGTGAGGTGAAACTAGAAGAAGGGAGATCAGTTAGCAGGCTGGGACAATTGTCCCCCGACTCCCAGCCATGATGGGGTTTGGGTTAAGGCAGTGGAGACATGGGGAAGAACATAAATCTATGTTTTGGCAGCAGATGCAGCAGCACTTTGGAAGATTAAGAGCATTGAGGGGGGAGTGAGGGGGAGGCATCTGGGTGGCTTAGTCGGTTGGGTGTCCAACTCCTGATCTCAGCTCAGGTCTTGATCTCGTGGTTGTGAGTTGAAGCCCCATGTTGGGCTCCACACTGGGCATGGAGCCTACTAAAACAACAACAACAACAATAACAACAACAAAACACTAGGAAGTTGGGTAAACCATGAAGTGGTGACTTGGTGAGTAGCCAGACCATCATTCAGGGCAAGATCGAAAAGAAGGAGGGTGGTTGGGGAGCGAGTGGTCTTGTGTCCAGTGGCCCGTGTTCATGATCTTCTCTGCTCTTTACCAAAAGTCAAAACAAAACCCTCCTCGATGCTCTCTGCCGGGCACATTTGCTCCACATCAGGCTTCCTGGAAGCATAACCTGTCCCCAAGTGCACCCCATTACCTACTTCAGACCAGAGACAAGAGCACCAGCCCAGCTGAGAGAGGTGGGCTCTCACTCGCCAATAATCCCATCACCTGCTCTCTCCCATTACACGGGTGGCCCTAGTTAACTCCATTCACTCTGGGCCGTGCAGACCTAGCCTAATGCTACTTCAGAAATTCAATACTAAGTCCCACCCTCAGGGACAGGCAATGATGGGTCCTGACAGAAAGAAGCTACTCTGCAGGATACGACAACATAAGGCTCTCGCTTCAGGGGGTGTATCAAGAAAACCTGGCACACTGGGGAGTGTATGTAATCAGATTCTCCCAGTGTAGAGTTTTCTGGAAACGAGTTCAGAGTCCAGTTTTATCCCTGTCTTTACAACATTATTAGCCAACCCTCCTTGTGGAGAGGTTAAAGACCAACACAAAATTCTGAGGCGCTGAGCATGTATGATTTTAGTGGTGTATTTGCAATAAATTTAGGCAACAACCGAAGCACACAGTTCAAAATCACAGTCTAGAAAAGTCTGAGGCGAGCGTATTGTTTGTATTTGGGGAATGAATGGGCAACCGGGCATCTGGTAAACAAATCCCGAGGGAGATGCGTTCTGGGCTGGAGGAGGGAGCTACATGGTAGGGTTTCGACCCTAAGCCCCGAAACCTAGGGTTGGCGGTATGTCTGTCAGACAGGGTCAGAGTGTGCCATGACTCGGAATTTACTCGGCTTCTCAGAAAGAAGCGCCTCTTCGTCCCTCTGACTCAGCCTTGCATGCGGTGAGCAGCACTCAGCCTCCCGCCGGGCCTGAGCGGCCACACTGACAACTCCCCATCCCACGGTCCTCAGAGCCCCTCCTCCACCCGAGCTCAGGCCCTGCCCAGCTGGCCAGGAGACCCCCCACTCGCCGCTGATTCATGGAGAGAGAAGCTGGGTAGAGTGGTGCAAGCTGCGTGTCCACAGCTTGTCAGGGCCCCCACCCTGGCCAGGTTCCCGTGAGGGAGAAGGGGCTGTCCCCTTCTGGGGGGTGGGGGGCTAACTCTCCCTCTGAGATGTTTGTGTCCCCCTGTGGCTGGATCAGAAGCGCTGGAGGTGGTCAGGGTGGGCCCCGCAGCGCCCCCAGGGATGACATCTCCGCGGTGGAGGGCAGGGACAGCAAGCAGTCCTGGGATTTGGGCTGTGACTATAGAAAGAAAGGACATTGCCAACTTTCTGGGCTAGCAGTTCTATTTGTTGAAAAATAATAGCGGGGCTTCGAGTATCAGGAAGAGGAAAGGAAATAACATTTCTTAGGTATTCAGGGCTTGGTTACTTACCCAGCCAATTCTTTTTTTGAAATGTGATTCCTGGTTTCCTGGACCAGACAGACTTGGGAGCCAGCGCTTCTCCCGGCAGTGAGAGTTAGGGAATCAGGAAGCAGGGTGCAAGTGACAAGACCTCAGGCCCAGGCTGGAGTTGCCACTTTCTGGGTTCCTTGGGCAAACTACTTAGCCTTTTCGTGCCTCAGTTTCCCCATCTGTAAAAGAGGAATGATGAATAGTGATGGTACCTAAGGCACAGGATTCCTGCAAGGACCATTTGCTTGTGCATGCATGAGCCCCTAGTGTGTTCAGTCGCAGTTCTAGGGGGATTGTGCTGTATCGGGCAATAAAATAGACATAGATTCTAGTTCTTATGGAGAAGGAAGGGGAAAAAAACAGAGGAGAGTGGTCGGTGGGGTGCGGCAGAGACTTGGGAGAGACAAACAGGTGCCCAGGGCCCAAAACTGATGATGATATGCACACTGCGGGCACTTGCAGGGCCCTAAGGGTGAGTGCCTCCTTAAATTGTGTTCCCTGGGTGCCTGGAACTAGGTGGGGTGCAGGGAAGGGTTGATCAGGGCAGGCAAAGAGCCTTGTAAAGCCCTTAATAAATATTAGCTGCTCTTAAGAGGAGCAGAAAAGCTCTGAAATAAAACTAGAAATTCTTAAAAGTGTCAAGAGGATCAGGCTATTTAGTGTTGGAGGAAATAGCTGGACACACCTCAAAGCATGGGTCCCCAGCTCTAGCTGCATTTGAGAGAGGCCAAGGGCAGTGGTGGATTAGGAGGGTGGAGGGAAGCAGGCGTAGATGCAGACAAATCAAAACAAAAGCGTTAATGCTGAAGCACAAGCAACCTGAGATCGTGATTTAGTTGATCTGGGGAGGGCCCCCAGCATCATACATTCAAAACTCCCCCAGGGGACTCTAGTGCACAGTCAGGATTGAGAACTACTCATCCCAGGTGGGATGATGTTTGAATCATAACATCAGTCATCTAGTGGGAGCACACTGCATGCCCATCACTTTGCCAAAGACTTCATGAGAATTTTCTCATTTCCCCCTCACCTGATTCTACCGGGTCAGTCACAGTATCATCCCCATTTCACAGATAAGGAAACAGAAACTTCAAGGTTTTATGTAAATCTCTCAAAGTCATGCAGTTCACCACCTTACACTGCCTTTCGGTCACAGCCCTGACAATAACTAATGTTTTTAATGAGTCTACTACATTTTCGGGAAAAGATTAAATGTGCTCAAGGAGCTCTGCTTAAGAACACCAGATGCGGTGTAATTTATCTTACAAAGATGACTGTGCAAAATAGTTACAAGTTTCCAAAGTTGGGTGTTCAGAGCAGCGAGCTCTAATTCTGGAAAATCCACTTAAGAGCACATTCCTGGATGATGCCCAGTAAGTGAGATGTGTCTGCTCTGTGAGGATGAGCCAGGGGCAGACAAGAGGCAGGGGGCTTGTCAACTCTGACACACCAGAAACTGAGCAGGGCACCACTTAAAAACAGTCGTCTCCTCCCTGAAGAGGAAACTTAAGTTTCCGGAGGGGAATTAGCCAAGTCAGAAAGGAGCCACTAAATCTGGGAGGCCACACAGGAAAGAAAATGCCGGACAGATAGAAGCTTCTGGTCACAGTGTCCCGATGCGGGACCATGATAATTAAAAAGAAACATTGGCAGCCACCCCAGAGAGGGCTCACGAGGAGAGCCGTTAGACAGCTGCCCTGCGGTTCTGGGGCAAGGGTGGGCCCTGGAGAAGCTGAGGCTGGGGTGCCAACACACACCGGCAGCTTGGCAGGGTATCAACCCTGTGGTTTCTTCTCTTCTCCTGCCAAACCATCGCTGCAAAATCCCAGTCTGCCACTTACTAGCTGTGTGGCCTTGGGCAAGTTACTTAACCTTTCTGAGCCACAATAAGTGATAGCTAATACTAGTGTTTATTGTTATTAAAAGTGGATGAGTCTTGGGGTGCCTGGGTGGCTCTTTCAGTTAAGCAGCCAACTCTTGATTTTAGCTTGGGTCATGATCTCAGTGTCGTGGGATTGAGCCCCATGTCGGGCTCTGTGCTCAGTGGGGTGTCTGCTTCTCTCGCTCTCTCTCTGCCCCTCCCCCTGCTTGCTCTCTCTCTCTCTCTGTAAGGTAAATAAATAAAATCTTTTTAAAAATTAATTTTTTAAAAAGTGGATGAGTTTTTATAGAATTATGTCATGCACAGCCCATCATCATAGAGCACTGTGTTGGGTAAACTTTTCCTATAAAATACTAGATAGTAAATATTTCAGACATTGTGGGCCAAGAAGCCTACTGGGTGGTAGGCCCATTTTGGGCCCAGGTGCGTCTGTTGGAGACAGTCTCAGGACGAAGAGCAACCTGTAGGCCAGATCAGTGCGATGGGGGAGTTGAAGGGGACTGAGCCCCCACTGTCAATCCTCTTTGCCAAATGACACCCAGACCCTCTCCTGGAGAGCCCGACTGTCTGCCCTCAGGCGGCCAGAAGTGAGGTTACCGAGGCTCCAGCTCCCAGACTGGGAGCCCAAGGCACAGTGCCCAACAGGTATTGGGAACAGAGTGGGGTACAGGGTAGAGGGGGACACACCAGCCTGGGTTCACGGTGCTCAGCCAGTACCCCGGGCCATATAAAAACAGGTGATAGGTGGCTCTTGGCCTCGGGCCTGCAGTTTGCTGACCCTTGATGTAGCAGGGGAACCTTAAAGGTAACCCAGTATGAGTTCGGGAGAATGACCAGTGAGCACACCTTCACCAGCATTCTCTGGAGCAGGACCCCATTAACAGGTTATGAAAACACTTTAGTGGGTCACTACTGGCATTTTTTTAATGTAAGAAAGAGAATGGAGTACATCCGGGTTTTCAATTGCATCCATATATATGGATGTATGTTCTGGGTGCAATGTCAAATGTATCTCTTACTGAGGATCTGACTTTAGGCATACTGTTTGGCTTCTGTATACCTCAAATAGGTTCTCTCATCTATTCATCAAACATGTATGGAACACTTACTATGAAAGCTTAGTGATAAGTTCTTTGAGGAAAGGGGTCAAGTCATTTCCCCTGAAACCTACCATCTTGGCTGGTGTGTAGGAAGTGAAGAGAGGAAAGGAATGTGCTGGCATGTGGGGCCAATGTCTATTCCTGGGAGGGCCCTGGTGAGGGGCAGGTCTTTGCTAGCAACCCCCCACCATAGGCCTCACAGGTTCTTATACCCAGAGCTTCTTACAGAGCCTCCAGTCCAGTGGTTCTCAGGCTGTGCTCAGAGGAACCCTAGGGTTCCTTGATGCACCTCGGGGGTGCCCAGGGGCACAGGCTCTTGCCTTCCCTCCCTGACTGCAACCCGAGTAGCTTTGCATTTTCTTTCTGTATTTTGAGGTGACCTGCACATTTCTTCTGACCAAAGGGCTCCAGTTCCTGAACATTAAACACCAACCTGCTCATAGATGCACTCATGTGTACCCAAAGCCAAGAACCACCTCCCACCAACCTTCCAGTAATTGCTCTGTGACCCACAGGGGAGGGAAGGCCTTGTGCTCACACGTAAACAGACTTCAAAGAGCTGTTTGAAAGGGAAAACTGGTCATGCGTTCTTGAAAAGAGGTCAAAGGACATTTGATAACAGGGGGAGTGATTATTTATTCAGAGTGTGACATGGAAGATCTGTGGGAGGTTATGAGGCCCGTTCAAGTGAGTAAAACTGCAAGGTCTTTTTGGCCAGGTGAGTTTTTAAATTTTAGGATGTGTGGTATTAAGTTCTGTTGACTACGGGAGGTCTGGTTTCCTCAGGAGGATATGAAAATAAGTCCCCCCAAATGTACAATTGTGTCTGAGCTTGTGAGACCCAGAGAAAGAGTCAGGGTTCCAACTGGGCCCCAACTAGCCTGTGACGCTGGACAAGTGACTCAGGTGACACCTCAGCTTCTCCACCTACAAACCCAGCGCAAGCCCATCTCCCTGCCTCTCCAAGTAAGACGACGCAGATGGAACCATTTCAGGTCTTCCAGTACTTAAGGTGTCATGTTACTCTTTTTCCCCCAGTCATTTGTTTCCGGGTCTTGAAGGAAAATCTCACAAAAAGGGGAATTTTAATTAATACCAATTCACTGAGCTCTCAGCATAGCCTGAGAAAATGGTGACTCGTTTCAGTTCTCAAGGGGCTTTCCTAGCAAGGGAGGTGTCCCTCATCTCTGGAGAGGAAAAAGAATCACTTTCTACCACAGCCACTGTACTAGACAAACCATTCATTGAAACAGCATGATGCTGAGTATAAGTCAAATAATGCAACTGATCACCATGTTTCATTTGAACACACCAGCCCTGGATTTTGACCAATGAGAGACACACTGCAAGGCTTTGCGATTTGTCAAGAATAAATTCCAAGCTTTTCGTCTCAACCTAATTTTCTACCTTGGGCTCTGGGCGCAATTAATCGTAGGCACTAAAAAATCTCAGGAAAGGAGAAAGCTCTCTGGAAATCCTGAGCGGAGAAGGGGTGAGGATCAGATTCAGGGACTGCCTGAGTTTACGACAGCCTCCACACATGTCCGTGCCCACCCGCGTCTGTAGTGCAATGCTGTAGCCCCAGAAAATTCAAGCACATGATGGAAAGCAATCACCAAACAAGGTACCTAATTGACAGCCTTATGAAACAAACCAGAAGAAAATTCTCCTATGTTTAGAAATGAGGAAACAGTGATACAAAGACAGAAGCACACGACATGAGTTGTAGAATGAATGAGGACATGTCACCCAGGTCTGATCAATCAGATGACATCATGCACATGGCCACAGTAGGAAGGCCAGAGAGGATCACAGGACATAGCTGAACAGAGATATCTGAGAAGATGACCTTTTCTCATGTGGGTTGCTGTGCAAATATAAGGGTTGAGCTACCAGTGGCTAATATGCCTACCACATGAAGAAAACCCATTGAAGAGACAAAGATAAGGCACCCTGATGGTCCCTGGATTCAGCCATGCCTGAAGCTGTGTTGTTCTCAGGTTTTACTTAAATTTACTGTCTTTTAAGCCAATAGATTCTCTCTCTCTCTCCCCCTCCCTCCCTCACATGCTACCTTGAGATGGGTTGTCACTTACAAATAAAGAAAATTTACTAATACAAGTGCTTTGTTCTAAGAAGTGAGAGTATAAGCAAAAGTTTTATATTTTTATTCATCTTTATATTTTGACCATGATTCAAAAAAAAAAAAAAAACCCAAAAGTGCCATAGGTGAAAAACATATAAATTAGAAGTCTTGAATATTAGCTTTATAAATATGTCAATGAGAGAAGTTGCCTGCTCATTTAATACAAATGTGAATTTAATCCTTGGTCAATTATAGTCAAAACGGGGGCTTTCCAAATTGGGATGTATAAGAGGATTTTGCTGCTTTGAATGCCATCCAAGGGAAACACTTCCAAAACACAGAATGCTCAGTGGACCCACTTCAGTCTTTCAATCCAAGAGAAAAATGTTTATAGCTGTGAAGTTATAAAAACACTTCCAAGAAACTAAAGTCAAGTGTTTTCTGGAAAATCAATTTGCTGCTTTGCACTCACTAAGAGGTGTTATTAATAAAACGCCCTTTAAACCACGGCTCGGAGCTCCAGTCTGCTGTTGATTGTGGGCCAGGATTCTTAGGCCATCCCCGTTTACCCTGGAATCCGTGAGATGTTCTCACCGTCGCAGCGTGAACCACCCCGCCAGGCAGCTGCTGCCACAGGCACAGTCCAAACTCCGACCTAGCAAGAGACATATTCTGCTAGCGAAACCCCCGAGGGCAAATGTAATAGCTCTGTGCCCAAGATCAGAGAGCTGTTCAGTGAAGGAACTGGAATCAGAGACCCTAGTGGGGTGTCCCCAGCCCCATTCATTCTGGGTCTCATTTGGAAATGATGAGGAAAATCCATTCGGCAAGTGTATCAGCCCCAAATCACAGCCATCCTCACCTCTGCATGTCAGAATAGAGCCAAGGCCACGTGATCATCCTCCGCGGTGCTGTGATACTTGGGCCCCTGGGATGACACTTGGCCCATGACAACAGTCCTCAGATTCCACTGCCCCATGATTATAAGTCAAGGAGTGTTGGTTCTGCAATGAACTCACGGGTCACTTAGGGACACTTATTTTACACAGGGGAAAACAGAGGCCCAGAGAGGGCAAGTGATGTGTCCAAGGTCACACAGGCATGCCTGGTGACAGAGCTCAGACCCAAACCTGGATCTCGCTCACCTGCCAGAGCACCCTGCCTCTAGAGCTTTTCTATCTTCCCACATACTTGCCTTCCACCTGCTGCCCAGTGCCGGACCTCCAGCTCATGGTTAATCCTGCAAGGTGACAGGTGTGCAGACTCGCCGGGCTTTGCATGATTGCAGCTCCCCCAAACTCTGGAGACATCCTCTGTACCTATAAAATAGGGATTTTTTTTTTTCATTTTCCTTGTTTTAAAAATTGGGGTTTTTTTTTTATGTTACATTAGTCACCATACAGTACTTCATTAGTTTTTGATGTAGTGTTCCATGATTTCTTGTTTGCCTATAATACCCAGTGCTCGTTGCAATATGTGCCCTCCTTAATACCCATCACGGGGCTAGCCCATCCTCCCCCCCACTGCCTCTGAAACTCTCAGTTTGTTTCCCGGAGTCCACAGTCTCTCATGGTTTGTCTCCCCCTCTGATTTCCACCCCCTTCATTCTCCCCTTCCTTCTCCTAATGTCCTCCATGCTATTCCTTATATTCCACATATAAGTGAAACCATATGATAATTGTCTTTCTCTGCTTGACTTATTTCACTTAGCATAATCCCCTCCGGTTCCATCCATGTCGATGCAAATGGTTGGTATCTCTGATGGCTGAGTAATATTCCATTGTATATATGGACCACATCTTCTTTATCCATTCATCTGTTGATGGGCATCTCCGCTCCTTCCACAGTTTGGCTATTGTGGACATTGCTGCTATGAACATTGGGGTCCCTGTACCCCTTCTTTTCACATCTGTATTTTTGGGGTAAATACCCAGTAGTGCAATTGCTGGGTCATAAGGTAGCTCTATTTTTAACTTTTTGAGGAACCTCCATACTGTTTTCCAAAGTGGCTGTACCAACTTGCATTCCCACCAATAATGTTTTGATAAGCAATTCTAAAGATGTCATTTTGAAAGCAGAGCTTGAATTATTTCATTTTGATTCATTGGATTCATATGTGTATAAATACATACATATATAGACAGATTTAGATACACACATACATATGCATATATACATTTCCATATACAGAAATACATACAGAGGGCGCCTGGGTGGCTCAGTTGGTTAGGCGACTGCCTTCGGCTCAGGTCATGATCCTGGAGTCCCGGGATCGAGTCCCGCATCGGGCTCCCTGCTCGGCGGGGGGTCTGCTTCTCCCTCTGACCCTCTTCCCTCTTGTGCTGTCTCTCATTCTCTCTCTCAAATAAATAAATAAAATCTTTAAAAAAAAAGAAATACATACAGAGAAGGAAAGGAAGGGAAAGGCAAAAGAGATCATATCCCATAAAACGGTAGCCTAAATTCAGTCCCTCTCTCCACCCCCAGCCCTGGTTGAGCTTTTAGCATGGCTCACATCCCTGTCTGTGACTCATACTGAAGATGTGGTGCCTTTGCTCAGCGTGGCTTCCAGAACACCTGCAGAAGTTGGCATCCATGGTAGCTCACAGCAGCTGAGCCCAAACCAGCCAGACTCCCAGAATTCCCTTCAGGTGTTCTGCCCACTAGCTGCACTCTTTCAAATGATTCCAAGTTAATAATACTTGAGAGAGGCAAACAAGAAAGAAAAGCAGGGATTGCATCGTGGCTTTGGGTGCAAAGTTACAGAGGTTGGGACTGTCGGATCCAAGTGGCAGAAAGGGACTCATCACCGTAGGACCGGAAGGTGAGCGCCCAGCAAAATGGCTGTCCTTGTGGAGCGCTGGGAGAAAGAAGAAATGAATCTTCGATGGTGAGGGGGCCAGAGGGCATGAGGTAGGGGGAGGGAGAGGAACAGTCCTGAAGTGGCTTAGGGTCGTGTGTGAGATTCATGCACACAAGGGTACAGGAATGATTCCTCACCTCACTCTGCAGAGTAGAAGATTCTCACCGAGCCCCTAAATCAAGCTGGCTGCCTGTGGACAATGGCGTATTGACTCGGACTGTGTGGGGTGGTCAGAAGACATGATCCGGTGAAGAGGGTTTACCTGGATGCCCAGATCAGAGCAGGCAACCAAAAAAATGTTAAGTTTCCTTCCCCCATCCTATGTGGCTGGGTAACCAAAGGCCTTTTAGGTTCACACCAGGTTCTCTGATTGGAAAGCCTGAAAGGGTCACAGGGAGCCGTGCGCTGTCAAAGATGGGATGCACGGGGCCCACCAGTAACAGGGGAACCCACGGCCTGGGCTGATAAAGCCATCCCTCCCCCTTCACCGTGCACCTGCTGTGAACATGGAATTACACGTATTAATTAAATAGTTAATTTGTTTTCCCCTTGAAAGAGCTCTCTTCAGGTAATTAGAGTACCTTAAAAAACTGTTCTGGGGCTTGACATAAAGATGGACTTGGGAGCTGGACCAGGGAAGGCCTAAAGAACTCTCCTTCCATTGGCAGAAGAAGAGCAAGGTCAGTGCTCAGATGTTCTCACATCTCCATAGGGTTCAAACTGGGGAGGAAACTAATGATTCTGGACCAGCAGGTCACTACCACCCTCATACAAACACACACACACACACACACACACACACACACTCACTCCCCGAACCATCCCCTCAGAGGAGAAGACTACACAATTGACTTGTCAATTCATGGTGACTTCTTAGAGTCCACATCCAAGCAGACCCTCATAATCACCACAGGGATGATGACCTTGATGAATGACAAATCTGGATGGCCCCAGAGGCTCATTTCGTCCCACTAGCAGCTGAGCTGGGAGCTGACTCCGTAGGTCTGAGTTAACTGAACGAAAGAACAAGCTGCCATCACCCCCCGAGTTCTAGAGGCCTCCCCTCTCCCTCTAGGTCACTTTTCTGAGCAGAGAGCATCTATTTTCACATAATCGCACAATCCTTGTCCCTAGACCCCATGTAGAACTTTATGAGTGGGGAGCCCCTCTAGTACCCAGCCCCAAATGCTGCGTCATGAACACACCAGGGCTCATGTGGGCTCTTAACCAAGACACGTGGGGCACCCTGGCCTGCATCTGAATGTCTCGGAGGCACACTCTTTCTGAGTATTCACTTCTGCTTTGTGCCACTTTTCTGTTTCCTCAGTTTCTTACAGTGGACTCTTCACGTTACTACCTGCTTCCGCCAGCCACTCCCCCTCTTAAAAGAGCTGATTTGAATCCTGTCTCTATTGGGAGGCCAAGATATACAAGTACCAAAGGATAAATATACTCTTGGAGAAGACCAGAGAACTTTCCTTTGTGGAAGAGATAAAAAAATCAGGAAAGGAGCAAAGTCCCACAAAGACCACAAGCCTTTTGAGCATCTGTAACTAGGATGTTGGAACATCAGAAACAACAGAGGAGACAGCCACACAATAATAGGAAGGACCTTTCCAAGGGTCCATTTGGTAGAGTGAGCCCAGAAAGCCTTGTTCAGCTGCAGTGAGAGCTGGCTCTCAAATCTGGTCCCCCTGTGCTGCAGACGGCTTTCTCTGGCACTTTGTAGAAGGATGCTTTGCAGAAGCCATTAGCAGAGCCTCCCCCGATGAAGGAGTGCCCAGCTTGAGGCCTGCAGTGTCTGACCTATGGTGCAATAGCCAACAGAAGAACAAAGGGCTCCAAACCAGCCTGCACATAGTGCCCACACAGTCATGGTTGAATGAATGAGAGCATGAGTGAGTGAGCGAATGAGAACACAAGGATCTAGAGCACTAGAAACAGTTCATGGAGCTCATGGGATTGTCAGTAGGACTCGGTCCTTTAAAGATAATCCTCAGCAATACAGAGAATCTTTCTAACCACTGTGTCAGCTGAATTAAAATTGAGAAACGCAATGGATCGAGCAGGATGCAGAAGCTGTCAAAGTTCAACCAGTGAAGAGGACCAGGAGTAGGACAAACACACCACCAGAGCTCTCTAGAGCAGCGTCTGTGGCCAGTTCTTCAATGAGGAAGTATCAGTGGTTAACATCAGGGCAATATTGCACACACACTTGTGCGTTATGCTGCATCAGAGGTACACATATTCATGTGGACTTTGACTCTCTGGATTTGGTGATCACATACTCTTTTTGTGGTTATTATAAAATCCAAGAATCCAAGGATTCTTTGGGCATTAGTGAGGAGCTGTAGCTGAACCAGGTGGAGGCAACATCTATAGGCCCAGGGTCCACAGAGGGCAGTCCAAGAAAGCAAACGTTCACAAAAATAGCACCTGAATAGGGCCGATTTGGGTCAGCAGGTGCCACATCTTACGTTATAACATCTGCAGCAGCCAGCCTCCAAGATGACCCTCTCCAGATGATGGTCACTTTCTAGGAGGCATGCCCTTGTATCTTAACTATTTAGCAGGACTGACCTGCAGAAACAACAGCAGGGGCCTCCTAAGGCTAGGTCATAAATGGCATGGTAGCTTCCACAGTGGCATTTAGGACCACACATTCTGAAGGAAGCCAGCCCCATGTTATGAAGATACTCAGTTGCCCTGTGGGGAGTGTGCATGGAGGGAAACTGAGGTCCTCCCGCCAACAGCCAGCAGCACTTGGTCAGCTGTGAGCTTTCTTGGAAGCAGAACTCCCAGCCCCAGTCAAGCCTTCAGATGACGACAACCCTGGCCGGCATCTTGACTGCAACCTCATGAAGGTCCTGAGCCAGAATGCAGCTGAGCCAGCACTCCTGAATCGCTGGCCCTCAGAGACTGTGAGCTAATGCATAGTTGTCCTTGTTCAAGCAAGGTAAATGTATTAAACAGCAACAGATAACTAATACAGTGTCTGTTTCAGCTGTGCAGAGGGTATTTTTCACTCAATTCCAAACTCTTAACTCTATTAACTGAATAGTCGAGAGTGGCAAATATATGGTTCATGTACCCACTACACCAACCTCCTCATATTCAGAAAATACAGGAGACAATTTTGGAAGACAAAATAAAAAAATTAAACATGTGTGTATGTACATATGTATACACACACACTCACATATATATATACATACACATTCACATATATATATACACACGTGTATGTGTACTATCTCTCTCTCTGCTCCTCTCTCTCTCTCTCCCTCTCTCTCTGTCACACACACACACACACACACACACACACACACACTAACAGTACAGAATTAGAACCCTGCAAATTTTGGATTTACTTTGACCTATGTAAAATGGGTAAAATTTGATGCATGAAAGGTACTCTAAGGGAAAGGAGTGTACCCCAGCCAGGAGAGCTTTGACCAAACTTAAGTGTGTGTTGATGAAATATCTAGAAAGGACATGTTTAGGAGCCAAACCAGGAAAATCAGGTGACCCAGGAACACAAGGTGCCATGAACTTAGCCAGGCTCACTCTAATATTTCTGAGGCTTGAAATGAGATTACAAAGAGAGGCCACATACCATGTATCTGGATATTTCTAAAGTATTTAATATAGACTTAGGAATGCTACATATGAATTTCTACCTGCTTGTGTCCGGAGCCTATCGCCAGCAACCAGGTGGTTCTCTGACCCTAAAACTATAGGGGATTCCCCGCCATCCCCACCAAGCTACACCTTACTCTTCTGACTCAAGATTTCTAAGCGGTTCCAAAACCACATCCTCCCAGCCAAAGGGAAGAAGGAACTATAATTATCCAGGGAACCCAGCTCCTGCCTAGACACCCACTTTTAGCAATTGGGGGCAGTCAACTTTAAACAAAAGTTGTTTAAGTTGTCCCTGGGTCCTCAGAACAGACCTGTGATTTTCTCCTCTTCCCACACAAACCCAGTGCTCCCGCCCCATATCCTTAGGCTCAGAGCGGCCCATTTTGGTTCAAGCAACTTTCTTCCATAATCCCTTTTTGCTCAGTTTTTGGCTAAACCTTCAAAAAAATTTCTTAGGAGACTGAAATTAAATTTAAAAAGGGGTCTTTGGGATTTGTTCCTTATTTCTCTAAAATGTGGGTCCTGGAGCAGGGCCGTCTTAGAGAACTAAGGGCACTTCTGACCCCAGCCATCATGGATGCCATTGCTGGAAGATGCTCTTAGTCAAAGCCAGTTGAGGAAGCACCATACTCTCCTTGAACATGATGCAGTTGAGGGGATAGAAGCATCTGATAGTTGACCACTAAGATCCCTTTTAGTGGAGAGTCCATCTTTTGTGAAACGTTAATATCCCTCACTGGCAGCTGGTCCTTGGGTAGGATTTTATGTCCCTCATTCCTTTCAAATGAGCATAAGGGATTCTTGCTATCCATGTGAGTACTCACCTGCTCAGGGTTAGGAAAAAAGAACCAAAATAAGGTCAAGGGAATCCAATTTTGCCAACTTCACACTATGAGAATGGGTGCCTCAGTCTCCCCATCTGCCCCTTCCAGCCTCCCGAAGGATGAGAGATTTATTACCTTAAGGATAAAGACTAAACAATCTTCTTCTTGGCCTCTTGCACACATCAGTAATTCCATCTGGTGCTCCAGTATCACAGGGATTCTATAGATGAGGGGTCAGTAGACCAAGCCCAAGGACAGAATCCTGCCCGCTCCCTGTTTTCCCAACTGTGTCCACTTCTTTACCTAATGTCTATGGCTGCTTTTGTGCTGTAAAGGCAGAATCGGGTAGTCGAGCTAGAAACTGTGTGGCCAGCAAAGCCTGAAATATTACCATCTGACTCCTCACAGAAAGAATTTGCTTACCCCTCCTCTAGATGACAACAGCCATTAACACTTCGAGTGCTTACTATGTGCTGAGCATTGTTCTAGGTACCCTACATATCATAGCTCATCCTCACACCAAACTTTGAAATTATCTGATAAAATTATACCAGTTTCATAAATTAGGGAACAGAAGCAAAGAAAGAGCTTAAGGAACCTTCTCCAGTGTCACCAACCGTCCTGGCCGGTCTGGGTCCAGAAACCATGCTCTTAATGGCCGTACTATACTGCCTAAAAATTCCATCAGGAAAGTTCCACCTCCATTACCAGTGGCACTGATTCCATGCAGCCTTCAGATCCCAAATTCAGCCCCACAGTTACCTCCATAAATCACTGGGAAGGGATATGCCAACTATAATGAACAAATGGACATTCTGAAATTCAATAGCTTCTTGAATCTGGTTAGAATGAGCCCATCTATGGGGAACCTGAACATCACTGGGCACCAATAAAATGGAGTTTCTGGCTGCAGTGTGAACCTTCCTGAAGACCTCAGTGGTTTCACTCACACAAGGGCAATGGCCCTAATAAAGTCTTTCCTGAGTCACCAGCCAGGCCCTGAAGTGCACACCAATCAGCCACCGTGGGACACGATTCTGGGGAGGCCAAGCTTTGCCTTAGCACATCTGCAACCCTTCCCATAAGTGACCCCGTTTTATCAGTTTGCCTCAAAGAAATGTTAACAGTAAAATCCATCCTATTACCGTCCTCCACTGAGGGAAGAAATGACTGTTTATTTAAGTTCCTTGCTTTAGTAAAGCATGACTCTTTCCATTCTGGAAGTGTTTTTTGGAGAATGCCAGCCAGCCATGTTCAATAGTGGCTTTCAAACACTGGTTGGTATCAATGAGCAGCAAGAGGAAAGCTTCTGAAAACAAAGCCATTTGATGGAAGATCCCAGAAGACTTCACGCATCCTAATCAAATAGGCTACAGGCTTCCTCCAACTGTTGGCCCGAATCCCAGTTTTTGGCTTGATTTAAACGGATTTAAATGGCCCCACCCATCCACACAAACAGGAAGATCTATTGCATCTATCGGATCTAATGGAAGTGATACACACTCTCCCTTTCTGGCCATGTGAGTAGACAGGGGCACGTGTAATTGATCTGAGACATCCCCATTGTCTTGGCTCTCTGTGGAGCAGGGTTGCCTGGGCTGCAAAACACTGGGCAGACATCGTGGCCAACTTAAACACCTCAGATGAAAAATCGCTTTTCGGTACAACCAACTTCCTAAAGTACTTCAGTCTTAAAACGAATCCTTCGAAGAAGCTAGAAAAAATGTTAAAAGGTCTCTAACTCAACTCCTTGGTTTTGCAAATAAGAAACATGAAATTCAGCCATGTTTGGTGACACGTGGCTAAGATCACACCGTTAGCCCTAATATAGCTAGAGAAAGTCAGGCTGATTAATGAAATGCGAGAGGAGTATGTGCATTTGGTAAAACAATGCTTTGAAAAGTAGTCTTGTTCCCACCCTGGAACATCTGTCCTCCTCCCCAGAGACAACTGCATTTACCAGGCTTCCATGCATCCTTGCAGAAACATTCCAGACGGAGACGGCATCATCAGTGTATACGCAAATAAACTTCTCTTCCACAAATCAGCGAGTACATGTGATCACTCTGGATGTTGCCACAAGCACAACCAGGACTGTTTGTATTGATGAGCCGCCGTCAGGCCCACACCCACTTCAGATATTCATCACCTGCCAAGTCCTGCACGTGCACCCTCCACACTCATGCCTGTCAGCGGAACACATTCCCAGCTGGCAGTCCACATGCTGCCCACCTAAAATCGGGCTAAACGGGCTTAAATGCGAAACCCCTGAACCCTGGCTGGGCATTTAGCGATGTTACCTGTAACAGGCGTGCGTCATGGCACTTGGTATTGCACCAGATTGGGGGAAATCCTTTATGGCTTGGACACTATTCAGGAAGTTATTTCTCCTGCCAAACAGAGTTGAAAACACCCCTCCATCGAGTGCAGCAAGCCCACATAAGGAGACGCGGAGCTGCGGACGAGGCAGAGAATGGAGAGTCGGCAACCACCACCAGAAGACCACCTCCTGGCCGCATGAACAAAGCAGCAGCCAGAGTTCTGCGGAGCTGGACCAAACACCCTTCTCAGCTACGCCACTGGTAAACCCTGCTAGTCTCCGCCAGCCACCTCACCACTTAATTGGCTCCCCGGACAATGACTGAAAATTGAGCCATCTTAAGTCAAACCCCTTTTCCCGTGGTGATATGTCATAGGAGTTCTGCTCTTGGAAACCCACATCAGGCAATAAAACAATGCCAAACTAATAACTAAACTAAAAACACACATCTGTGCCTTTACCACTATTTAAGATTTATTTATTTATTTGAGAGAGAGAGAGTGAGAGCATGCTTTCAAGCAGGGGGAGGGGCAGACAGAGAGAGAGAGAATCTCAAGCAGACTCCCTGCTGAACATGGAGCCCCACATGGGGCTCCATGCCAGGACCCGGAGATCACAACCTGAGCGGAATCAAGAGTCAGTCACTCAACTGACTGAGCCAGCCAGGTGCCCCTCTTTTACTACTATTTAAATCAAACCCAATTTAAAAACAACATAGGGGGGCCTCATCTGGCTAGCTCAGTAGGAAGAATGTGTGACTCTTGATCCTGGGGTTCAAGGCCCAAGTTGGGAGTAGAGATCACATAAATAAATAAATAAATAAAGGCAACCTAATAAGTGTATCTTTGGGAAGAGTCTCCTGCCAGGTTGGATAGACTGCAGTTTCTTTTAAGTCCAGTCACTCCAGCACCAAAGCCACTTCCTTCATCATTTCCATTTTATCTCCCTAGAGTTATCTCCCTGGAATTCACATTCAGAATCTAGGTCAACTGCCTCAAATATTTTATTTCTATTTGATGCTACAAAAAAAAAAAAAAAACTTTTAAGACTATATGTGGGGGAATGGGGACACTTCCATGGTAACATCTACTTTCACTTGACCTGTCCCTTCATCTGCCATTACAATCCATCACCTAAACCACCTACAAGGTGAATAAATAGTCTTGTGATCTGAGGGGCCAAAGGAGAGTCTCCCAAATCTCTCTCTCATGACCACACCACATTGTCGAAAATTCTACCAGTAGCAGTCAGTGAAGACACCTGTTTGAAGGTAAATGCTCTCTACAATGGTAATCCACGAACCCCATCAGTTATTAGAATCTCAGCACAGCTCAAGATGGAAGTCATGGTAAAACAAGAAGAAACTGAGGAGCTGGGGATGTTAGTCCTCTGAACTAGTCAAACCTCAATTAAATGGGTGCAGTTAGAGCTGCCTTGCCACTCCCATGGGTTGTTGCAAGGATGAAATGAGGTCAGTATAAACTATATAAAAGTATGAGCTCATGATAGCCAGACTCCAGGAAAGAAGAGAAGGAAAGACCCAGAATGAGGGGGCTCGCCAGCTAGACCAAGGTTCCAAGAGGAAGGAGGTACTCAGGCACAAGGTGAAATGGCCCAAGGAGGGCTTTTTCTGCAGCGTGCAACGACAAGGCTGTGACACAGGGGTGACTGTTTTCCCTGAGGGTGACCTCAACAGGTTCAGGATGTTCCCACTGATTTCTGGACACATGTTGCTATGACACCCTCTCCACAACTTCTTCTAGATCCCTGGCAAAACCCCCCTCTTCAGTTTGTGCCACCTCTGGGGACAGCATGTTCTTTTTTTTAATAGTTTTACAGATTTGTATTCTCCAGGCTATCCGGTTCAACCATGGAACCCGCCCTCATGTGCCCTCCCTGATTTGTTCAGCCTCAGTTTGCAACGAGTAACTGAGGTTACTGTGAGTAAGGCTTGGGTCTGGGTGGCACACATCAGCATCTGCTGTGAGGGTGCTATATCTGGAAGAGGGCTTCGGGGTGGGTAGGGTGTGAGGGGAGACCAAGGGAATGATAACTCCCCAGTAATCTAAGAAATCACCCAGCAAACAGAGAAATCACTGTAATCCAAAAACCCCCAGAGCCTAGGCTCAGAGAGTCCAGGAGTTGGAAATCATGATCAATGTCATCTGATGATTATGATAATTAAGGATCATTTATTGTGTGACAGACAGCTGCCGTATATTACTTCATTTAATTTAACCCCTAAAGCCACTTTATAAGATCGGCATTATCCCCGTAGTTTATGGAGATTTTAAGGAACCTGTCCGATGTCACACAGTGAGCAATTGGCTGAGCTTGGATTTGAACCCAGGCTAACCTGGTGCTTATTTAGCCACCACATTACTACATCATCTCCCTGGTCTGATGCATTCTGGAGACATCCAGGAAGGAGGTGGGATGGCCAGAGGTGAAGGACAATTCTGAGGCTAAAATCTGTGGCCAGATTTTTTTAAATATAAAATGAATTAGGGTAGGAGGAAGAGGTTGTCAAAAAAACAGCACTCAGAGCAAAGGTGTTGTGGAAATGCAAGAAAAAAAAAATCTTTCATCTTTGGTATCTCTAACACCTTGTCTTACAGACATCTGGTCAACCACTCTTGGTAAATGTTTGCTATAGAAATTGATACCAAAAATAATTTTAAAATTAACATTTCTGTTAAAATCAATAATCTTCACTTGGGATCATCCAGGATTTGAGGGCTGTCCCCGGTCAGGTAAGAATGTGTTGCTTAACTGTCTCTTTGTTGCCAGGATCCTGAAAAGTTGACTCTAGAATGACCTGTCTGCCCAGGCGCTGACCATCCTGGGCAGGCAAGGCTCACAGAAGCCCAGGACAGCATTCCCTCAGAGCCGTGTTCCAAGGCCCCCCTCCGTGAAGTGGAGCCGAGTTCTAAACTCACAGACTGAGTATTCCCTGGGGCTTGGCAGCACCAAATGACATCATAGCCACAGCCATTAAATAGCTTATTCCAAACTTTGGACATATTCCATCTACACGTTTGATGTGAAAAAGCAAACGCCAGAAATTGAGGGGAAATAAGGATGTCATCTACTTCTCTGTTCAAAGTGTGCATTCTGAAAAGCATTTATTCTGCTTCCTGGGCTTAGTGGCTCATTGACCTTGAATTTCTCTAAAAGAACAATATCTTCCTAGCAATGTCAAGCACAGGAACACCTGGGCATCTCCACCACTGCTGGTGAAAATGTAAGTATGTAGTACCTTTTGGAGGGTATTTTACTTAAAGTCCTTGGAATGCACATCCCTTGGGCTCAGGAGATTCATTCCTGGGAATTTACCATAAGGAGCTATTAGATAGGTGTCGGCAGAGTCAAGGATGTTTATTGTGGCCCTGTTTATAATAACTAAAAATTAGAAACAACTCAATGCCCTGTGGTAGAGATGGGTTAAGTAATTTTTACGATGTTGACTCAAGGGAATATCATTCATACCATTAAAAATTATCTTGTAGATATGCATTTATTGATGAAGAAATATTAACCCCAACCCTCCTTAAACCTTTTGGGATTTTAGTAGATGCCACCTCTTCATGAATGACATCCATCTACTTCTTTAATGATATTTAAAGAGCCATTTCATTGTCCTTGTCCCACTCAAACATCAAGTAGCTCCCTCTAGTATGTTCTAGAATGTTGAGTAAATCTGATTTAAATTACCTCATGATTATACAAGCTTATGGTGCCCGTGCTGGACTTGCCCAAGTGGAAATCCCAGGTTTGATAAACAACCTCATCTGGAAGTCATCGTCTCCTCTGGATTCTGGTCCTACTTGAGACCTGCCCCAAATCTAACCTGATGACTTCAAAATACAGCCAGTAGAAAAGCAGACATTTATCATGCTAGACAGGAAACCTAGGGACCAAAACCAACTTTCAAGATAAATGAATACTTCAACATGATCCAAAATGAGGGAGTACACAAAGAAATGTCTAACTTTGCAGATGACTCAGTTCCTCCAAACGATAAAATGGCAAGCTGCTCAACTGCAAAAAGATCCAACAAAGAAACGAATAGTAGGCAGGAATCTACAGCTGTACTTCTTTGGGAGTATTTATGATTATACTTTTCCTTAAAATGACTTTCAGAAAAGTCACCTCTATGGTTTTTATATGATAAAGATGTCAGCTTATCCATCATAACCCTGAGAAGAAACACAGCCATTCACTGTGTTCATTTCTTGGCAACATTTACCCATTGCCCCACTGAGTCAAAGGGTAGCAAAGCCACTGCTGTCAGAAATGGGCATTGCGTGTTTACCCAAAACCAGTTCCAGCTGTATTCGGAAAAGTGTGTGAACTTTGGGTTACCACATCTTTAAAAAGAGGCTCAAGGAAACTCTCAAAGCACAAATGATGGTTGCAGAGATGTGTACAAAGTGTATAAACATTAGACAAGAATACAGAACTGGATGAAAATCTCAGCATGGCCACTGACAGTGGGTGTGGCCTGGGCAGATTTCCCTGGAGTCCAGAGGATTTCATCAGGTAACATTCATGAAAGGTCCTTTCAGGATGGCTGGAATTTACTCAGGGCTCAGAAAAAGCCTGATTTGCCTTTTAATGGGAAGCGTGCTATGGGATGGGAGCCCACCATGTTGAGGATCTTCAACCAGAGAAGATCATGGCACTGGGGATACTAACATCATCATAAAAACCAGGAGAATGTGTACAATGAGACCACCCTCCCCAAGACCCTTGAGAAATCAACCAGTGCCCTGTCCCACCTCCATTTGGTGGAAAGCACCACAAGGACCCCAGGCCAGTTCAGGGCAAGATCTAAAAGCAGTGACAGCCAGTAGAAAAGGGACAGCACCTGGCCAGAGGCAACCATCCATGGAAACTTCAAGGGCTTTCCCTATCCCCCTGCCAGCCCCAACCAACCCAGAGGTGTGTGCTCAGGGGAAACAAAGAGGGTGTAAGATGACAGACCCTGCCATATACGCAAGCACACAACACACACACAGAGCAGTGGGTAAACGGAAGACATAAATCATGACATTAAATTTTTTAAATGAACAATACTAAGTCTTAGCAATCAAAACTGGACTGTTGCAATAACCCAACATTATTGAAAAGTTATGGAAATGGACCGATGAGTCATTAGGGGGATCCCCACCCAGAGGAAAATGGGTGTGTCAGGACACGACTGGCAGTAATTAACGAAAAAAAATTTACAAACCATGTCATGCCTTTGCACCGAAGAGGTAAGATGTCTGACTAAATTAGTTACATAATTGGTGAAAGAAGATGTCTTTTTCCATCAATACCTATGTGACTGAGGTCACCTGCAAGGTGAGAACGGCCTGTTGCCTGGACCTTATTGTGGTATGGGGGACACCAGTGCTTCCTGCTGGAATCCCTTCCGGAGCCTGGATATGAACTCAGCAAACCAGCTCCTCACCTTCCGAGCACCCTCGGTGTGTGAGGGTGTGAGGCTGGTCACCTCAGACCCCTGGGCTTTCCCCCAAATTGTTGTTGTACTTTCTGCTTTACTTTCTCTCAGAAAGCTCATCCATAGTCATTGCTTTACCTGCTAACCCCTCATGGAAACCTCCTCACAATATGTACCCCAAAAGTACCCTTATGTTTACAGACTGACTCTGAAGACTTAGATCCTCCACTTAAAAGGCAGTGCTGAGAATGGAGTGTACCTGACCCTCGTAGGGGCAGGTTCTTCAGATGCTTGATCCCAAATCCCAGATGTGGATCATAGAGAAAGAGAGAGAGATGCCCAAACTTCCCCATGAATTCTAAATGTGTATATTATTGGAACTTAGTCGAAATAACTGCATTTTGGCCTAAATTTAAAGATGATACATCTCCTTCTAAGAAGAGTAAGACTTCAGCAACTACAGGAAACAGAAAGTAGCGGTTATGTTCCAGTTATCTAGTGCTGAGGAACAAATTACTTCAAAACTTAGAAACTTAAAATAACAAGCATAATTACTTCATCTTACAATTCTGTAGGTCAAGAATATGGGTGGCTGGGTGACTCATCTGTTCCATGTGGCATCAACAGAGGTCGGTGGCACTCAGTTAGAAGAGGCCTGGCGTGGTAGGTCTCTGATACATCTGGCACCTTGGCAGGAGCATTTGGGAGGCCAGGCTCAGCTGATCTCTCAAGTAGAGTGCTTAACTGGGGCCTCTCCTGCCTGGCAGCCTCAGAGAAGTTGGACATCTAATATGGCAGCTCAGGGCGCCAAGAGCAAGTGTTCCAGTCAAGACACCCAGCTGTAAGCTACAGAGATTCCAGTGAGTAAACTTTGAATGGCCCAGGAAGTTACTCCTGCCTCATTCTATGGGTCAAGCAAGTCACTAAGGCCAGACTGAATTTAGAAGGAGGAGATTTAAGTGCCACTGTTGATGAGAGAAGTTGCAAAGAATTTTCTACCATCTCTTTGTTTTCCCAACCATCTGGCATCTACTACAGACCCTACTGTCATCCCTTTCACTACTTTATGTTTGGGTTAGGCCAGCTAGTTTGCTCTGTGGATGACACAATGTCATCCCTCACTGGCTCCCAGTGAGGTGATTCGCCTTATGTGGGTACTGTGGCAGCAGCAGACTTAGGATCACTTTTAGGCCTGGCAGAATTAGTGACTGTTAGAAAGATACCACAGCAACACTAATACTAACATCCATTTTAGCAGAATGTGGTGGTAAGGGTGTGAGTTTTGCAGGCACAGCCCACCTTGGTTCAAATCCCTGCTCTGTAATTCACTGGCAGTAAAAAAAATTGGGCAAGAGGCTAAAATTTTCTGATCCTTGCCTTTTAAATGAATATAATACCTGTAGCAGGTGTCTCAGGAGTCCTGCACTCATGATCTGTGTCCATTCCTTCAAGTAAAATGTTATGGGGGACCTTCTATATGCCTTCCAGAAGGTCCTGGGCACAAGAGCCCCAGTGGTTATAGCAGGTGATCCCCATAAATCACCCTTTGCATGTTTTTTCCTTACTTCCTGCTTCCCTCTTTGGGCTTCCTCCCTCTTGTTTCCTGGAATCACCTCCCCCATAAACTATCTTCATCCAAGTCTTCCTCCTAGAATTCACCTTCAGGGGAGCCAAAACTAAGGGAATTCTCACTTTGTAGGGTTGTTCTAGCATCACATAAGCTCAGAACATGAGCAATATCTGGCTGGCAAATAGTTGTCCCAATCCTTGCTTATTCTCTACCTTTCTCGGATGTCAGGACCACTCACCCTTCCCCTGAATATAGCCAGCCCTTTTCAGACCTGCTCTCTGCTCAGCCTTCCCTACCTCCACTTGGTGAGACCCCACTCACCCCTATGCATCCAGCTCCGACCTCCCTGAGCTGATGACACCTCCCAGCAGCACACCTCTCTCCTTCCTGCACCTTCCACAGTCTTGCATTTTCTCACACTCATTACATTGTCTTTGCTGGTCTTCTTCATGAGACAGCTTTCACAGGGCAGTGGACAAGTCTGTTTTTGCTAGCTAAGGAAGGAAAACAATATTTGTTGAGTGAATGAATAAATGAATGGGTGAACTAAATGTTCTTTCTTCTGTGACACATGCACTATCCTCATCCTCTTCCCACTAGCCTTCTACCAACCTGCACACACAACCACCCTGCAAGTCATTCCCCTTCTACACTCCCACAGCACACTGGCGTGATGTGCATTTACCATGCTCTTCTCCGTAGTAAAAATGAGTGGGGTTTGCTTATTTCCTTCCCCCCCCCCTCCCTCCCTTCCTTCCTTCCTTCCTTCTTTCCTTCCTTCTTATTTCTTTCTTCCTATTTTTCCTTCCTTTTCTTTCTTTCTTTTTCTTTTCTTTTCTTTTTTCTTTCTTTCATTCCTTCATTCCTTCATTCCTTCCTTCCTTCTTCCTACCTTCCTTTTGTGAGAGTCTCATCATAACAGCCTGAATCATGTGCTCATAGGAACCTCAGACGTGTTGGTTTCAGTCACACCTGGATCTCCCTGCATGAGCTCCCTGGGATTACTGCACTGCGTGTTGAGGCTAACATTCAGCCTTACACCAAGATCCACCCTCTTGCAAATCAAGGAGAACTGGCTGCCCCTCCAAAATAATATTTTTACTGGGGAAAGGAGCTGCCCCAAAGGAAGGGAGGTTGGGCAGGGGATCCAGGTGTGGGCATAGCTGCTGAGGGCTGACAGCAAAGGGACATGCTGCACTGTCACACCAGCCCTCTGCCAATCCGGCCCACAGAAACGTGTTGCCAGGATCCTAGGAAACTGGGGCTGTAATCAGTGAGAAAAGAAAGCCTGCTCACAGGCTGTACTGTACAGTAGGAAACTGAATGCACAAGGCTGGGCTATGGCTTTCCCAGACTCCCGTGGGGTCAAGAGAACCCACAGGACAGTTTTGTTCTAGGAGATGTAGCAAAAGCCTGCAGAGAGCTCAGGAAAGAGTTTCCAGATGAAGGTAAAGACAGAACAGAAGTCCCCCTTCTCCTTCTCCCCGCCTTGAATGTAGGCACTATGGCTGGCACTCCAACAGTCATCTTGTGACCATGAGAAAAAGTCAAAAATTCAAGAGTCACTGATCCTGACATCTTCGAGCTACCAAACCTCTATACTTCCAATAATGTGAGAAAAAATAAATACAAATTTTTGTTCAGATCACTCTCTACTGGTTTTTCCATTACTTGCAGCCAAATGCATCCCAACTGATACTGATCTAGACTAGAGAAGACTCTTAGTTGCCACTGTGGCGCCCTCACCAGTGGCACCCCCAAGCTGGTGTGGCCTGGAGAAGCAGTTGCAGTTTATGAAATGTCATGCCCGCTCTCGTTCCATGAGCTCCTGGAAAGCAAGGAAATGCTGCAGAAACCATCACCAAGCACAGCATCTCACTCATGCCAGTTATTTAATAGATTTTTGTTTGTTTACCTAATTTGCTTCTAAGCAGGAGAAAACAGAGATTCTTCTTTGGGCTACTGCAGAACAATTGTAATTTAAGAAATATTGGAGTCAGTACTGTCAGTGAGCATGGGGAGGTCAAGAGGCTCATGGTCCCCTAAATTCCCCCAAATCACCCCACTCCACCACCACATGCTCTGGATTAAGGGGTTGGTGGAATGGAGAAAGGGATACTGAGGGCAACCTCTTCATAAATTTTCTCCCCTGGAAGATTGTAATTTCAAGTGCGTTACAGGAATTTTTTTTTTAAAGATGGTGGGAGTCAGAAGGGGGTGGTGGGCAGGTGGGCAATGATATGCTAAAACAAAAAGCCCTGCTCATGAGATATCATCAGGGTCCTTTCTCTCCAGGAGGTTTCTGAAATCAACCTGGGCTTAGGACTTTGAAGATAAGTCTTCCGAATTTCCTCAGGATGAACACTGCTGAGTAAAAGCTGACTCAAAAAGACAATGGCAGACTCAAGTGTTTACCAAGAAAAGTGTACTCAGCACTTGACATAACTCCCGAAGGACTTTATCCTAAAAATATTTTTATTAGAGTCTGAAATAATTTAATCACAGGCTTCTATTAGTCAGAGCTCAACAAGCACCCTGTGCCCAGACTCTCAGACATTTAAACAGGAAACTCTCTAAGTCCAAAGAAAAGAAAACATTCTGAACCATGCCAGTGAGTCGGAAAGTGACCCTCCCTGCTCAGATCAAGCTGTCAGCCTCCCCGGCTCCATTGTTGGAAGATAACGTTAAATCTAAATCTCGAAGCCAGGGTGGGACAGTTCTTTTCACAGTGGGATAAAGGAGCTGGCTCAAGACTGAAGACACAGCATCAGATCTTCGAGAAGGAGAACTCTCTGACTGTAGGAGGGAGTGATTCCTGGAATAGGACTCCAATCTTCTCCTTTGGTTATAGAGAAAACACTCCTTGTTCTCCTCAGAACATCTCACCTCCCATGAACACCAAGAAGCCAGCACGGTTTGTTCACTCATTCATCTGATATCTTGGACATTGGGAAATCTGTAGACCTCTGCCTTCCAAATAATATTTGTAAGGATGGATTCCTCTGGGGCATCCAGGTACACAGCTGGGTAGATAAATGGGCCCTTAGGGGAAGGCCAGTATAGACACTGCAGGAGTAGGTGGTGAGCTTCCTGGATGGACATGGAGGTGGAGGTCAAGGACTCTGTTTTCCTTGTCTGTGTATGCTCAGAACCTTACCAATGTCCTCTGTTCATTCATTCACCGGGTATCTACTGGGGGCTTCATGTGTGCTCTATCAGGTAATGCTTGCTGAACATAAGTCACTGGACAAAGCCAGAGGGTATAGGGTAGAGACCCTACCCTCAAGGAGCCTATGATCCACTAGAAAAGACAGACAAGGACACAGGCAACTTCAATGCTCTAGAAGACCAAGTTTAGGGACTAAGAATGTGACATCTGGAGCTAGATAACAGGGTTCAAACCCTGCCACTACCCCTTTCTCCCCTTGTAACTGAGGCAAGCTGCTCAAGCCTCAGTTTCCCTCTATGTCAAGTAGGGGTATTATTACTAGCTGTCTCATAGGTTTGGGACAATGGATGAGATAGTGTCTGAAAAATTATTTAGATAAAGCCTGGCCTGTTGGATCAATATACGACAACTATCCCAACTGTGAGGGCTTCCTGGTGCCCTGGGGGCACATAAGAGAGATGTCTTTGCCAGGTTTGGGGGGTTGGGAAAGCCTTCCCAGGAAAGACCTGAACAGGAAGGAGGAGTCAGCCCAACTGAACGCAATGGGAAGTTTTCCAGACCAGGTAACAGCACATGCCAAGTGTCCGGGACCAGAGACAACAGACCTGAGCAGAAACGAGAGTGGTTCAGTATGGCCAGCCCTGGGCAAGGAGACTGGGAGGGCCTGGCAGGAGGTGAAGGGTCCATCCGTTCACTCGATAAATATTTGAAGTTGCAAACACAGCAGTGAAGAGATACAACCAAGGCCTTCTTGAAGCTTACATTCTAGTAAAAGGAGACAGAAGCAGACAAAATAAATGACATAAGTAAGCCGACTGAGGAAAGCCTCTCAATTTGGACTCCAGCATGCGGCCAATAGGCAGCCATTAAAAAGTTTGAAACGGAGCAGTTACACCATCATGTTTGGGCTTCAGAAAGATGACTCTAGGGCCACCTGGGTGGCTCAATGGGTTAAGCGTCTGACTTCAGCTCAGCTCTTGATATTGGGGTCCTGGGATCGAGCCCCACCTTGGGCTCTGCACTCCATGGGGAGTCTGTTTCCCACTCTTGCTCTTTCCCCTACTCGTGCTCTCTCTCTCAAATAAATAAGTAAAATCTATTTTTAAGAAAGAAAAGAAAGAAGAAGAAAGAAAGAAAGAAAGAAAGAAAGAAAGAAAGAAAGAAAGAAAGAAAGAAAGAAAGAAAGAAAGAAAGAAAGAAAGAA